>NC_087201.1:54461292-54490541 GCF_015104395.2 Macrobrachium nipponense | reverse complement strand
TTCCGTCAGACCAGAAATTCCTTTCTAGCCTTCCTACCACGTGCTCTCTCCACCCAAAATCAGTTGCTATAGGAAAAACCTGCCTCCTCATTCATAACTCAATTTATTAAATACTGCTGGAAGGCGAGGCGGTCAATAAACGTAGATATATATATATATATATATATATATATATATATATGGGTATTAAAGAATATTGAAGCTTAATGCATATATATATATATATATATATATATATATATATATATATATATATATATATATATATATACATCATACATATACATATATATATATATATATATATATATATATATATATATATCTTCTTCTTCCCAGCTTTTTCCCATTTTTATATGGGGTCGCCGTTTCGGATGAGCCGTTTTCCCCATCTATTTCTATCTTGCGCTTCTGCCTTCATCAATTCCCTTCTCATGTAAATCTCCTCTCACACAGTCCTTCCATATCTTTCTGGTTCCTTCCTCTCTTTCTTCTTGCCTTGCACCTCCACTCCCATAGTATGTCTCCCAGCGTGGTCCCTCATCTCTCCACTCAAACAGGTGTCCATACCATCTCAGCCTCCTGCCTGCACTTTCTTTGATACTTCCACCACCTTAGTTGCCAACCCCCTTATGTAGTCATTTCTGATCCTATCCACTAATTGATTACCCCAGACATCCACCTAAGCATCTCATTTCTGCCACATCCATCTTCTTCTGCTCTGCTTTTCTCATGCTTGCTGTTTCCGTACCATACAGCATTGCTGTTCTTACCACCGTCTTGTGAAATTTTCCTTTTAACCTAAGCGGCACTCTTTTGTCACAAAGAACTCCCGAGGCCGCTCTCCAGTTTGTTCCAGCCTGGCCTGTACCCGATGTTTTATCTTCTTCCATACTTCCTCCAGCATTAACAAAAGATCCCAAATACTTAAACTTATCAACTCTCCTTATTTTGCTCTCCACCAAGCTGAATACTTATCTATTCATCCCCCTCAGTGGTGGTAACACAAGATTCTGTCTTGGATCTACTTATTCTCATTCCTCTGTCCTACCAGTACGTCACCCTTCGTGTCTCCATCTTTCCAATTTCACTTTTTTTCCAGATCTTTCCCTGCTCTCTGCACACAGAACAATATCATCCGCATACAATATGTTCCATGGTACTGTCTCCCTTACTTCCTCTATTATAACATCCATCACTATGTTTAAAGATAAATGGCTCAGAGGCCGACCCCTGGTGTAATCCTACTCTCACCTCAAAACCTTCTGTCTCCCCAACACTGCTCCTCACTCTGGTAAATACATTCCGGTAAACTCTCTTGTATCAATCGCACATACTCCTCTGGCACCATCTTCTCCCTCAGGCTCCTCCATACCTCTTGTCTCGGGACTCTGTCATAAGCCTTTTCAAGGTCAATGAATACCATATGCAGGTCCTTTGTCTTTCCCCGAATTTCTCCATTATTTGCCTCAGACAAAATATACCATCTGTTCCCCTTCCCTTCATAAATCCCATCTGCTCTTTACCTATTTGTACTTCTCTCTCAGTCTAGCATCTATCATCCTTTCCAGTATCTTCAAAGTGTGGGACATCAATTTAATGCCCCTAAAATTACCACACTCTTGGACATCGCCTTTCCCTTTAAAAATTGGGATCAATATACTCCCACGCCACTCATTTGGTATCTTTTCCTGTTCAAGGATCTTTATCATAAGATCGTACAGTATATCCACTCCTTCATCTCCTAATGCTTTCCATGCCTCCACCGGGATCATGTCTGGTCCGGTTGCCTTCCCATTCTTCATCTTCTTCAGTGCATTTAGTACCTCTTGCCTAGAAAACCTCATTACCATGCCAATGTTCACTTTGCCCATCCTCTCTTATTAGTCTATTATTTTCTTCATTTAACAACTGTTCGAAATATTCTTTCCATCTCTTCACGATGTCTTCCTTTTTTCCCTCCTTTCTAAGCACTACACCCTCTTGATTCTTTATTTGTTTGATGTGTGTTATATCTTTGGTGCTCTTATTTCTAGCCTTTGATATCTTCATCATCTTCTTTAATCCTTCCTTTGTCCCCAGCTCATTATACACATCATCATACGACTTTGCTTTAGCTTGGGCTACCACCTTTTCACCACCTTGTTTTTCTCTCTCTGTACCTATTTCTGTCTCCACTGACTGTGACTCTTCCCATCTTTTCTTTGCCTCCTTCTTATCTTTTACTACTTTCTCAATGTCTTCATCCCACCACCAGCTATCCTTTTCTTCCCATATGATACCAGATGTCTCTCCTAGCAGCTCCTTTCCATGCCTTCTTATTACTGCTGCATTTCGTGCCCACCATTCTTGAACATCTTCAATCCCTATATCAATATCCTCCAAAACCCTCCTCTTAAACTCTCTCTTCTTATCCCCTTCCTTCTGTAATTCGTACCATTTAATTTCCTTATCCTTTAGCTTTGGTTTTTCTTTCCCTTTTCAACTTCAAGTCCATACATAGCAGCCTGTGTTGGGGGGCTACATGGTCGCCTGGAATAACTTTGCAGTTCTTGACCTCCACCAGATTTATCCTTTTATACAAAGAAATAGTCTATCTGGGAGAATCTTCCCCCACTCCTATATGTTATTAGGTGTTCCCTTTTCTTCTCAAAAAATGTGTTTACTATTGCCATGTCGAATGACACAGCAAAGTCCACTACACTCTCTCCTTCGGGTTTCTCTCCCCAATTCCATGGCCCCCATGCGACCCGGCCAATAGCCTCATTTTCACTTCCGACATGGCCATTCAATCTGCCCAACTATCAACCTCTCATGCTCTTCCGTTCTTGCATTATTCCATCCATGTCCTCTCCCAGAAATTTCCCTTCTCTTCTTCTGTGCAACCAACTTGTGGTGCATATGCGCTTATAATATTCAGAATCTCTCCTCCATAAACATATCTTCAATCTGATGATACGGTCATTCTTTCTATGCACTTCTATTACCGAGTTCTTTAGTACACTAGACAGTACTATGCCAACTCCATTTCTACCTGTTTATTTGCTCCACTATAATATAGCTTATATCCATCTCCCAACTCTTTAGCTTTATTTCCTTTCCACCGCGTTTCTTGCACACACACAACATCTACTTTCTTTTCTCTCATCAAGTCAGCCAATTCTCTACCTCTCCCAGTCATGGACCCAACATTTAGCTGACATAACTCTGAACCCAATGTGAGCTCGCTTCTTTAGCTGCACCCGCTCCTGATGCAGTAGCCCTCCTCAGCCTTACCACAGAAGTTAGGGCGATGTCTCTGTGCGTCGTTTACGGAGTACGCCCTAGCATTACCTCTTTCCATATTTCGGCTCATTCCATTTTTTGGTTTTGGCACAGATTTTTACAGCCGGATGCCCTTCCTGACACCAACCCTCCCTATTTATCCGGGCTTGGGACCGGCACCCATAAGGACTTGGTTGCCCCCCCAGGTGGATAGGTTTATTATATATATATATATATATATATATATATATATATATATATATATATATATATATATACTATATGCTTTTAAGCTACAAATATACTTTAAATCCATTTCTCTCTACCCTCGGAATTAAAAATATTTTCCTATGTGTTAACCGAAGGGGAATTTTTTTAGTTAATAATAATTTAGTCGTCTCGTGGGTTCGAACCACCGCCCAGCGACATGGGGAGAAATCAGACTTCAGTGAATTTATCGACTCGGCCAACAAGTGAGATATAATTTGATACCGATTCCGACCTTACATATCGAGTTTTAGGAACGTCGAATTAGGAATGGGTTGGTAGGCTCACTGGTGTTCAGGGGTTTATGTAGCGTAGGCAACTAACCTTCCATAGTACTCAGCCATCTTAATACTGACAATGCACAATGATGCTTCACTTCTTAGACCGAACAACAACAAACGCATCGTGAACGTGTTAGTGCTGTAGTCACCCACTGTGACGCAAAAGGCCAATGTGGATTTCCGCGAATCATTTCTTTCCCGCGCTGCGTCCCTTCCACTAATATCTGCTCATCTCTAGCCTTCCTCACAGTTCTCATCCAAGTACCTATAAATCTTCCAACTCCAGTGTGTATTTATGTATGTATGTTAATATAATATATATATATATATATATATATATATATAATATATATATATATATATGTATGTGTGCGTGCGTGGTATGTGTAAAATGCGTTATGGTGATGAACAATTCAGATTCAACTCCTCTTGATCATATTTACTTCTCAACATTCCAAAGAATCCTTTGACCATCCGTTCTCTGTTTCGTTTCTAGGATCATCTGGGCATTATGACGTCCTCTTGTGTGGAATATAAAAAAATACCTGCCGCAGGTGTAACTCGGGAACATATAGGATCCACACGGGGGCTCCTTAAGGAAGCATCGGCTGTCATGGAGGGGTCAGTGTTTTCGGACAGCAGCAGACTCACGAACCAGGAACATGCTGATATAAAAAATCACACTAAAAGCTGTACAAATTACATTGAAAATAACGATTTTAAAATCATCATGCAAACATTCAACACTCAAGAATGACCTATTTTTAAAATCGTTACTGATCAAACTAGTGCTTTCCCAATTAAACATGTTACAATATAATGCATGACTTTGTAAATTTTAATGCACGTTGATTTTAGAAGCTTTCATATATATAAGATTGTCAAAAAACATATATTTGAGTTTTTTATGCTAATTGTGAGTTGCTTATATCTTTCTTTGAAGCCTTGAAAAATGTAATTATTCGAAAATTATGAAATGTCAGGAAATAAAAATTAACACGAGAGATGAATTTTGTCCACAGATACGTGCTGTATAAGGCGGTTATGCCGCTTCACAAAGATTGCACACACATACGCACACATATATAATATAAACATATATATATATATATATATATATTATATATATACTACACACACACACACATATATTTCGTTTTCATGCATTGTAAAAAAATCTTGTTACCGGCGAGAGGCCTCTAATATTATAACTATTTCTAATCGCAGAAAAGACAAATTAAATCCAAAGCTTTGCAGTAATTTCATCCTGCTTACAGGAGCCAAGATGTCGAAAAAATTCGAATTCAGGTAATGTCGTAATAATAATAATAATAATAATAATAAATAAAATAATAATAATAATAATAATAATAATATGAAGAAGTAGAAGATATAGAAAAAAAGAACAAGAAGAAAGAAATACAAGCACTTAGTTGTATTCTGCCCCATCCACATCCCTCGTGTAGGCACTCCAGCTTTTCCATGATAAAAAGGCCTCGTTATTATTTAATACTCCTGCTCCACCATCTGCCCCGGCATCCCGAAGTTCTCCATAACCATTTTTTACACTATGTTAATGCAAACATATACCTGATGATAAACTGATATTCACTTTCCCAGCTACATACGCAGAAACGCACAAGTCACTGAAATCTTTGAAAATAAAAATATTTTCAAATTTCTGTGATTAATTCACATTTAAGGTCCATGTCAGTTCCAAATATTTCTGGGCAGAATCATGAATTCTGAAACATGCCGACAAAATATGAATGCAGACACGAGTCCACGACCTTCACGTCAAAAACTCTCACTTTAGTTTGCACTCAGATCGCCCGGAAAAGACTTTTTATAAATGTCTATACTTGGACATGAATATTCAAACATCATACACTGCAACATTTACATCCGAAGGAAATTCCTCATAAGCAGGAGACGCGTAAATAAAATATTTCTTAAGAAATATTAATCGCTAATTATTGATAATGAACTAAGGCCAAGCTTCTTTATTTATCATCTTAACTAGGCAAATTTTGAAATTTAAAAGACGATTTCGACCTGGATTATGGTATCCCCAAAAGAGGTGCTGAATGTTTCAGATCACCTGTGTTGCGGGGCATTAGTTTTTGCAAAAAATCAATTAACGACTAAAGTAAGGCATAGGCAATAAAAGCTTTTCACATATATTACCCCAAGAAGATTCACCTTCCGGTTACTACCATTTTCCAGTCTTGTAAGTCAGTTCTCTCCTTAACAGGTACAATCGAGACAACGGTATGGACCCCTTTCTAAGAAATCCTTAGGTCTCTGCAAACCTGGTGTTTAGTTGAGAACAGCAAAGTTAATAATATTCTGAACAACGCACTCCCTTGGGATAAAAGGCAAATGCCAACAGCAGCCACAGCCGGTATCTTTCGTTTGAAAAACCTTTTCTGTACAACCTCAAAATGCTGGAATCGCAGTTATTTTACTGAATCCATTCCACAAATTTCAGGTATATGAACCGAGAAAAACAAGTCACTCCTTTTTGCTTAACCTAAAAAGATACGAACTGAATATGGATATTGAAACATATTCATCACATCTGCATGTAGCTAGGCACTGGACATGGAAAAAAAACTTTTTATATCAAGAGAAAAACGAAGTCTTTGATACCGGTAACAGGATGCAGCCTTTCAAAAGGACGTGCAGTAAAACGGATATTTTATGAACTAAAATTTTAATCTAGGTTAAGAACAAGTACAATTATAGCTTCTGAAACGTTTTCTCCGAAACCATCTTTTCTGGAATGCTTCCAATATCATATCTAATGAATAACCACCTAAAAAAAAATACATTAACATTTCGGTTGCCGTAGGAATCTTTACAAAATGACAGTCCTATTTCACTAAAATCTTCAGAAATTAATATAGTTAATTGATCGATAAATCAAATTAAACAATACACCCCTACATTCCTCAATATAAACAAAATAGCATCCAATTTAGAAGATGGGACGATGGCGTCATGATGATGACGCGTCGGTCAGATGCAACAAAGATCAGAAAAATTGCATAACAAAGCTTTTCGTCTATATATCATTATTTCAGCAACCGAGTTCTTCAACAACGACGGAAAAATTCTACCGCACTTAGTAATATGAAATATCATGTTTCCCACCACCGCCCCTTAATCAGGAAAACTGAAAATGCAAAGTAAGTAGAGATCGAGAGTTACAGAGATCTAAGGTATAAATAACGGTTTGTTAAGACACTGTGGTCGCGTGAAAGATTCGGTAGCACAAATCATTAACAGCTAAAAGCAAATTCAGAAAATTGAGTATTTCCATTATATACCATATTTTTATGCTTGTGGGTGTTTACAGAACAAAATATACGTTTTCTACCTGCGCACATTTTTAGTTCCAATTCTTGAAATGATCAAAGCTTTTCAAATATATACAAATGTTTCTAATACTACAGCGAGGAGAAAAGACTGGGGCTCAACTGAAAGGAATATCTATTTCGTTGATTATCTAGCAAATACTATATATTTTCGTGAACCTGGCACGGTATGGTGGACTTAGTTTTCAAATTAAACAATGCTCTGTTTAAGAACTGGTGTGAAGGCAAAACGATCTTGATAGTATGTATACATAGTTTTACCTTCGTATAATCTTAAGGAGGTTACAGCAAAAACAAAATGAAATAAATGCGATTATCGTACGGCTATTTCCAATGTTATCCATTATTAAAACGATATTTTTTCACAGGGTATTTTTAACAGATCAGCCAACCTGGATGCACCAACTAATTGGCATGGTATACCGGACCATTTCGCTAATAGCCCCTCAGACCCTTTCTTTTTTACTTCTTCCCTTGGAATAAGGTTTTCATTTCTTCTTTCATCCTTTGTTACTTTATTTGCTGTCCCTGCCCTATGCGTACGTAAAAAAAAGCGTGTCAGTGCCTACTCTCTCCTACTTTCCGATAGAGGAGGCGCAGCACTTGCATTGTATTGTGTGTATACACACACACACACACAACACATATATATATAATATATATATATATAGATATAATATATATATAATATCATGTGTGTGTGTGTGTGTGTGTGTGTGTGTACGTATGTATGATGTGGTATATATAGATATATATATATATATATATAGTGTGGGTGTGTGTGTGTGTGTTGTGTGTGTACGTTATGTATGTATATATATATACATATATATAATATATATATATATATATATATATATATATATATATATCTAAACTAAATACTATGAAGGCAAAACGAAACAACGGACTGGTTGCTAGGCCTTCCGACACACAGTCCTTTGCTGGGAACCACTCCATTGTTTCACTTTTCCTTCGTGGTTATTAGACTTCATTTAAACATTCATCACGTTCCATATCTCTGTAATTCAGTTACACACACACACACACACATATTTACATATATATATATATATACATATATATAATATATATACATATATGTATATATATATATGTGTGTGTGTTGTGTGTGTATGTGTGTGTGTTATAATTACATACATACATCCTGGTTTAATGCTAAGGACTATGTTTCAGTGGACTCACATATACCCTTATCAGGCAGTGTGAGACAGAAGAAGCTTCATTAGCGAAAATATATAATGGGAGATGTGCCCTTAGGTGATGTCCGGGGTCCACCGCTAAGCTCCCAGTTGGCTCTGTTAATTGTCTTAAATCCCCTTCATCGTTTCATTAAGGAAGATATTGTCTATCTGGTCAGAGTACTATGATCAACCTTTCCAACAGAGCCTGGGGACTCTGACCAGACAGACATTATCTTCCTTAAAGCAACGATGAAGGGGATTAAGACAATTAACAGAACCTGAGAACGTATCCTATTTAACAGAAGAATTTATTTCCATACACAGATACATATATACAGTCACTGTTGCATATGGAAGGAGTAGACACTGTGCTGGGTGGATGCACTGATTGGATCGCGTCTGTGTGTGAGTGTGTGTATACATATATATATATATATATATATATATATATATATATGCACACACGAGTGTATTTGTATATATGAGTTCAATGTGAAAGTCTCCCAGGAGTGAGTTTCAAGCGATACGCAATTCTCTTATTCCTTACAGACGTGGGATTCCTTTTGAAATGTGAGGAAATTGGCAGTCGGTAGGCTGAGAGCGATCCACGGACCCAGCAAACGTGATCGATCAATGCAATCACTACCAATAGTGTCCACTTCTTCCATATGCTAACGTGACTGTATGTACGTATGTACGTATGTATAACATGTATAACATGGGGAAAACCTCCATGTATTTATAAAGTAAGCGTAGACACGAAACGGAAGGCAGACCCCCCACACCCACTACACAGACAGGCTCTCTCTCTCTCTCTCCCGGCAATCACCCCACATCTCTCTCTCTCTCTCTCTCTCTCCTCTCTCTCTCTCTCTCTCTCCACCTCTTTCTCCATTCTAACAGGTAATGAAAATGAGAGAGTTGCATCATAACATAACGTTTATTTACAATAACTAAGTCGATTAACTAAGTAATCCAGTCTTACAGACTAAACTTAAAACAAAACTCATTGTCAAGTCACCCAAAAGGTCACACCTTTTCCCTGGGAACTCTGTCCCACAGAAATCCAGAACCATCTGTACAAAGATACAGAACACATCCCGGTAAGTACACACAAGTTTAAAGACAAAGTTAATAAAATGGAACATCTTACAAGATATCAACAAGCCACCCCTTTGGCTAAAGTAAAGGTAACACTTACCCATTCCCAACCGGAATATCACTCACTGATAAATAAAAACACTTTGGCATCTGCCATCATGGCTTCGCCTTCCTCCCCGAATGTCTGTGCAAGTCTTCCCATAAACTTGGCATTATGAATAGAAGAGGCGCACAGCACATACGAACACACAGTTCGCTAGCGCCTCGCGGTTCTAGCTGCATCTAGTTTCACAAAGGCACTTTGGGAAGAGTTCATAAACTGTCGTACATTTGACTCGACGAACTAAGCACTTTTATCTCACGCCATCCCCTAGAAACTCATTGATCAGCTATCCTCAGGTCGTTACTCTGCACTGTCCTCCACATTCCACAGGTTACAGAGAATGCACGAACAATACATAATTAATCAAAACCCTATGTCTTACAGATTGCTCGGCCTCGCACCTATATGCTAGCTCCCGCCTAGCAAAATTGCTTATACAATATAAAACATTGGCCGGCTTAAAAAAATAAAATAAAACAAGTAAAATGCACGTCTCTGGCATTATAAAATAAAGTCTTATCACGCTTTATCTCCCAATAACACAAAACGCATTTTCTCTCATATTTTCTGCATTAGGATTCTTGAATATCCCTCTTCGCTTGTCTGCAAGTAGCTGAACAGACAGTAGACTGTAGCAACTGTAGGAAGACGGAATGCCTCCCTCATCGTAGAAGACTCTCACGGCTTCTTGTAGATCCCCAAAAAAAACACGCTGTAGAATTCTCTCGATCACCCATCATGGAAAATACTTGTAATTCACCATGGACAACATGGCAGCAACCTCTCTTCACGGCTGGTGGACGTCTTGCTGGAGTCGGGGACGACTTTTGGGCGTTAGTATGTCAGTCAAGTCTAAGAAAAATTAACCCAAACATACTACCTCTATCAAACAACGATCTCAAAAAGGTCAGAAATACTAACTGAACGTCTCCCAATTAACTCCCTTAAATATGACTACTAAAATGATAAGTCATTATCGACAACTCTCTTAAGAAAAAAGAAACATACAAGTTCTCCAATTCAAATTCCCCAAAACTCCGCACATCAGCACACACACACAACTCAGAAATCACAGCAACTCCACGGAATTCTGCACTCACATTTCGAACTCGAATGTGCCTCACAGAAAAAAAAAAAAAAATTCGTAACAAGCCCCAAGAAAGAAAAGAATCACGTACCACCCAGACCCAAAAATTTCCTCTTAGTTCTGACAACCCACAAAATCAGTAAAAATCTCCCCTTTTTAACAGCAAAAACCCCTCTACTGCTCAATAATTAATCACAATGAGACTTAATGTCAAACTCCCATTTCGTAAATAGCAACCCTCGAAAAATTACACCTCCCGGTAAAAAAAGAAATGTTTATTAAACTCAATCCCCAAATCATATCTCTCATAGGGAAAAGGAAAAAAAAAACAAGAAAAATAATAAAAAAAAAAAAGAATAATCACAAGCAGATTTTCCCCAATCAACAAAAAATACATAATACATGTATAATATGCATAACTCCCGCGTTTTCCCCCCAATGCTCCATGTAAAGTTATGGAAATATTTGCCAGAAAGCAAACCTCTCACACATGCGCTTTCGTGAAATGCTATAGCCACATTTCCCAGATATTGCAAAAATTCTGATCTGTCCACCATCAGAGAAAAAAAGAATCAGCACACGGCTCATCACATCGCTTGTCAGCAGAAAAATCACCTGCGGACGCATGCTCAAACAACAGCACAAAAATTGTCTAGTAAGACACATAAGTTTGGAAACTCATGATTCTCAAGAAAAAAGGTCTAACTGACACATTTCACAGAATTAACTCCAGGATATGACTAATGTGTTCAAAAATTTGTCTCGAAGACTTATTCTCTCAACATGACTTTTCCCAAATTATATTTCTCCAAGAATACACACTTGTGAACATGAAAAATGCACACACTCTCCAAATAAACTCGTAATGCAGTAATGCCACTTCTCTCTAAATAGACACGAAATCAAAAAAAGAGAACCACAGAAATCTTCTCTTGTCTCGAAAAAACTCCATAACCACAAAAAAAAGGTCACCCGCCCAAGATTAATTCCAACTCCATTATGAGACACCATATCAATAATAACACCACTCCGGTTATAAAAATTTATTTCCCACTTTGGTTAAAACAACCAACCCCCTATATTATTCTCGTTATTTTCTCCAATAGCCACATGTCAGTAAAAAAACAAAGACACCACTCCAGGAATAGAGAATAATCACCTCCATTTCGGCAAATACAAAATATTTACCTCTATTTCCACAATAACTCCATGTGGAACAAAACAAGGCTCCAAATAATATATATCTCCAGAAAATGTGCACTCAAGGCATCTAACTCACACACTCCCAAATATTGCCCCATAATCTCCAAATATGTGTCTCCATTTGCAACAAAGATGGCTGCAAAATAATTGAACCAAACATAGCTCATACCACATTGGCAAATATCAAAAATGGCCAAAAATATATATCTCCCATATATTATATCTCAAATATAACTCCAAAATAATATATACCTCCAATTATCTCCCCAAAATAATATATCTCAATTATAACTCCAATTCTCCAGAGAATAACTCAATGTTATAGTAAAAAAACATATAAAAAACTCACTCCATTTAGCATAACTGCTAAAAAAAGGGCAAAAACTCGGCATATAAAAACTGTCTAGAAAATTCTAGAAAAAACCACCAACCGTGCCACAAGTCATTATAACAGAACTCCAAATTCACAGTGTCTAAGCAAAGACTTCCCCATATGCACTACGACATAGCCATTAGAAAACTTAACCAAGTTTCCTATCTCTCACAAGTTGTCACAAATACAACAAGGGTATTGTGCAAGAAAACTCACAATTTCTGGAACACAAATATCCAGAGAAAAAATGAAAAATAGTGCCATTACGTATGTATATTCAAAACATGCAAAATTCTCCCCATATTACTCTATAGCATCAAATAGCTAAAACACGAACACTTTCTCTTAAATGGCTCTAAGTCATGAACTGAGATAATATTCACACTAACTGGAGAGAAAAAAACAAATTCAAATTCACCCATGGTAAAAAAAAAACTTGTGTCAGCGATGGCTAATTTTCAAAAAAAGGAGAAAAGAAAAATCAACGGCACCATTAACTATCTCCCGTAACTCACTAGATGTCAAGCAATTATCTGCTGAACTCATAAAAAAAAGAAAAAAACTAAAACAATGTGTTGTTAGTTCTTCCCATAATCACAAAAGATTTCACCTCCCTTGACAGCATTAAAACACCCACGTATTAGTATAAAAAAAAATCAGTATCAGAAATATCATTATCACAAAATCACCAAAAAAAATTGCTATCATCAAAATCATCAGTATCAGTACAAAAAAATTATCACCAATGTTAATGCTTGTCCATTCTCCAAAAATTCAGCACAAAATTCAGCAAAATTCAGCAAAATTCCACACAATTCACCAAGATTCAGCCAGATTCATCAAGATTCAGCAAAACTCATCCCCGTGAATCACTGAAATATTCTCCAAGTTACAAAAACTGAAACAAATAATTAACACAAGACTTCTCCCATTAATTCATCGTAATAATTCTCCTTGAATAATTATCTGTAATAATTATTGAATAATCTCCCATGAAATATCTCAAATCTCTCGTAAAACAATTCTCCCGTAATGATAATTATACTTAGGCAAACCTCCCGTGACACATCTCAAGTATAATAATTATTAATAATAACAATAATAATAACTCTCCAAAGCAATAATTCTCTCGCAAAGGGTGAAATTCAAATAGCATACAACAGTATTGCTGAATCCTATGACATACAATTTCTCCAGCATGCAACACCATGACATAACACCATTGCCACACAACACAGATACAACACCAATCATCGGCATTTCAAAGTAATTTCTCCAACACAATAAAAAAAAATAATCTGTGTATCCCCCTTATATTTGTGACTTTCAAGGCACAACGAAACATATAACACATCCTGTGCATGTTAACTACTTTTCCCCTCATTTTCGGAAAAGAAAAATCTCTTTATTTCCTTTTCTCTTCATCCAAGAGAGAGAAAAAAAAATCTCTTTTCTTAAAAAAAAGACTCTACGGGCATTTCACTTCATCAACTAATCAATCAGCTGATGTTCATTAGCATTCAATGTCAAGGCCAAATCCATCTCCAACACTAAGAAAAAAAAGGAAAAGGGAAGTTCACCCACACTGAGAAAAATTTCTCCCCCCCTGAGAACAACCCCTCAGTCGAGCAGCAGAAACAGCCCGAGGCATACCAGTAGTATCCCCCCATCTCTCCCCTTGAATAGTGTCTGAGGACCCCTACCCAAGGTATACACAAGTGCCCATATCCCTGCACTATCTCACGAGTGAGGCTAGTGGTACCCATGCAACTATCCTCCCAAGGGATGCCCGTACACCCTCGCAATGCAAGGCGCCTCTCTGCAGAAATATGCTGAGCCCTTAAAATTGTGGCCCCGCTCTGTGTCACTAAGCCAAATATGCTTATATAAGCACAGTTCCCATGCATAGAAAAAATAACTCCTATGTTTTAAACAAAGACGAATGCATACGTCTATTATAAACACGTGCAAATAAAGAAAACACTTCACTATGGGGAAGAAAAAAAAAATTTGTTTTGACCTCTTGAACCAATCCCATTTCCCTGAAATATTTAAACAAAAAACCCACTCCTTTTTGATAAACAATAGTTCTTTAACACTCACCACTCCATAATGGGAAAAAAGAACTCGAAATTCTTCGTAAAAACGCGGTAGTGATATAACAACGACCGCCGCACAGGTATCTCGGAACACTCGTCATTGCACAAGCAAAAGTCACACTGGGTGCGCTCACTGCTTCAGGCTGACTCCCCTGGGAAAAATGCTGAGTCCCATAAAAATCCTTCCCTCCCTTTAGCACAGTTTAATCAGACAGACATTTTCTCATTTTTTCCACTAAGTAACTGAAAACTAACAGTTTAACGATTTTCCACAATCCCACAAAGCTTTGTCGTTCGAAAACTATCGCTAAGTCACGGCCCCTTTTTATTTTTCTAACTGGCCACTCATATCTCTTCATTGGCGTTCCTAGGCATAGAAAAGCAAGAAAACTTTCATATCCCCCCTCTTTACCGCTGACACCACTATTACGTGGGAAAAAACCCTCATGTATTTATAAAGTAAGCGTGGACACGAAACGGAAGGCAGACCCCCACACCCACTACACAGACAGGCTCTCTCTCTCTCTCCCGGCAATCACCCCCCCCACATCTCTCTCTCTCTCTCTCATCTCTCTCTCTCTCTCTCCACCTCTTTCTCCATTCTAACAGGTAATGAAAATGAGAGAGTTGCATCATAACATAACGTTTATTTACAATAACTAAGTCGATTAACTAAGTAATCCAGTCTTACAGACTAACTTAAAACAACTCATTGTCAAGTCACCCAAAAGGTCACACCTTTCCCTGGGAACTCTGTCCCACCGAAATCCAGAACCATCTGTACAAAGATACAGAACACATCCGGTAAGTACACACACAAGTTTAAAGACAAAGTTAATAAATGGAACATCTTACAAGATATCAAACAAGCCACCCCTTTGGCTAAAGTAAAGGTAACACTTACCCATTCCCAACCGGAATATCACTCACTGATAAATAAAAACACTTTGGCATCTGCCATCATGGCTTCGCCTTCCTCCCCGAATGTCTGTGCAAGTCTTCCATAAACTTGGCATTATGAATAGAAGAGGCGCACACGCACATACGAACACACAGTTCGCTAGCGCCTCGCGGTTCTAGCTGCATCTAGTTTCACAAACAGGCACTTTGGGAAGAGTTCATAAACTGTCGTACATTGACTCGACGAACTAAGCACTTTTATCTCACGCCATCCCCTAGAAACTCATTGATCAGCTATCCTCAGGTCGTTACGCCTGTACTGTCCTCCACATTCCACAGGTTACAGAGAATGCACGAACAATACATAATTAATCAAAACCCTAGTCTTACACATGTACATTTAGAACAAAAAGATATATTCCAACTTATTATTGGGTCAGAACTAAAAGATTCCCCTTCGGTTTACATATATGAAAGCTATTAATTCCGAGGTAGAACAAATTGGATAATAAAGGACATGCAGCTTAATGTATATGCACACACACATACAAACGCACACATATATATAGTATATGTAATATTATATATATATATATATATATATAATATCATATATATATGATATATATATTTATATATATATATATATATTATATATATATCATCATGGCTATTACTCGATTCGAGTATGAATGCTCTGGGATGTGGTTATTGATGGGTTCTTATGTGGCTAATGAGACCAATTCTCGAGTCACATACTATGTCACAATTGGGGCATGTGTTGTTAGGTGGGAGTGGAGGCTGTGGATGGACCTGACGAGCTTGTCTTGCAGCTCTACGGTTCTCCAGATGCTGCTTTCTGTTCTTTTCATAATTTTTAATTTCATCTTTCACTTTAACTTTCCAAGCAGATCGCTCCACTGCATCGGTCTCCCATGTTTTATAGTTAATGTTACATAGTTTTAAGTTGTCTTTTAAGCTGTCTTTGAATCTCTTCCTTGGTTTGCCATCATTTCGAGTCCCGTCACTTAGCTCTGAGTAAAAGAGCTGCTTAGGAGGGCGGCTATCTGCCATTCTGACAACATGCCCTGCCCATCTCAACTGGCTTTTTATTATAATGGCCTCAATACTGAGGCAGTCGGCCTCTTCAAGAACACTTACATTAGTGAGGCGGTCTTCCCAAGTTATTCTCAAGATGTTTCGCAAGGACCGCTCATGGACTTTCTCAAGGGCTTTAACATGGCGTCGGTAAGTTGTCCAGGTTTCGGAACCATAAAGAAGGGTAGGTAGGACTATTGCCTGATATACCTTTATATAAATATGTAAAACCATTCAGGAAACCGCAGACAACCACATCAGAAGGAAGAACATTTATTTGAGACGTTTCGCACATACAATGCGCATCTTCAGCCTGTTGAGATAAAAACACATACATACGTATTAACATCGAATAAAAGCAGGATTCTTAATATAACAAGTAAAAGTTAATACAAGACTGAAGATGCACATTGTATGTGCAAAAAGTCTCAAATAAATGTTCTTCCTTCTCATGTGGTTGTCTGCGGTTTCCTGAATGTTTTGTGTGTGTGTGTGTGTGTGTATATATATATATATATTAGTATATATTATATATATATATATATATAATATATATATAATATATATCTTGGGTATATGATTACAGTCATAAGCTTCGCCTTTAACGTTGCTTAATCGTTTTGGCAAAAGTGCAGCAGCCATTAAGTAAGCCTTCAATTCTCAGAGAAGCTCGTGTGCACATTCTTAAGCAATTCAACCTCAAAACTGTTTTCATTGTAGAACGAAACCGCAGCTATAAATAAATTCGCCACCTCACAGCAGTAAACAAAACCTGCACAACACAGTTACTGTTTATTTTCGCTGTCTTGAATACACTCAAATATTTGTCCCCTTTTGACGAACAAAATAAGTATTTCCAAGATTTCCATCATCTTCTTTCCTTGACGAAAACAATCGAAACAAATCATGATCCTTATATGCATATGCTGTCTTCCTTTGTCGCTAAATATCTGCATATCTAACTTTCACCTCCTTTCAGTCCGTTACACTTTCACAAACAAAACACCACACCACACACACACACAAATAATAATAGAGATATATATTATATATATATAGTTTTTCTTATATATTATATAATATATTATATATATTATGGCAAAATTCACCAGAGAAAACCCATATTTCGCTTTCATACACATACAAGAGGCAAACATAACTTCTTTAAACATATATTGGCGAATAATTCCTTCATCCATTGCGACAATTGTACCTGTACACGTTCTTCTTATAACAAAATTTTACTACAAATATAGATTCCTCTTTAGCTTCCCTAGTTCTATATTTTACCCATCCCATGAACTGTCTACCTGCAGGCTTCCCCTCCATTCCCCGAACACCAGTTTGCAGTTGAAGCATCACCGCTAACTTTTTAGCTGGAGTTAACCTTTAACACTGTATCTCGCTAAATAGCAAGTCATTTTACCCACAGTTCACAGTTTTATATACGCTATTTTACTATACATATTTACGTACATACACACATGATGCATAGATATAATGTATCTGTAGTGTTATTATGCATTATTATCAATCTTTTTTTTTTTTTTTTTTTTGTTTTTTTTTTTTTTTAGTGTCATTTCCCCTCTTTGACTTGAGTATAAATGAACACTCTCATTAGATTGATAATAAATAGTTTATAGCTGACCATTCCCAATCTGTTCGCAGGCGTCCAGAAGTATCCTCGGCATCCTGTGACCGAAAGATTTATGCGGTAGTTGAAAAAAGGTCCCGAGATCGATATCAGGAGAGGGGATGACGCTGCTACCATCAAAGGGACAGGGAGAGATTGTCCTTCCCCACTGGAACGTGAGAACACTCAACGGTGACGCCGGTGAGACAACTACTGAATGGTTTGGGCCTTAAAAATGTCAATAAGAGTTAAGTCTCCCGACACAGGGCGGCTTTAACCACTCATTCAATATGCATGACTGGCGCTTGTCGCTGCGTGAGGGAGCGGAAAACTCCATCAGAACATTATAGTTACCTACATACTCTGTGAAATTTGGTCTTCCGATATATTTTGCTTCAGGTATCTTATTCTGTGCTTTGATATACAGAACTTTGTCCACGTTTTGAATAGAATAAAGTTTGGATTCATTTACTCACTTATGGAGGAATTAGAATGAAACATTCCACGTAATAAAATAACGATCTTGGCGCTTTAAGTACTTTATCTGCAAGATTATGCGTGCAACTCTGGCATTAAACGCGACAAGAGAAGCAACATAGGTTCTACTGATTAAAAAAAATGCCCGGTTTATGGTCATAGAAAGTTATCTAGTATCCGGTGCAAAACTGAACATAACACTTCATTGGGAAGGAGCCGAAAATGTCAAAGCATTTTAAAACTTGCACATTTATGTAAGAGTATTACCGCCAAACCACTTAACAAAACTTTAGTCATTAGAAATGAATGAAAGCAGAGCTTCAAATCATTGATTATACAGATCAGTACCGGCAAAGATGAATGTCATAATCAATTCCACAAATGGCGTCGGATGATTTGACAGATTTGTTGTGGCAGTTCAAAGTTTAACAATCTCATCGTTTAATCACACTTTTAAAAGCAATGGCAACTCGCTTTTAAACAGCACTTCAAAGAAAACCCAAATAGGCAACGGGTTATGTGTGTATGTATGTTATATATATATATATATATATATATATATATATATATATATATATATATATATATGTGTGTGTGTGTGTGTGTGTGTGTGTGTGTGTGTGTGTGTGTGTGTGTAAAGCCAGCATACTAACACATTGTGAATAACCCTTGGCTAATTGCCTTAAACATTAGGCTATATATCATCGGTAAAACTCAAAACTGCACCTCATGCACTTTCTGGGTCTTTGTAATCTTAAAATTTTAGCCACACTGGTTCACAAAAACCAATTGATTACAACAACCTCCTGCTCTGCTTTTCGATTCCAATCCTTCCATCCTCTGTCAAATTGTTTGCACTCAGTCACTATCAAATTTTTATGGCCTTACCGTACCCCTCACTTCCGGCGCCGTTCCATTCGCCAATCTTCAGTGAACCTCTTTCCAAGTTCAACAGTCACTCCCGTAACCAGACTCACATCTTCAATAATGTTTCTACTCTTGCATCACCGAGATCTGCCTCTCCTCTATCCCCTCCCTTGATTTCAGTAAAACTCCATCGACAAAACAGACATATCCCGAGATAACAATTTTCTTCCGAACCTATTCAATAAAATTACCCCTTCTTTGCGCTTACTTTAGATTTCAAACAACGCGGCTTTGGCTCTCTTATTCTTGGAATTTAATATTTAAAAAAATTCTGCCGCCTCTATGACCCCGCCAATGAATTTGTAATCTGCATAAAATATTTAACCTTTTTTTTCCCTTCTTAGCCATTTTCTCTATATTCTTATAGTTCCTTCTCATCAAACTCAATTACATTTACTTACACCTTTTCAACCATTCCACTGAAAAAAGCAATTTATTATATATCCACCACCACTCCAGCCAAATAAGATACACACTCTTAGTAAATCATATTCTAATAACTCCAGTTTACCATACTCTATAACATAATTTAGACTTTTTAGCACCATTTACACTTTAACACGTATAATTATTGATATTCTTCTTAGGAAACACGTATTTCAAAAAAATCAAGTACATGCATTATCTTTTTATGAACATTACAAAGAAAGGTCTCCATTATTATTCACTCAAGAAACTTCACACCCATATTTCTTTGCCACCCATCTTTGCATTTCAATCTCTCTACGTCAGCATCGTACAGCATTCTCTGAACCCACCCAAGAATAGACTGACTCTCCTAGAAATTTTCATTTAGCTTCTCACTTCTCCATTCCTGGACCACAAAACCTAGGTATCACCACTTTTTGTCCTGCCACTTTCAATTTTACCTATACTTAAATTTTCAAAGCTAGTAAATTTGTAATCTTTAAACATCCCCAATGTCTTCCTGCTTTCTACAATTCTGCATCTATCATATTTATGCACACAGCAAAATGGTTCATCCCTGATTTTACAGTAAGAGGGTGAAATTGACAGTTACTGACGTGTTGCTTTCTTCTTCTGGAAATAGCCCTTTCAGAATAACGACACACTATACATACATACACACACACACACACACCACACACACACACACACATATATATATATATATATATATATATATATACACACATATATATATATGTGTGTGTATGTGTGTATATATACAGAGAGAGAGAGAGAGAGAGAGAGAGAGAGAGAGAGAGAGCCATAACCCATCAAGAATGGAAACTCGGTTGATAATTCATATTTATTGATGCCGCTTCTACCCTATGCCATAAATTTCAGACCATAACGACGGATTTTTGAAGGAAAAAATAAATTATGTAACGACAAAATTCTAAAATTTACGTCCTGCCAAAGGAGTCTCGAGGCCGACAACGCCTTTACAGAGGTGGAGTTGAGTAAACCACAACTTCGTGAGATCTGGTGCACATTCCTGAAAAAAAATATGATAAAGTCTTCATGCGATGACATATCTTATACTCTGCTTTCGTCCCTGTATACCCAAAATAGAAAACGAATTCACGTCTCGTTTCTCTTGATTTTTCTCGCGTTTACGTGAGGTCGATGTTTCTCCACCTCCTCTCCTTTCCCTTTCAGGTCTTCTCTATAGCATTCCCAAACACTCCGCATGGTAGCTTTCGAACCTCTACTCCCCTGCGCAATCAACCCATCACTTTTTCCAAATATTCTCTATTTTTCTCTATCACACTGCCATGCCACTCAAACCCCCTTTTCTCCGCCTTTTCCGATATTTCTCTCACTCATGTTGTCGTTCTTATTCGATCAATCTTAATAGTCTCTTTTCTTACCGCACACATACACACACACATAACACAAACACACACACACACACACACACACACACACACCACCTCACAATTCTTCTTGGATTTCTTCACTGATCATGTATCCGCCCCGAACCTCACTGCTGGTCTAATAACTGTAATGTGTACCATACTGTCATCTTTTAAAGTGTTCATCACAATATAAAAAACATTTCATGCAGGAAGGAAAAAGTTGAAAAGAATAAATCTGGTGCCCAGCACGCTATTTCTGCAGCTCAATTACTCCGGCGATAAACCTGAACTTGTGGGTACTTTTACCTCTACACTGATTACGTTTACCGCCCTTTGAATCAGTACACTTTTAGAACTCAAAGTCGAAAAGGATGACTAAATAAACTAATGACTGTAAACAGCACATACTATACTCCGATCATTAGTTTCACGGAATGCTACTCAGCAAGCGTTACTCACAATCATCTAGCATTACGGTGTATTGCACTTCTGGTATGTACTAGATACACTTCACACTAGGTTTCATAAGCGCTGACACAAGGACACTTCAATAATTGGCCGAAAAGTATTTTCTGGAAAAGTGCGTAAGTGGCCTTTTGTATCGGAAATCAATAGGGATTTGCCTACTCTTTAAACATGGCACTGTGGTCGTGCAGTCCTACATTCAGGAAGTAAACTTATGCCATATAATCGCAAACATTGCGGTTTTTTTTTTTTTTTTTTTTTTGTACAAGATAACTATTGAGATGGCTACTTGTCTGTCAGTCGGCACTTTTTCTTTCCGCCCTCAGATCTTATAAACTATTGAGGCTAGAGGGCTGCAAATTGGTATGATGATCAGCCACCCTCCAATCATTAAGCTCAGCAAATTGCAGCCCTCTAGCCTCAGTAACTTTTATTTTATTTAAGGTTAAAGTTAGCCACAATCCTGCGTCTGGCAACGCAATAGTGCCAACAATACAAGTCAACATTGACCGTGGCTGAGTTTCATGAGCGTTGTCTTAGTGTTGTATAAAGCATTTTCCGCTGTATAGAAAACTCCATTGCACCGACGAAACTTCAGCGCATTTTTAGCTTTTTTACATTACAGTTGGGTTAAAAGATAGAAGGTATCGAAGTTTCTAAAATTCTGCTGTTAAAGTGATAGATGCGTTAGAAAAATTAGAAAACAGCTTTAAAAAGAAACATTCTGGATAAAAAAAATTACTAGATGATAGAGCCGTTATTACATAACCGTTAGATGATAGCTGTTGAGTCAAAATAGAAAAGGGGGTAAGCTTGTTCTTGAAAATCAAAGTGCTTGTATTGTATATTAGGAAAATTACTTCTCATAACTCATTAAATTAAACAGAAGCAGCTCGTGTAAGGTGTGCGTCGTAAGTTCTCATCTCCCCAATCAACCCAAACCCTTCAACCAAATGGCCCAGTTACCACGCTAGTTAAACAGGTCTGATTTAATTGATTTCGATTTGATAGATTTTAGGCATACTGCCGAGCACTGGGGCAACAAAGGCCATTCAGCGCTGAAACGGAAATTGACAGTGAAAAGGTTTGAAAGATGTAACAGGAGGAAAGCCTCGCAGTTGCACTATGAATCCATTGTTAGGAGAGGGTGGACAGTAAGATGGAAGAAAGAGAATATGAACGGAGGTACAGTAAAAGGAATGAAAGTGGTTGCAGCTAGGGACGCTGCAAAGAACCTTAAGTAATGCCTACATTGCACCGCATGAGGTGCATTGACGGCACTAACCCCCCTACGGGGGTCTAATTTAAGCGACAACTCAATAAGTAAAGTCAATAAAAAATGATATGCTTTATAAAATTCATACCGAAGCCAGAGCTTCAAGACAAAATGTTTTCATGTATAAAACGTCTCCAACAATAGCTTCAGTTGATGATTTACGTGTTTCTTCTAAACCCGTTATAGCATCAAAAGTCTACTGAAGCTAAGACCCGCAGCCTGATGACTTTGATACTTGCAATTAAGTGGTAGTCCATCACGTCATCCTTAGACGCTTACCCATCTGGGTTAATATGGTTATCGGTTTTATATTTTAAATCCTCGCTTCTTCTTAATGGGATCAGTTCCTATATAGCGTTCATCGAGCTGAAATATTAATCAAAGGATAGTTACACTATACAGGCAGATTTTCCAAATACGTTTCTTGATACATATATGTCAATAATGAGAAAATTTCAGCCAGTTATGTATGAACAGCATCCTATGAAGTCTCTAGATTATTTATGATTCATTGTTTTTAATTCTCTATATTTTCATTGAACGGAAAACAAATCATTAGACTTGGCAGAGAGAGAGAGAGAGCGGAGAGAACGATCCGAGAGAGGAGAGAGAGAGAGAGAGAGAGAGAGAGAGAGAGAGAGAGAGAGAGAGAGAGAGAGAAATTTTCTTTACACTCCAGCTGCGATCTCCAACGACTAAGAACCCTATATCAATTCACTGCTCA
The DNA here is from genome assembly GCF_015104395.2 of Macrobrachium nipponense. NCBI lineage: Eukaryota > Metazoa > Arthropoda > Malacostraca > Decapoda > Palaemonidae > Macrobrachium > Macrobrachium nipponense. Next base: position 54,466,852 of record NC_087201.1, on the reverse strand, counting down.
AGTAAACAGAAGCATTTTGCATTTTTAGGTAACGCGCCCGTATTATTACTTCCTTGTCCATTTCGGGGAGCCAACGCTGGCCACTCAACTGAGAAGTGAACTCAGTACCACTTGCTCTACCAGAGAGTGAAAGCAAGCGTACCCTCGGCATGTGGACTTTTTCGAAGAGCTTTGTTGTCAAGTATTTCTTTTATTCGTTCCTATATTTTCCGGGACTGCTGACATCAAAAAGAAAACTAGAATACCGACTTATCAGAGGATTCATTCAGTTTCCCGAATACTGAACGGACCGTTTTATGACAATCTAAAGCATCTAAAAGCTGCTGGATATACCTCATAGAAAAAAAGTAATTATTACAAACAATAAAAATCAAAATACAAAATACCTAACCCACAGCAGTTCAAGCCTTCTTGGAACCAAAAGTAGCCAATGACTGCTGAACTGACCGTTAACGTAATAATATCATCGCAACTAAGAAAAAAACGACATTCAAAATTTAACCGGGGTATTTATCTTTAAGCAATTGAACCTTTCTCTACATTTCAAGGTCAAGAAGATCACAGTTAAAAGGAAAGTATGATTAGGCAACGAGTGGCCTTTCACGAGCGAAAAGTGTTCCCAAACGACTAAATCATTTTCAACTTTCACTTGAGTCGCGGGATCAAAGGTAATGAAGTGAAACGATCTAGACAGTGATTCTCAACCAAGGGGGAATTTCAGAGTTGAGGAGAGAGAGAGAGAGAGAGAGAGAGAGAGAGAGAGAGAGAGAGAGAGAGAGAGAGAGAGAGAGAGAGACTAACCACAAATTGGAAATTTCAAACTGGCTCTAGGACCACACAAAACGGAGTGTGAATCGGTCCGCACTACTGAGAAGTCACGCTGGCCTTTGTCTCCGTTAGCTTGTGTTTGTGTTAGTATTTTGTTGCATATTATTTGGAAAGCACCTTTTGATGCAGACAATTTTGGGGTGGGGGGTAAGGTGTTATTCTGACACACGGTGAAAGGGTGCATGGGCCAAAAAAGGTTGAGAACCGCTGATCTAGAACCTCATTATCTTAAAGATACGATATATCTGAAAAACAACTACGGAGCAAATAAATAGTTACAGTGCCATTTAATCCATATTAAAATGAATAAATTTGTAATGTAAGCCTCCTAGAGCTGGAAAATCAATCAAAAGAACTCCGACGAGAATAAAAGCAAAGGTATTCAGTTATTCAAATGTCAAGAAATCCAGGCGCTCAGCGTATGAATATTACCCCGAGCCTTTTAATAAATACAAATGACAAAAACTGGGGTCTGAATAAAAAATCCATTTGATATTCCCAACAGAACAAACAAAATTATACAAGGCCATAAATATTCCATAACTTGTATTTGCGTAAACTCGCGTATCCAGTGTGTGTGTGTGTGTGTGTGTGTGTGTGTGTGTGTGTGTGTAACTTCGAACACGTAATCACAACCTTTTATTAGTAGTCATTTTCACTTATTTCTCATATATTTTCATATCATGCTTAGAGTTACTTAACAACTAAATCTTATCCAAAGGAAGTTATTGATGGTATACACAACTAACCTTACCAGCATTCTGACCTGAATTAGTTCATCTGACATATGAATATTTGGTTGGGCAATACATTCTGGAAGTGACATTCCATAATGATCACTGCAGTAAGGAAATAACTTTCTTTTAATTCTGACTGCCATGCTAGCTTTGAGAATTAGGAGTCCAGACCCCAATCTTCTCAGAACGAATATATTATTGATCACAGAAAAAAAAAATGTGAAAATCAAACTTGACGAGAAGGAATTAACTAATGGACACCTCAGCTTTGCGTGTGTCCACCCATCATGTAGCTACCATAAAACCGAATGCGAACCACAACAACAATAAACAGAGCACATCTGTGACACCGGAATACGAAATGCCATTACACTTTGTCACATAACCAACGTAAAACCAAAATGCCAAGACAAACCTATGAAGTTATTGCAAAGAACGTTTTACCTACGAACTCGGAAGTGGCTATAAATGTCAACGAAGGCGCCAGCCCATTTTCATATTTTGGTATATGTATATATCGCTCTCATAACATTAGAGGAAAACACTTAACTACTTCAGTACCTTACGAGGTTTTATATCTTCTAGGGTAATGCTTTAATTAAATAAAACCCAAATAGTTTTCTTTTTCTTGGAACGAAACATGATTCCTGAAATCACAGTATGGATTCCTATATATGCAGTATAGGCATATTTAAATTTAAATATAAACGCAAATATTATGCCCCACAGCATTTCCACAATAAATTCCACATATCTTCTAAAAATCAGGAACAAAATAAAATTAATTTTTACTATGAAGTGATACTTCCCTTACATACGAAATACAGTGAACTGTCTACCAACAAAAAATAAATAAATAAAAGTTTCGACTACGTAAACCGAAGGACGAAATCCTCTTATCCCTCCCTCATAAAAACAGCGGAAACATGGAATTAAGAGCGAAACAACTGAATTTACAAAACTTTGTTTCGTAAACTTTCTGACTTTATCCTTGCCAGCGGTTTACAAGATTAATGTCGAAATGTCTTGGCATTTCTCATACATAATGATGCAGCTCAGTACCTGACAAAAATACACTGTAGAGAATCCCGAAAAAACTATACGAGACCAAACTTGATTTGAAAGTCTTTACCCTCTTGTGTTCACATTCTGTCTGACCAAAGACCCTACCCACCCAAAAGTCTTTTCTCGGTCCTTTGAAGCTTTCCTCGTGTCTCAGTTCTGTCTCAGTTAATGTGCAGTATACCATAAAAACAAAATAAAACAGTCAAGTCCAGCAAAAGGAATCAACAACGAGAGACTATGAAAGGCAAGAACTTAAGAACACAAATATTAAACACGCAAAAAAAAGCTCAACGGAATGTTTGGAATATTCTATATAAATATACAGACACTACAGATGCTTGACGGAAAACAGCGTCATTTTTAAAGGGTGGCCCCTTGAGAACAATTTTCTATCTATTTCCAATAACCATTACGGGGTCCTTCTCAGGAATATCAAAAGCTAAAATTTCCCAGTCTTGTAAACATTGTACATCAAAAGATATTTCCCTCCTAACCTTTCCCCTTATATCTCTCGTACATTACGGGTACAGAAATCGTCGTATCAGGTTCACAGTAATCAAGTTCTCTACATTCCTCTTACACTTTATATTCTCAAATTTAACTCATATGATTTCCGAGGAGCATGCATAACAAACCATATAAAACTAATATGGACTACTTCTTAAGGAAACTTCTGGAAGCCTCTCTTCCTTGAAGAAAGGAAATGGGCAGCAGTTCATTAGCCATTCCTCGGGGCAGCTGTTTTCTTTGAGAGAGAGAGAGAGAGAGAGAGAGAGAGAGAGAGAGAGAGAGAGAGAGAGAGAGAGATGGTTGCCTTTTACTGGTAATGGTAGCCATTAGCAGTATTAAATATCTACAAGTCTTGTAAGCGAGTCACAATGTTCACTATTGGGAAGAGATATTTGTATATACTTCATAATTAGCCAACAGAATGTTAAAAATAAAGAACTAATACTTATCACTGCAGAGATATTACGCCATCAAAGTGGTTGGTGGATTCTCTTAGCAACAACTTTGCATTAAATCGTCCATATTCACTACACTGGGCTAACCTAAATGTAAATCTAAAAGTAGAGTGACATGCTTCATACTACTCATTCTTGACTGCAGCCAATTACAAACTCAATACATCACAATTATACTGAGGTAAACAGCACAATTGACTCAAAATATACAATTTATATTGAACATAAAGGAATGTTTGCCAAGACACAATAAAAACTGGTCCTTTGGGTTAAGCGGTAGTCTAGGGATTAACTATCATTTCTTTTTTGTTTTCTCGCAACTTTACTAGGTCGTGATCTCAGAATCTCGATCCGGATTGTAACCTGCTCCCTTGAGAATCTGACCCCTACCTAGCTCGTTTTGGGGGGGTTCAAATACTCTTCTAATTATCCTTGTTGTGACCACCGCTACATTTACCTGAAGGAAGCCTAGTGCGAGGTTCGTGCACCCAATCCTCTTCAAGCTCCTCAAGAGATCCTCTGGGATTACTCCTAGTGATCTTAGGATGACAAGTACTACATCCATTTCAGTTTGTCAAGGTGCTGTTATTTCCATCTTCAGACCTCGGTACTTTTCTGTCTTTTCTCTGTATGGCTACATCCAGCGGAGCTCTTTTCTGGGTTTCTTTCCTTACCAGGATTACGTCTGGTTTTCAAGCCTGTATCACATGGTCGGTCCTTTTATCACAGTCCTAACGTAACTAGATGTTTTTCATATTTTTGAACTTATCTGTATGTGGTCAACTGTTTTCTTTATAAGAATTTCAGGCAAGGACTTGGTGACTGTGCCATACTTCCTCTGGCAATCATTTTGAGCTATTGATGGGTATTCACTTACGAGGTCACTGATGATCTCTTATAGTCTGTTCACATTTTGTGGCATACAAACGACATTTGACCATCTACTTTATTTTGTACATATTGTGGGCAGTATTTGGTCGTGTGGCGACTTTAATATGCCTTTAGTTTCTTCTTTGATCTCTCGCTTAGCCAACCATCACCAACTGCCGTCTCCAGCTACAACGCATGACTACTTCTCGTACCGGCAAAGCATGTTTATTTTTCCATTTTTATCTCCTCATCATCAGAGACAAGTTTTCCATTCCAAGCTGATATCAACCACTCATGATAAGAAAGTGAATACACGGAAGAAACGATCAGTCTATATGCATAACAAGAAGTAAGGCAAAGGTAAACTTAAAGCCTCTCTTTAGGCACAAAAGCAATAAAATTTCTCACACATCCAGGATGACACATTTTTAGTTTTTACAAAAGATAGCCATAACTCCTCCTGTACAGAGAAGTGTGACACAGAGCCACTTCAACAAAAAAAAAAAAAATGGGCAAAATACTAATGGCAGTAGTGGACTTTCTTCAATAAATCCAAATAGGGAAAAAGGTAAAGCAGGATATTTTCTAATGTCTGTCTAAATCATAGTTGCTGTTGTTAAAAAATAACTCGCAACCAATTTGGGCAGTTATGTCCATAAGAAAAAAAGATCCCAGGAAGTTATAAGACATGAAGACAGGAAAATCATTACAGATAGGATGAAATTAATATTTTCTAACTGCATGATATAGAATATTTTTTTGGAAGTATTACAAAAACTATAGTACAAAGGTGAAGGTACCACCTGAATCTTGGACAACGCTCATGATATAATTATGAATGGGTAATCAATATCTTCGGGGAGTAGTGAATAACCGTAAAAAGTGTTCCATCACCTGCATTGTTTATTATCTTATTTTCATTGCCAGCAATCACGTTGCTGGTCACAACTAGAAACAAATTAAGATGAAAGAACACTAGCCTACAAAAGAAAAACAAAACAAATTTCATGTCACTACAAAAAAAAGTAAACAGCAATTATCTGGTGTTATTCAATTGTGTATGAGCCGCGGCCCATGAAACCTTCACTTCTCGAT
>NC_087201.1:54446509-54460792 GCF_015104395.2 Macrobrachium nipponense | reverse complement strand
ATCGAGAAGTGAATTGCTATCACCAGAAATAAATTCCTCTGATTCTGCGTTGGCAGAGCCGAGAATCGAACTTTGGGCCACCGGATTGGTAGCCGAGCGCGAAAACCACTCGTCCAACTAGGAAGTATGTGTCAACAAGGAATTAGAGTGTGATTGTATTATAAATATTATTGACAATCGCGCCATGAAAAAAATGCCAATTTCAACTTTATCCATTATAATAACTAGGAGAGCTGAAAATTTTGACCAAATGTTCAACTTGGGTTTGGAATTAAAAAGATGCTATACAACATTAGAACTTGAAAAATGAAGATGAGTTTCACCTTTCTACTCTTCCAAGGCGATGTTTATGGCACGTTCTGGTAAAATCAGTACTTTTATACAGGCTAATACCAATTCCAATGTTGTTTTGTAAGGTTTCTGAAAAATGAACTTGTAAGCCCTTTGAAATACATTGAATTTAAAAATTAATTATGAACAATTAGCAATCAACAACACAATTTTCGATGACCACAGTCACGGTGTTGTTCAAATTGGTTTTAATGCCGCTGTTGACTTCTTTGTATCATAGGTACAGGTGGCATGGTACCTTACTATTGGTAATAGTTTTATAGTTTTCTGTAAAATAAAACTGTTGAAAGGGCTTTGTCTGTCCATCTGCACTCTTTCTGTCATCCTCAGATCTTAAAAGTTATTGAGGCTAGAGGGCTGCAAATTGGTATGTTGGTCATCCATCCTCCAGTCATTAAGCATACCAAATTGCAGCTCCCTAGCCCAAGTAGTGCTTATTTTACTTAAGGTTAAAGTTAGCCGTGATCGTGCGTCTGGCAACGCTGTTAGGACAGGCCACCATCGGGCCTTGGTTGAAAGTTTCATGGGCCGCAGCTCATATATAATTGAATAAAACCAGATAATTGCTGTTTACTTTTTTTGTAGTGACATGAAATTTGTTTTGTTTTTCTTTCGTAGGCTAGTGTTCTGTCATCTTAATTTGTTTCTAGTTGTGACCAGCAACGTGATTGCTGGCAATGAAAATAAGATAATATACAATGCAGGCGATGGAATACATTTTACGGTTATTCACTACTCATCTAAGATACTGATTACCCACTCATGATTATATCATGCGCGTTGTCCAAGATTCAGGTGGTACCTTCACCTTTGTGCTATAGTTTTTGTAATACTCCCAAAAAAATATTCTATATCATGCAGTTAGAAAATATTAATTTCATCCGATTTGTAATGATTTTCCTGTCTTCATGTCTTATAACTTCCTGGGATCTTTTTTTCTTATGGACATAACTGCCCAAATTGGTTGCGAGTTATTCTTTAACAACAGCAACTATGATTTAGACAGCCATTAGAAAATATCCTGCTTTACCTTTTTCCCTATTTGTATTTAGTATTTATTGAAGAAAGTCCACTACTGCCATTAGTATTTTGTCCATTTTTTGTTGAAGTGGCTTTGTGTCACCCTTCTCTGTACAGGAGGAGTTATGATTATCTTTTGTATAAACTAAAAATGTGTCGTCCTGGATGTGTGAGAAATTTTATTGCTTTTGTGCCCTAAAGAGAGGCTTTAAATTTACCTTTGCCTTACTTCTTGTTTTGCATATAGACTGATCGTTTCTTCCGTGTATTGACTTTCTTATCATGAGTAGTTGATATCAGCTTGGAATGGAAAACTTGTCTCTGATGATAGGGAGATAAAAATGGAAAAATAAACATGCTTTGCCGGTACGAGAAGTAGTCGTGGGTTGTAGCTGGAGACGGCAGTTGGTGATGGTTGGCTAAGTGAGAGATCAAAGAAGAAACTAAAGGCATATTAAAGTCGCCACACGACCAAATACTGCCCACAATATGTGCAAAATAAAGTAGATGGTCAAATGTCATTGGTATTTGTGTGCCACAAAATGTGAACAGACTATAAGAGATCATCATTCACTTCGTAAGTGAATACCCATCAATAGCTCAAAATGATTGCCAGAGGAAGTATGGCACAGTCACCAAGTCCTTGCCTGAAATTCCTATAAAGAAAACAGCTGACCACATACAGATAAGTTCAAAAATATGAAAAACATCTAGTTACGTTAGGAGTGATAAAAGGACCGACCATGTGATACAGGCTTGAAAACCAGACGTAATCCTGTTAAGGAAAGAAACCCAGAAAAGAGCTCCGCTAAATGTAACCATACAGAGGAAAGACAGAAAAGTACCGAGGTCTGAAGATGGAAATAACAGCACCTTGACAAACTGAAATGGATGTAGTACTTGTCATCCTAAGATCACTACGAGTAATCCCAGAGGATCTCTTGAGGAGCTTGAAGAGGATTGGGTGCACGAACCTCGCACTAGGCTTCCTTCAGGTAAATGTAGCGGTGGTCACAACAAGGATAATTAGAAAAGTATTTGAACCCCGCAAAAACGAGGTAGGTAGGGGTCAGATTCTCAAGGAAGCAGGTTACAATCCGGATCGAGATTCTGAGATCACGACCTAGTAAAGTTGCGAGAAAACAAAAAAGAAATGATAGTTAATCCCTAGACTACCGCTTAACCCAGAGGACCAGTTTTTATTGGGTCCTGTCAAACATTCCTTTATGCTTAATATAAATTGTATATTTTGAGTTAATTGTGCTGTTTACCTCATATAATTGTGATGTATTGAGTTTGTAATTGGCTGCAGTCAAGAATGAGTAGTATGAAGCATGTCACTCTACTTTTAGATTTACATTTAGGCTACCCCAGTGTAGTGAATGTGGACGATCTAATGCAAAGTTGTTGCTAAGAAAATCCACCAACCACTTTGATGGCGTAATATCTCTGCAGTGATAAGTATTAGTTCTTTATTTTTAACATTCTGTTGGCTAATAATGAAGTATATACAAATATCTCTTCCCAATAGTGAACATTGTGACTCGCTTCCAAGACTTGTAGATATTTAATACCTGCTAATGGTTACCCATTACTAGTGAAAGGCAACCATCTCTCTCTCCCTCTCTCTCTCTCTCTCTCGCTCTTCCTCTCTCTTCACAGACACAAAACAGCTGCCCCGAGGAATGGCTAATGAACTGCTGCCCATTTCCTTTCTTCAAGGAAGAGAGGCTTCCAGAAGTCTCCTTAAGAAGTCTTCCATATTAGTTTTATATGGTTTGTTATGCATGCTCCTCGGAAATCATATGAGTTAAATTTGAGATTATAAAGTGTAAGAGCAATGTAGAGAACTTGATTACTGTGAACCTGATACGACGATTTCTGTACCTGTAATGTACGAGAGATCTTTTGATGTACAATGTTTACAAGACTGGGAAATTTTAGCTTTTGATATTCCTGAGAAGGACCCCGTAATGGTTATTGGAAATAGATAGAAAATTGTTCTCAAGGGGCCACCCTTTAAAAATGACGCTGTTTTCCATCAAGCATCTGTAGTGTCTGTATATTTATATAGAATATTCCAAACATTCCGTTGAGCTTTTTTCGCGTGCTTAATATTTGTGTTCTTAAGTTCTTGCCTTTCATAGTCTCTCGTTGTTGATTCCTTTTGCTGGACTTGACTGTTTTATTTTGTTTTTATGGTAGACTGCACATTACTGAGACAGAACTGAGACACGAGGAAAGCTTCAAAGGACCGAGAAAAGACTTTTGGGTGTGGAGGGTCTTTGGTCAGGAAGCATGTGAGCACAAGAGGGTAAAGACTTTCAAATCAAGTTTGGTCTCGTATATTTTTTCGGGATTCTCTACATTGTATTTTTGTCAGGTACTGAGCTGCATCATTATGTATGAGAAATGCCAAGACATTTCGACATTAATCTTGTATACCGCTGGCAAGGATAAAGTCAGAAAGTTTACGAAACAAAGTTTTGTAAATTCAGTTGTTTCGCTCTTAATTCCATGTTTTCCGCTGTTTTTTATAGAGGGAGGGATAAGAGGATTTCGTCCTTCGGTTTACGTAGTCGAAACTTTTATTTATTTATTTTTGTTGGTAGACAGTTCACTGTATTTCGTAGTAATGGGAAGTATCACTTCATAGTAAAAAATTAATTTTATTTTGTTCCTGATTTTTAGAAGATATGTGGAATTTATTGTGGAAATGCTGTGGGGCATAATATTTGCGTTTATATTTAAATTTAAATATACCTATACTGCATATATAGGAATCCATACTGTGATTTCAGGAATCATGTTTTGTTCCAAGAAAAAGAAAACTATTTGGGTTTTATTTAATTAAAGCATTACCCTAGAAGATATAAAACTTCGTAAGGTATTGAAGTAGTTAAGTGTTTTCCTCTAATGTTATGAGAGCGATATATACATATACCAAAATATGAAAATGGGCTGGCGCCTTCGTTGACATTTATAGCCACTTCCGAGTTCGTAGGTAAAACGTTCTTTGCAATAACTTCATAGGTTTGTCTTGGCATTTTGGTTTTACGTTGGTCATGTGACAAAGTGTAATGGCATTTCGTATTCCGGTGTCACAGAGGTGCTCTGTTTATTGTTGTTGTGGTTCGCATTCGGTTTTGTGGTAGCTACATGATGGCTGGACACACGCAAAGCTGAGGTGTCCATTAGTTAATTCCTTCTCGTCAAGTTTGATTTTCACATTTTTTTTCTGTGATCAATAATATATTCGTTCTGAGAAGATTGGGGTCTGGACTCCTAATTCTCAAGCTAGCATGGCAGTCAGAATTAAAAGTTATTTTCCTTACTGCAGTGATCATTATGGAATGTCACTTCCAGAATGTATTGCCCAACCAAATATTCATATGTCAGATGAACTAATTCAGGTCAGAATGCTGGTAAGGTTAGTTGTGTATACCATCAATAACTTCCTTTGGATAAGATTTAGTTGTTAAGTAACTCTAAGCATGATATGAAAATATATGAGAAATAAGTGAAAATGACTACTAATAAAAGGTTGTGATTACGTGTTCGAAGTTACACACACACACACACACACTGGATACACGAGTTTACGCAAATACAAGTTATGGAATATTTATGGCCTTGTATAATTTTGTTTGTTCTGTTGGGAATATCAAATGGATTTTTTATTCAGACCCCAGTTTTTGTCATTTGTATTTATTAAAAGGCTCGGGGTAATATTCATACGCTGAGCGCCTGGATTTCTTGACATTTGAATAACTGAATACCTTTGCTTTTATTCTCGTCGGAGTTCTTTTGATTGATTTTCCAGCTCTAGGAGGCTTACATTACAAATTTATTCATTTTAATATGGATTAAATGGCACTGTAACTATTTATTTGCTCCGTAGTTGTTTTTCAGATATATCGTATCTTTAAGATAATGAGGTTCTAGATCAGCGGTTCTCAACCTTTTTTGGCCCATGCACCCTTTCACCGTGTGTCAGAATAACACCTTCCCCCCACCCCCCACCCCCCCACCCCAAAATTGTCTGCATCAAAAGTGCTTTTCAAATAATATGCAACAAAATACTAACACAAACACAAGCTAACGGAGAGAAAAAGGCCAGCGTGACTTCTCAGTAGTGCGGACCCCGATTCACACTCCGTTTTGTGTGGTCCTAGAGCCAGTTTGAAATTTCCAATTTGTGGTTTCTCTCTCTCTCTCTCTCTCTCTCTCTCTCTCTCTCTCTCTCTCTCTCTCTCTCTCTCTCTCTCTCCTCAACTCTGAAATTCCCCCTTGGTTGAGAATTACTGTCTAGATCGTTTCACTTCATTACCTTTGATCCCGCGACTCAAGTGAAAGTTGAAAATGATTTAGTCGTTTGGGAACACTTTTTCGCTCGTGAAAGGCCAGTCGTTGCCTAATCATACTTTCCTTTTAACTGTGATCTTCTTGACCTTGAAATATAGAGAAAGGTTCAATTGCTTAAAGATAAATACCCCGGTTAAATTTTGAATGTCGTTTTTTTCTTAGTTGCGATGATATTATTACGTTAACGGTCAGTTCAGCAGTCATTGGCTACTTTTGGTTCCAAGAAGGCTTGAACTGCTGTGGGTTAGGTATTTTGTATTTTGATTTTTATTGTTTGTAATAATTACTTTTTTTCTATGAGGTATATCCAGCAGCTTTTAGATGCTTTAGATTGTCATAAAACGGTCCGTTTCCAGTATTCGGGAAACTGAATAGCCATCCTTGATAAGTCGGTATTCCTAGTTTTTCTTTTTGATGTCAGCAGAGTCCCGGAAAATATCAAGGACGAATAAAAGAAATACTTGACAACAAAGCTCTTCGAAAAAGTCCACATGCCGAGGGTACGCTTGCTTTCACTCTCTGGTAGAGCAAGTGGTACTGAGTTCACTTCTCAGTTGAGTGGCCAGCGTTGGCTCCCGAAATGGACAAGGAAGTAATAATACCGGCGCGTTACCTAAAAATGCAAAATGCTTTTGTTTACTTGAGCAGTGAATTGATATAGGGTTCTTAGTCGTTGGAGATCGCAGCTGGAGTGTAAAGAAAATTTCTCTCTCTCTCTCTCTCTCTCTCTCTCTCTCTCTCTCTCTCTCTCTCTCTCTGCCAAGTCTAATGATTTGTTTTCCGTTCAATGAAAATATAGAGAATTAAAAACAATGAATCATAAATAATCTAGAGACTTCATAGGATGCTGTTCATACATAACTGGCTGAAATTTTTCTCATTATTTGAACAATATAAGTGTATCAAGAAAACGTATTTGGAAAATCTGCCTGTATAGTGTAACTATCCTTCGATTAAATTTACAGCTCGATGAACGCTATATACGGAAAACTGATCCCATTAAGAAGAAGCGAGAATTTAAAATATAAAACCGATAACCATATTAACCCAGATGGGTAAGCGTCTAAGGATGACGTGATGGACTACCACTTAATTGCAAGTATCAAAGCAGCGGCATTAGCTTATTATCTCCTTAAGTCATCAGGCTGCGGGTCTTAGCTTCAGTAGACTTTTGATGCTATAACGGGTTTAGAAGAAACACGTAAATCATCAACTGAAGCTATTGTTGGAGACGTTTTATACATGAAAACATTTTGTCTTGAAGCTCTGGCTTCGGTATGAATTTTATAAAGCATATCATTTTTTATTGACTTTGCTTATTGAGTTGTCACTTAAATTAGAACCCCGTAGGGGGGTTAGTGCCGTCAATGCACCTCATGCGGTGCAATGTAGGCATTACTTAAGGTTCTTTGCAGCGTCCCTAGCTGCAACCACTTTCATTCCTTTTACTGTACCTCCGTTCATATTCTCTTTCTTCCATCTTACTGTCCACCCTCTCCTAACAATGGATTCATAGTGCAACTGCGAGGCTTTCCTCCTGTTACGTCTTTCAAACCTTTTCACTGTCAATTTCCGTTTCAGCGCTGAATGGCCTTAGTTGCCCCAGTGCTCGGCAGTATGCCTAAAATCTATCAAATCGAAATCAATTAAATCAGACCTGTTTAACTAGCGTGGTAACTGGGCCATTTGGTTGAAGGGTTTGGGTTGATTGGGGAGATGAGAACTTACGACGCACACCTTACACGAGCTGCTTCTGTTTAATTTAATGAGTTATGAGAAGTAATTTTCCTAATATACAATACAAGCACTTTGATTTTCAAGAACGAGCTTACCCCATTTTCTATTTTGACTCAACAGCTAACATCTAACGGTTATGTAATAACGGCTCTATCATCTAGTAATTTTTTTTATCCAGAATGTTTCTTTTTTAAAGCTGTTTTTTCTAATTTTTCTAACGCATCTATCACTTTAACAGCAGAATTTTAGAAAAACTTCGATACCTTCTATCTTTTAACCCAACTGTAATGTAAAAAAGCTAAAAATGCGCTGAAGTTTCGTCGGTGCAATGGAGTTTTCTATACAGCGGAAAAGACAACGCTCATGAAACTCAGCCACGGTCAATGTTGACTTGTATTGTTGGCACTATTGCGTTGCCAGACGCAGGATTGTGGCTAACTTTAACCTTAAATAAAATAAAAGTTACTGAGGCTAGAGGGCTGCAATTTGCTGAGTTTGATGATTGGAGGGTGGCTGATCATCATACCAATTTGCAGCCCTCTAGCCTCAATAGTTTATAAGATCTGAGGGCGGAAAGAAAAAGTGCTGACTGACAGACAAGTAGCCATCTCAATAGTTATCTTGTACACAAAAAAAAAAAAAAAAAAAAAAAAAAAAAAGCAATGTTTGCGATTATATGGCATAAGTTTAGTTCCTGAATGTAGGACTGCACGACCACAGTGCATGTTTAAAGAGTAGGCAAATCCCTATTGATTTCCGATACAAAAGGCCACTTACGCACTTTTCCAGAAAATACTTTTCGGCCAATTATTGAAGTGTCCTTGTGTCAGCGCTTATGAAACCTAGTGTGAAGTGTATCTAGTACATACCAGAAGTGCAATACACCCGTAATGCTAGATGATTGTGAGTAACGCTTGCTGAGTAGCATTCCGTGAAACTAATGATCGGAGCATAGTATGTGTTGTTTAGTCATTAGTTTATTTAGTCATCCTTTTCCACTTTAAGTTCTAAAAGTCTACCGATTCAAAGGGCGGTAAACGTAATCAGTGTAGAGGTAAAAGTACACACAAGTTCAGGTTTATCGCCGGAGTAATTGAGCTGCAGAAATATCGTGCTGGGCACCAGATTTATTCTTTTCAACTTTTCCTTCCTGCATGAAATGTTTTTTAAAAGATGACAGTATGGTACACATTACAGTTATTAGACCAGCAGTGAGGTTCGGGGCGGATACATGATCAGTGAAGAAATCCAAGAAGAATTGTGAGGTGGGTGTGTGTGTGTGTGTGTGTGTATATATATGTTTGTTTTATGTGTGTGTGTGTGTGTGTGTGCGGTAAGAAAAGAGACAATATTAAGATTGATCGAATAAGAACGACAACACGAGTGAGAGAAATATCGGAAAAGGCGGAGAAAGGGGGGTTTGAGTGGCATGGTAGTGTGATAGAGAAAAATAGAGAATATTTGGAAAAAGTGATGGGTTGATTGCGCAGGGGAGTAGAGGGTTCGAATGCTACCATGCGGAGTGTTTGGGAATGCTATAGAGAAGACCTGAAAGGGAAAGGAGAGGAGGTGGAGAAACATCGACCTCACGTTAACGCGAGAAAAATCAAGAGAAACGAGACGTGAATTCGTTTTCTATTTTGGGTATACAGGGACGAAAGCAGAGTATAAGATATGTCATCGCATGAAGACTTTATCATATTTTTTTTTCAGGAATGTGCACCAGATCTCACGAAGTTGTGGTTTACTCAACTCCTCCTCTGTAATGGCGTTGTCGGCCTCGAGGCTCCTTTGGCAGGACGTAAATTTTAGATTTTGTCGTTACATAATTTATTTTTTCCTTCAAAAATCCGTCGTTATGGTCTGAAATTTATGGCATAGGGTAGAAGCGGCCCTCAATAAATAATGAATTATCAACCGAGTTTCCATTCATGATGGGTTATGGCTCTCTCTCTCTCTCATCTCTCTCTCATCTCTCTCTCTCTCTCTCTCTCTGTATATATACACACATACACACACATCACACACACACACACACACACACATATATATATATATATATATATATATATTATATATAGTATATATATATATATATATGTGTGTGTGTGTGTGTGTGTGTGTGTGTGTGTGTGTGTGTGTGTATGTGTGTCGTTATTCTGAAAGGGCTATTTCCAGAAGAAGAAAGCAACACGTCAGTCACTGTCAATTTCACCCTCTTACTGTAAAATCAGGGATGAACCATTTTGCTGTGTGCATAAATATGATAGATGCAGAATTGTAGAAAGCAGGAAGACATTGGGGATGTTTAAAGATTACAAATTTACTAGCTTTGAAAATTTAAGTATAGGTAAAATTGAAAGTGGCAGGACAAAAAGTGGTGATACCTAGGTTTTGTGGTCCAGGAATGGAGAAGTGAGAAGCTAAATGAAAATTTTCTAGGAGAGTCAGTCTATTCTTGGGTGGGTTTTCAGAGATGCTGTACGATGCTGAGCAGAGAGATTGAAAATGCAAAGATGGGTGGCAAAGAAAATATGGGTGTGAAGTTTCTTGAGTGAATAATAATGGAGACCTTTCTTTGTTTTTAATGTTTCATAAAAAGTATAATGCATGTACTTGATTTTTTGAAATACGTGTTTCCTAAGAAGAATATCAATAATTATACGTGTTAAAGTGTAAATGGTGCTAAAAAGTCTAAATTATGTTATAGAGTATGGTAACTGGAGTTATTAGAATATGATTTACTAAGAGTGTGTCTGACTTATTTGGCTGGAGTGGTGGTGGATATATAATAAATTGCTTTTTTCAGTGGAATGGTTGAAAAGGTGTAAGTAAATGTAATTGAGTTTGATGAGAAGGAACTATAAGAATATAGAGAAAATGGCTAAGAAGGGAAAAAAAAGGTTAAATATTTTTATGCAGATTACAAATTCATTGGCGGGGTCATAGAGGCGCAGAATTTTTTTAAATATTAATTCCACCGAATAAGAGAGCCAAAGCCGCGTTGTTTGAAATCTAAAGTAAGCGCAGAGAAGGGGTAATTTTATTGAATAGGTTCGGAAGAAAATGTTATCTCGGGATATGTCTGTTTTGTCGATGGAGTTTTACTGAAATCAAGGGGATAGAGGAGAGGCAGATCTCGGTGATGCAAGAGTAGAAACATTATTGAAGATGTGAGTCTGGTTACGGGAGTGACTGTTGAACTTGGAAAGAGGTTTACTGAAGATTGGCGAATGGAACGGCGCCGGAAGTGAGGGGTACGGTAAGGCCATAAAAATTTGATAGTGACTGAGTGCAAACAATTTTACAGGATGAAGGATTGGAATCGAAAGCAGAGCAGGAGGTTGTTTGTAATCAATTGGTTTTTGTGAACCAGTGTGGCTAAAATTTTTAAGATTACAAAGACCCAGAAAGTGCATGAGGTGCAGTTTTGAGTTTACCGATGATATATAGCCTAATGTTTAAGGCAATTAGCCAAGGGTTATTCACAATGTGTTAGTATGCTGGCTTTACACACACACACACACACACACACACACACACACACACACATATATATATATATATATATATATATATATATATATATATATACATACATACACACATAACCCGTTGCCTATTTGGGTTTTCTTTGAAGTGCTGTTTAAAAGCGAGTTGCCATTGCTTTTAAAAGTGTGATTAAACGATGAGATTGTTAAACTTTGAACTGCCACAACAAATCTGTCAAATCATCCGACGCCATTTGTGGAATTGATTATGACATTCATCTTTGCCGGTACTGATCTGTATAATCAATGATTTGAAGCTCTGCTTTCATTCATTTCTAATGACTAAAGTTTTGTTAAGTGGTTTGGCGGTAATACTCTTACATAAATGTGCAAGTTTTAAAATGCTTTGACATTTTCGGCTCCTTCCCAATGAAGTGTTATGTTCAGTTTTGCACCGGATACTAGATAACTTTCTATGACCATAAACCGGGCATTTTTTTAATCAGTAGAACCTATGTTGCTTCTCTTGTCGCGTTTAATGCCAGAGTTGCACGCATAATCTTGCAGATAAAGTACTTAAAGCGCCAAGATCGTTATTTTATTACGTGGAATGTTTCATTCTAATTCCTCCATAAGTGAGTAAATGAATCCAAACTTATTCTATTAAAAGAGACAAAGTTCTGTATATCAAAGCACAGAATAAGATACCTGAAGCAAAATATATCGGAAGACCAAATTTCACAGAGTATGTAGGTACTATAATGTCTGATGGAGTTTTCCGCTCCCTCACGCAGCGACAAGCGCCAGTCATGCATATTGAATGAGTGGTTAAAGCCGCCCTGTGTCGGGAGACTTAACTCTTATTGACATTTTTAAGGCCCAAACCATTCAGTAGTTCGTCTCACCCGGCGTCACCGTTGAGTGTTCTCACGTTCCAGTGGGGAAGGACAATCTCTCCCTGTCCCTTTGATGGTAGCAGCGTCATCCCCTCTCCTGATATCGATCTCGGGACCTTTTTTCAACTACCGCATAAATCTTTCGGTCACAGGATGCCGAGGATACTTCTGGACGCCTGCGAACAGATTGGGAATGGTCAGCTATAAACTATTTATTATCAATCTAATGAGAGTTTTCATTTATACTCAAGTCAAAGAGGGGAAATGAACACTAAAAAACAAAAAAAAAAAAAAAAAAAAAAAAAAAAAAAAAAAGATTGATAATAATGCATAATAACACTACAGATACATTATATCTATGCATCATGTGTGTATGTACGTAAATATGTATAGTAAAATAGCGTATATAAAACTGAACTGTGGGTAAAATGACTTGCTATTTAGCGGATACAGTGTTAAAGGTTAACTCCAGCTAAAAGTTAGCGGTGATGCTTCAACTGCAAACTGGTGTTCGGGAATGGAGGGGAAGCCTGCAGGTAGACAGTTCATGGGATGGGTAAAATATAGAACTAGGGAAGCTAAAGAGGAATCTATATATTTGTAGTAAAATTTTGTTATAAGAAGAACGTGTACAGGTACAATTGTCGCAATGGATGAAGGAATTATTCGCCAATATATGTTTAAAGAAGTTATGTTTGCCTCTTGTATGTGTATGAAAGCGAAATATGGGTTTTCTCTGGTATTTTGCATATATATATATATATATATATATATATATATATATATATATATATATATTATTTGTGTGTGTTTGTGTGTGTTTGTGTAAAGTGTAACGGACTGAAAGGAGGTGAAAGTTAGATATGCAGATATTTAGCGACAAAGGAAGACAGCATATGCATATAAGGATCATGATTTGTTTCGATTGTTTTCGTCAAGGAAAGAAGATGATGGAAATCTTGGAAATACTTATTTTGTTCGTCAAAAGGGGACAAATATTTGAGTGTATTCAAGACAGCGAAAATAAACAGTAACTGTGTTGTGCAGGTTTTGTTTACTGCTGTGAGGTGGCGAATTTATTTATAGCTGCGGTTTCGTTCTACAATGAACAGTTTTGAGGTTGAATTGCTTAAGAATGTGCACACGAGCTTCTCTGAGAATTGAAGGCTTACTTAATGGCTGCTGCACTTTTGCCAAAACGATTAGCAACGTTAAAGGCGAAAGCTTATGACTGTAATCATATACCCAGATATATATATATATATATATATATATATATATATATATATATATATATATATATATATATATATACACACACACACAAAACCATTCAGGAAACCGCAGACAACCACATAAGAAGGAAGAACATTTATTTGAGACTTTTTGCACATACAATGTGCATCTTCAGTCTTGTATTAACTTTTACTTGTTATATTAAGAATCCTGCTTTTATTCGATGTTAATACGTATGTATGTGTTTTTATCTCAACAGGCTGAAGATGCGCATTGTATGTGCGAAACGTCCTCAAATAAATGTTCTTCCTTCTGATGTGGTTGTCTGCGGTTTCCTGAATGGTTTTACATATTTATATAAAAGGTATATCAGGCAATAGTCCTACCTACCCTTCTTATGGTTCCGAACCTGGACAACTTACCGACGCCCATGTTAAAGCGCCCTTGAGAAAGTCCATGAGCGGTCCTTGCGAAACATCTTGAGAATAACTTGGGAAGACCGCCTCACTAATGTAAGTGTTCTTGAAGAGGCCGACTGCCTCAGTATTGAGGCCATTATAATAAAAAGCCAGTTGAGATGGGGAGGGCATGTTGTCAGAATGGCAGACAGCCGCCCTCCTAAGCAGCTCTTTTACTCAGAGCTAAGTGACGGGACTCGAAATGATGGCAAACCAAGGAAGAGATTCAAAGACAGCTTAAAAGAAAACTTAAAAACTATGTAACATTAACTATAAAACATGGGAGAGCCGATGCAGTGGAGCGATCTGCTTGGAAAGTTAAAGTGAAAGATGAAATTAAAAATTATGAAAAGAACAGAAAGCAGCATCTGGAGAACCGTAGAGCTGCAAGACAAGCTCGTCAGGTCCATCCACAGCCTCCACTCCCACCTAACAACACATGCCCCAATTGTGACATAGTATGTGACTCGAGAATTGGTCTCATTAGCCACATAAGAACCCATCAATAACCACATCCCAGAGCATTCATACTCGAATCGAGTAATAGCCATGATGATATATATATATATATATATATATATATATATATATATATATATATATATATATATATATATATATATATATATATATTATATATACATATATATGTGTGTTTGTATGTGTGTGTGCTATACATTAAGCTGCATGTCCTTTATTATCCAATTTGTTCTACCTCGGAATTAATAT
>NC_087201.1:54431509-54436509 GCF_015104395.2 Macrobrachium nipponense | reverse complement strand
ATTTGTGACACTGTCCAGACTGGCTGCTGCAGTACTCCCACCTTTTACTTTCTCTCCTCCACCATTACACTCTGCCACGAGCAGTGCCATTTATCTTTCAGTATATTTGAGTATACTGCATTTAGTGTCGTCCGACGGGACACACCAGCACGCTACCAGTGCTCCCAAAAGGAACACCTCCTGAAGTGCCGCAATTCCAGCACTACTAGTGCTGTCCAAGGAACGCCCCCATAAGGTCTTTTCGCCGCCGGAATTTTCGCCCCCGGTCCTTTTGCCGCAGGTTTTTTTGCCGTTAAAACTTTTTGCCGTGAGGATTTTTGGCCGCAGAATTGAAAAAAGAAAAGCCCATTAAAGGAAAAAATAAAACAAAAAGAGTAGAGAAACAAAATGACCCAAGACACAGACTCTCTCTCTCTCTATCTTGATAATCATCTCTTTTCATTTATTCATTTAAATAATTACGTTACAAGTAGTTTCAATACTATAAACATTTCAAAACAACAAGCGTTAAAAAAATACATTACAACTATCTTCAATACTTTGATATTTTAAACTAGCAGTGTTTAAACTGCCAGTGGCCATAATATTAAATCCTCTTCTCTCTCTCTCTCTCTCTCTCTCTCTCTCTTATCCATATAGCAATAAATATTGTATTTCATAAGTTTTAGGTACTAATTCTTACTGATAAGGAAAGTAAATAAAATTTGTAAAGTACAAATTTTATTCATTTATTCATCAAAAGTACAAAGTTTATCCATTTAAAAATATAAGGTGCAATTCAACATTGGTATTTCGTTGTACAGTAGCATCATATTTAAAAAGGAAATAAAAAGTTTAATTTTCTTTTCAATATCAAAATGAATGCATATTCATTGCGATACATTGTAAGTAATAAAGTTTACGTTCAGAATTATATAAAGTTACAAGCCTGTGTATTCGTAAATAAACATCTTTGTAAGTTTTCTTCCTGTACGGTGCTTCGCCTCGTTCGATGTCAGTTCTTTTCTTCCTAGCCAGATACTCTTCCTGTTTTAAAATTGTGAGTAATTTCCAAATATTTGGGTGTGTATTTGTTACCAAACTTTGCATTGCGTTATGGAACCCTTCAACGCTGTTGTTGGTGTTAGGTAAATTGTCCTTTCATAAACATTCCACAGTTCCACTGGAAATGTTGGAGCAACTCTCCGTCGACGAGTACCTCTGCTTCTTACACCGCCAATGTAATTGGTTTCGAAATATGATATTAGGTCTTGAGGCAAATCGTCATTGTCGACTAGTTCCTCAAACCCGTCAATGACGTCGCTAGGAGGCAGAAAAGCAAGTGTTGCAAAGCATGCCACCAAAGTGTTGAATTCACTGTCCGTTTGGTAACGCACTTTATGGCCAAAATCAACTACTTTTCTAAATATATTTTTGGCTACATGGAATAAGCATCCTGTTACGTTTACACTAGGAAAGACATCAGAGAAACTTACGTAACTTGCTCTCTCAAAATCAATCATCAATGTGTTGGGTTGCAAGGTTGCACGCAGATCCTTTAGAACAGGGAAAATGAGCTTTTTTTTTCAATTCTGCGGCCAAAAATCCTCACGGCAAAAAGTGCTAACGGCGAAAAGACCTGAGGCAAAAAGACCGGCGGCGAAAAGACCTGCGGCGGAAAAACCGGTCACGTGTACAGCCGTACAGGTAGCCATTCTACCTGCGTGTCCGTCCTTACGGAACGCCCAAGTAATTAGTGTGTCCATGTACAAGGGTCAGTGATCCTTCGGAACACTCAACAAGGGAACGCCTCCCGAAAGTGCCGCAATACCAGCCCTAAGTGCTGTCAAAAAGGAACGCCTCCTGAAGTGCCACGCACCTGTACAGACGTACAGTTAGCCCTATACCTGCGTGTCCGTCCTACGGAACGCCTATTCCATTAGTGTATCCACTATCCTGGATCACTCAACCAAGGAACGCCTCCATAAGTGCCGTGCACCTGTATTGGACCCACAGGTGGCCCATTCCAGCATCTCCCAAGTGAGGAACGCCCTTAAGTGTGACGTATGCCGCACACTCCATTTGATTTTCCGCCTCATCAGAAGGTGCCATCCCAGAAGTGCCACCAACTTACGGGACACTTCCCAAGTGCCACAGAGCACCCAGTCTTTTCAGACACATTACCACGTCGTAGAACACATTTCCAAGTGAGTGCCACATTACACAGTAGGCACTCCCATTCCATCCAGTACTATTCCTGGCCACCATTATTTCTAACTTTGTCAGAGCCTCTACTACAGCATAAGGGAAATGTCTTCCCCTGCTTCCTGCGACTTCTTTGCCATAGAGCTAGAGAAGCTCCGAATCCTCATAACTCTGGACCAGCACTGGACCAGTGGATGAAGGCGCAGCAGGATGCCGCGCGCCCTGCAAGAAAAGGAAGAGAGAGAAAACCAGAGAAAAGCCAGAGAAGCAGAGAGAAAGGAAAGAGAAGCAGAAAGGAAGGCAAGTGAAGAAGAGAGAAAGCATGAGCTAGCTCTCAAGGAGCAGGAACTCAAAATCAAGCGGGAGAAGGCCCGTAAGGAGAGTATCTTAGCTCAAGCGACTCTGCCAACTTCCAGCCCTGCACCCACTGTCTCTCACAGTCCCGCCGTCTCTGGTCAGCCTCTTACCATTTTACCGCCTACCTCCTCCACTTTGGAAGAGGTAAGCCCACCAGTTAACCCCGGACTTGTTTCCAAGGGTGATTCAACAGAGGACTCTTCACCAGTGCCAGAGCACACTGCCAGCCTTGGTGACTCCACAGAGGCCTTACCGTCCAGTGCCATGGAAGAGGTTCTGGAACAAGTTCTGCCGAGACTGGCTGCAAGGGTTACATGTCTCCAAATTACGGAGGGTGCGCTAATTTTAATATTCCTGCCATTGCAATGGCCGTTACCAATCCTTCTCTGCTAGGACCCCCGGCTAAGGGCCCTATAACCGTCGCACCCCTCCAAAGTCATTATCAGCCAAGCCACGTCAGAGCCTATGACGATTCTGGCGCTCAAATCTCCCTGATACGGGAAGACCGAATCCCCCAAGGGGCCAACGTCGATAGACGTCATTTAATCACCATTGAAGGTATCAATCATATTAAACTGATCCTTCCGACCGTCCAATTAATTGTCACCAGACCTCACTTCTCCAAAGTTTGTACCCTTGCAGTTGCAAGCTACATCCCAGGAGGTTATGACCTCCTCCTAGGGCAAGACATGAAGCCTCCCTCTCGTTTCAAAAAGCCTAGGGGTCCTAACCCCACAACCAATCTCTCCAAAGCAAGGAGTCATCGAAATTCTACTTCCTCCAGGAAGTACGTCCACCAACAGTCTCCCCTGTCACCAGGGAGGGAGATTGACCATTCACAGTTCCGTTGCAAAACCTGCAACGTACTAGGCCACTCCACAAATTGGCCTAGGTGCCCTAGCAGACTACCAGCAGTGGACACTGTCCATGCTTCACAAAGCTTAGCCTTCAACAAGAGACAGGAGCCTCTGTCTCCCATTTCCAAGGGCACGCTGAGAGGTATTGCACCTCCGGTACCCGTCACCGGTCCAGCTGACCTCAACACTCTGCCAGTGCCACTTGGCAGCACTGAGCAGTGCCAAGCTCCGTCCAGCCTGGACGTAGAGCCACCACAGATCTTGACCTCTGCGCCTGGCCCCGAGCTAGCACCAGTGCCTAACCTTATCAAGGATCCTCCTACCAGAGATCCTTCAACAGCATTGGAGCTTACCGCAGCCCATGGCCAATCTCCAGCCCATCATTCTTCTTCACCCTTACCTCTGTCGCCCGAGGATGAACCTCTGGCAGACCTTACCTTCATACCTCCTCTGGAAAACCA
Source organism: Macrobrachium nipponense (assembly GCF_015104395.2). NCBI lineage: Eukaryota > Metazoa > Arthropoda > Malacostraca > Decapoda > Palaemonidae > Macrobrachium > Macrobrachium nipponense. Next base: position 54,432,650 of record NC_087201.1, on the reverse strand, counting down.
GGAACTGCCCGACCAGGAGTCAGCCTGGAGTTTTCCCCTTACGACGGCTGTCGCAGCAGCCGGAGTGAGGGCCTCCCCTGCAGTAGGTTCCACATCTACGACGGTTGCTGCAGATATCGAAGTAGGGTGTTCTCCTACAATCCCTCAGGCTACCACTGCCTCTGCTCCTGACGGCATCTCTGGCCTTATCCCAGAGTCGGTTCCTCCGTCTACTCATAGGACTGGTATAGCCAGGTCCTGGAGGAATAAGAAGAAGAAGAAGGGACGTCATTAACACACTAACAAAAGAGCCACATGCTCTCCTTGACACCTGTGCCCGAGGTACAGAGTCACATTCATTTGCAGAGTGATCCTGGCACCTACCCAGAGAAGGTAGCCAGCCTGATCTCTGCCAGTAAAACTAAAAAAAAAAACCCAACCCTCTAACCCCTAGAATTGTAATAATAAACCCTCATTTAAATATAATTACCTCATTACATTTACCAATCCTGGTCCAGGTAACACACTCATCCATCCTCAACCAGCATTAATGGCATCCAGAATACCTGTCCATATTTGAATACCGACTATGCATCATTACCTCACATCATGTATCTTTAACAATTCCGTTAACACATCACTGCTGTGCGTACCACACTTCTGGAATGATTGCGTCTCCAATTAACTGTATTGAGTAGGTTAGGCTAATGATTTAGTACCAGGGCATTAGGGTAGTAGCAAAAAGAATTTTCAAGTAACCTTACCTAGGGGTGGAGTAGATTGTCGTCACAGGCGACCCGTAGTTATCACTTAGGCTAGACTACATTAACCCAATAAGTTAGTACCAATTAGCATCTCACCTTTAAGTTAGTTAGGTCTGTAGTTAGCTGTATCGCTGCTCAAAAAAAAAAAACTTTAGTTAGAGTAGGAAAACTGGGTAGTCGAGACAATCAACTTATTCAAGCCAAGGCCTTCACGCCCGAAAGGGAGTGAATGCCTTCTTAACAGGGGGAGCTGCTACGTTTATTGACCGCCTCGCCTTCCCAGCAGTATTTAATTAATTGGAGTTATGAATCAGGAGCCAGGTTTTCTCCTAAAGCAACTGATTTTGGCAGAGAGCACGTGGTAGGAAGGCTAGAAAGGAATTTCTGGTCTGACGGAA
>NC_087201.1:54416919-54431009 GCF_015104395.2 Macrobrachium nipponense | reverse complement strand
TGGTCTGACGGAAGCTTAGGGTAAGATAGGCAAGTCACGAGAGGAGCTAGGCCTCGAGATGGATTTTAGGGACCTCTACAATAAGACCTATTTTCCTTCCCAATTTGCTGGCTGGTTGTTTACCACTTTCAGGCAGTACCCGAGGCGGTGTATGGAAGCCCCAAGTAATTAAGTGAGAACCAGCATCTTTCTGAGTCATAAGAGACTCCTAAAGCGAGGCAGATGTGCCTCTACATCCTCCTCTGACGGGACGTCAGCCCTCTGTCCAAAACGCTGGTAGGACTATCTTCAGAGCACAACACAGGTCCAAGCCTCAAGTAATTAAGGTACGTCTAGAAAGTGTAAACTCCAAACAAGCACCTTTTACTACCATACGACTCTTGCTAATTTCATTTTCAAGTCTCACTTTTATCCCTCCTACATCAAAAGCCCTTTGTCCTCATCGGGCCATGTGTTTCCCCTTGTGACTTGTTAAAGACTAAGTCTTCAGTGCATACCTCAGTGAAACATTAGAGTTCCTTTGCCCCAGTGTTGGAGCACTGAATAATCGTAACTTGTGCAAGAAGTCCTTTTTCTTTTTATCTTGTCAAATCTGGGATCCTTTTCCAGATTCCCTGAGTCACGTGTTCAAGTCTCCTCGCTCGCAAGTGTTGCATTACCGCAAGATTTCGAAACCAGCTTTTACATGAATTTCATTTTGAGCCAACTATCCCCCACTTGAGAGATATTATTAGTCCACTGTGGACCAGTTGCATTTACTTAACCAGGCTGTTAAGCAGCCTCTTGTAAATAAATAGATGTAAAGTAATTAGCTGAGTTTCTGGCGACCTTTTCCTCTAGAGTAAATTTTCACTTTAAATCCTTTTTACGGTAAGTTCAAGTAATTTATCCTGGTTTTCCTCAACTATTCCTGTTTACGTATTCGAGCCCTTTCAAGGCCAGGCTTCATACGTAACAATATATATCAGTAGATCCACAGTAATATTCTTGTTTATCCATACGAGATATATTTGTGAAAATATTTACAAAGATTATAGTTTTCGTCCATCCTACCGTGGACTAGATCACGTGATCAAGTCCACAGAAGGATGGACGAAAGCTATAATCTGTGTAAATATTGCCACAAATATATCTCGTCTGGATAAACAAGAATATAACTGTGGATCTTTCTACTGATTACTTTATTACATATATATGTGTGTGTGTGTGAGAGAGAGTGTGAGTGCGTGCGCGCGCTTATGCATTCACAGTTACTGTAAATTCAAAAGGAATTTTTCTCTTATGGCTGTATAATATTTATATGGATTCATTCATAACAAAAGTCTAGAAAAGAACAGGGAGCTTTGATTAAATTTTGTATGAAAGGAGAAAGAATTATGAATCATCTTTGGAGCAGCTTCTCTTAGTGGATGATGATAATATGAGTGACTATAAACTGAGTACATGTTGAAAAATATGGTTATATGATTGTTTAGAAAGTTGAGAAAGGAGCTGAGAGGATTTTTATAAAGGTCAGTGAATTTTTATGATGGCTAACTTAAACCAAATTATATTATAAAATGAATTATTGAAGAATGAGGATCTTAGAATTTTCTCTTTCCTGTTCAGTATAATTAATTTTAGATAGCATCACAAATATGTTAGTGTCATGTAACGTATGAAGATTGAATTGTATCTACTCGACAACTTGATCTTCGTTGGATATTCTGTTTTTTTTATACAGTCCCGTGAGTATTGGTAGAATCTTTTATTTTAGCGCCATTTTAGACAAATGTTAACTATTATAAGAATTTGAGGGTACTGCATGTTGGGTTACCTTAAACGAAAATTTATTATCGTAACGATTTTTCTTGTTTTTTAAAATTGTATTTTGCTAGTAATCTCACGAAGGAAAAGGTAGTTTTTGATCATTTGACATAAGATTCTGTAGTTGAATTAAGAAAATTAATTCCACATAGTACAGTTTGACTAATGGTAAAATGTTATGCTTATTTTTGTATTACGCATGAAATATAGTATAAATGTTAATATTTCCATGGCATAATTTGAGATTCGTGTAATAATATCATCCTTTTTTCCAGAAATCTTTACTGGGATTCACTGCATTGTTCTTCCCACAGTGCTTTCGTCCATGGGCCACGTGTGTATTCCTTCGTATGCTAATCAAGTAGATGAGAGCATCGTAAAGTCAGTTAAAGCCTTAGAATTTTATGGATATTGCGGTGCTGGTTGTACAGATGAATATTCATGTTACTGGGCAAAAAAGTCGCTTCTTATGTAGCCGTGTTTTCCAATATGAACAGACCTTCAAGAGCGAGAAATTCTCATTCCTATTCCTTTTGGAATCCCTAGCAAAGCAGGAAAGCTTTTATGTCTCGTACATTTGGAAATGCTTTATCGCTCAGCATCCCACATTTTCAGATTTCACGTCTTGGAATTCTTCAGTCCTGTTTATCCGAGTCTCGTTGGTATGTTGCGTTTATGTCTACTGGGTGCTGTTTCGAGATTCAGCGAAGGAAATGTCATACTCTGGTGCCTCTTGGACGAGATATGTACATTTTTGTAAACTCTCTCTCTCTCTCTCTCTCTCTCACACACACACATAATCGGGATATCTTTCCGTATGTTTCAGCTTTTGTGATCCAGCTTTCTCGCCAATGCATGATAATGTTTTGTCGTATACCTCTCAGTTTTTTTTTTTTTTTTTATTTTCTTCTTTCTATCTTACATAACTATGAAACCGGGCAGTAAATTATTTTTCCGTCTCATGTTATGTAAGATTCAACCCATAATGTTTCCTACTCACCGATTCCGTTTCCAACTTTATGTTCTCTCGAAAGTTTTTACATTACTATTTCAGTGCTAACACTTTCTAGCCTCCCCTGACCCTAACCCCTGAACGAGGTGGAGGGCTGAGGGGTTCACTGAGAGAGTATACTTTTCTACGCCTACTCTCTCTGCTGTGGGTTTAACTGAACATTAGGACCTTTATCTCCTTTACTCCTCCTCTTATAGATTTTCCCCCATCCTCCTTCCTCTTTGTTGACGACCTAGGCTCGGTATCGGATTACGGAATTCATTGTTCTAATAACTTGATGAAAGGTGGAGTTGGACGGCATGCCACTCCACTCGTAAAACTAGATACCCGACGTGCAGAGCGAATATTTAATAAAACTGTAATAAAAATAGATGAATGGGCCATTGGCTCTCATCTTTAGGCTTTAAATTATCCATACATAAGACTCAAGCAGTCGCGTTTGATAAGAATAAAAAGTGGAAGAATGGTGAAGAAATAGGTGAAGAAATAGGTTTAAAAATCAGAAATCAATTGGCTAACTGTAAAATTCTTAGGATTAGTATTTAATACCTAAATTGGAAAGCTCACATAACATGCATGAAGTCAAAATATAAAAGAACATTAAATCTTATTTAAAAAAAGAATCGAACACTACTTGGCGAACTGATAGACATACCCTTGCTCTGCTGTATAAAGTAACAGCGTTGTCTATTATTGATTATGGAAGCGAAATAGTATATGGCTGCTTATCAGATGCAACGCAGAAAACGTGAGACCCAGTTTATAATTAACCTCTTAGGATATATTCAGGAGCCTTTCGATAATCACCAAAGTCATCTTTACAAGTTGAATGTGGTGAACTACATCTCTCTCCACATAGAGAGTTAGTAACAATGAAATGTACCCTGAGATTTCAGTCAGGTGATTCCCCAAGTAAAAAATGTTTTGAATTAAGGGATGTATTTATTATCAATTACCACCTTCCCCAATCAGAGCTAGAAGATTGTTTGAGTCACTGTATACCTTCAATAGTAAAATTACCTCCTTGGAATATGAATTATTATTTTTTTTGCACAAACTTAAAATATAAGTCAAAGAGTTGCTCATATAGCCCAGACCACCATAGACAACATACGGTAGAACATGTATTTCGAAAAGGTCCACATTACGCAATATACACAGACGGTTCTAAATCAGAACACGGAGTGAGATATGCTGCAGTATCCCAAGACAAAATGTATTAGTTCTCACTGCCTGATAATGCATCAGTATTTATAGCTGAGTTATATGCAATAACATTAGCCATATAAAAGGTTAAAGAAGCCTTATTTAATCATTTTGTAATTGACAGCGACTGCAGCAGCGCTATAGAAGCCATTCAGAGTTACAAACCAAAAAATGATATTGAATAACAAATTAAGTTTTCCCCCCATAAGTTATTGTAATAATGGAAAAAATATTGAAACTTGTGGCTTCCTTCCCATGAAGGGATTAAAGGAAACGAAGAGTCTGAGAAAGCAGCTAAAGAAGCAGTCCACTTGACATGAGCAAATGAAAACATTCCTATATATTATATAGGCACTAATAGGGATGTTAATATTGGCTCATGTCATGTGGACTGCTTCTTTAACTGCTTTAGCATACGAAAAATGTTTGTGATTTGTTTCATAGTGGCGCTGTAAGTCACTGGCTTTGCAATGACTAATTGACAAATTGCAGATAAGGCAGGAAAGTTTATCCCCTTTAATGGTAAACGCAAAATCTTCCTCCCACTCTGTCTTACAATTTCTATTTTCATCTTCATGTTTTCGTTTTTTACTATTTGAAGCGGCCATCTTCCTTCACAAATTTGTTATTCATTAAAAAACAACGCCAACAGTTCACACAAGTTTTCAGACACTGTCTGCACAGTTCAGTGACTGGAGATATGCTGCATTGAAATAGAAATCTATACCAGCCATGCAGAGTAGGAGTTAAAGCTGTTTGTAAACAACTTTAAACTGATCGTTTGGATGTTTACAATATCAGTATAATCGCCTCGTTCCATAGACCAGACAGCCTGCAAGAAGTAATGGTCTCATGTCCCTCTCGAAAGGGGTTAGCGATAAGATGACCAGTCGATCATCGGTAATAGAGGAAGTTGATGAGAGAGAGAGAGAGAGAGAAGAGAGAGAGAGAGAGAGAGAGAGGGTAGTATAAGGGAGATAAAATAGGCTTAGTGGGAGATGGGGGTGGAGGGGGAATGTCTTCGCACCTTCCATTAACACTTGTTGACCAGAAATTTGCTTAATCTCTCGACCCTCTTGAATATTTTACTGACCATAAAGATTAACCTTAAGTTTCACAGCGGGGTCTCAATTCATACCAAGTAAATGATTATAAAGCTTGAATCTTTTTTCATGTACCCTTTATAACTGTGATAAAAATAGGAGCTTAGCCAACATATTTTTCAAGAGCCGAAAATTGACGGTCACAGAGCCGCGGTTTTTGTCACCCTTGCTATATATGTTATATAAAAACAATCATTATTAATAAATGGCAAAAAATGTGGATTGAGGAACCTATGAATAATAAATTGAAATAGATGAAATCCTCTGTTGGAAAATGGAGTTCTTCATAGCAGAGATAGAGAGAGACATATACAAGTAATTTTCACAAGTCTTCTAATAGGCCATACTCGTGGGCACTTAATGAAGTCCACAAGGCCCTCCTCCCGAATGCTCAGAGTGTATAGTGTTGATAACAGTAAAACATCTGTTGTCTGTGTCCAAAATATAACCAACGGCGACTATAAAATTTTGGCAATAAATCAGTGCGAAATTTTATGAGTCGTCTACATGTTCAGTAACTCCAATTTTGTGTTCATAAGAAACTGTAATTTAATTAGTGAAATATAAAAATAAGTAAATATTATCAATATGAAAACCCTTAAGGCGTTTAATGAATTTTAAAACAATAAATTAACTTATTCTGAATTTTAATATACCTTTTTAGCGTGCATATGGGAAAACGTGAGTAAATGTATTTAAGGAGTGTGTCCCAGTATGAGAGCATGCGTCTTTCTGCAATTTTTTTAAATTTAATATTCACTCATTTATCACCTTACCAAATAACCTATTTGGTCCCAGCGCTTGGCCTCTGTCCTAGAACTGGCATTTCATTTAAATCTGTCTGCCCAGCCCTATGAGGGCTGATATTCAACTCAGTGATCTGGTTAAACTATTCTGATAGTAGTAATATAAAGACTTTCTAGCACAACCTTCCTATTTCTCTTTTAATTTTTGTTTGTTTATTTTTTTTTTCAAGAAAAAAAGATGATATATCGGTCCATAGTATAGACACAAGTTGAAAGTGTGGGGAATCTCTCTCTCTCTCTCTCTCTCTCTCTCTCTCTCTCTCTCTCTCAGCGTTCAGTATAATTCTTTTTCTTAGGTACCTGTGTACTCTAAGCCATGTTCACGGGAGCCTTTGAATTCTTGTCTTCCCTTCTGTCTGTTCTTTGTTTGTCACCTTCCCCCTTTATCTCCTTCCCCTTTACTGAACAACGTAAGCGGCCAACATCTGGCTTTTGGCTCGGGAAAACTCAAGACTGAAACTCTCTTTTCTCGTTGCCACGAGCAGTTATTGTTCTCCCAGTGTCCTGACACCCCTTTTTTTCTTTCTTTCTTTTTTTCTCCTTTCCCTGATATTACTTTGTATTGCGACCAGTTTCACTGCACTTGCTTCCTCTTGCGTCCCTGCTTGGACTAAATGGAAGGTCCAGGCACCTTTATTTCAAGTCCAGGATAGCTTTCACCGCTTCATTATTAACTTCACGTTGTTTTTGTTTACTCTGTCGCTAACTTTCTTTGATACCTGTCTCTCGAGATTGTGACGGGGACTAGCGAGATGGCGGACGTTACGCTGTGCGGGGCTAGGGCGCAGTTGAAGGCTGAAAATAACGTGCTAAGTAACTGAATATAGGGTTTTGCAGGAGGAGGGTGGATGTGTCATGTCTCCCCTAGCCTTCCGATCCCCTACCTACCCCGCCCCCACCCGGGGCGGACAAACAAGGAACAACCACTCTGCTTTTATTATTAGAGAAGATTGGTGAAATATTTTATCGAAACAATTTTGTAGCTGATTCGTTTCCGTAGCTGCCACATCTAAAGGCCTCGTGAAGTATTGTGGGCGTACTATTCCGGAATTAGAAGAAAAACTTCATGCTAGAGACACATGGTTTTATGATTATGATTAATTTTCAGAGGTGAGTTTAGGTTTAGGTCTAACAAAATTTATTTTATTTCTTATGGCATTTTATTCTCATTTTATTATTGCATTGGCCAACTCGTTTCTAAGGAGGCTTAATTAGCAGATATTATTATTAGGTCCTCATGTAAAAGATAGTTGTTAGTTTTAACTGTAGAAAGAAAAACTCATTGATATGTATATCTTTATTTTCTTGTCGCGCCCCCTCAAATACTTGAAAAAACTACTGGAGATAGAACTGATCATCCACCCTCCAGTCATCAAACATACTAAAATGCAGCCTTCTAGCCTCTACCACATCTGGGGAGCAACTGAGCGCTACCCAGTCTTGGCTGAGAGTTTCATACAGCAGTATACACTGTACAGAAAATTCGATTGCGCCGAGGATACTTCGGCGCATTTTTACTTCTTTTGTCTGGTGTATGGTGGTGTGTATGACGAGAGCATGTATTAACCTCATTCAAATAATGGAATTAATTACATGAGTTTTCCACATCCCATTGTTCGTAACGACGAGAAGGACAAATGGTCTAGAAATAGGTAAAGAAAAGTGCTTGCTCGTGTCCAAGTCATTTAACTGGATGGCCATGTAGCGGCGAATGTCACTGTTCGTTGAGAGTGGTTGCAAACTTATCCGTGTGCTTTTGGCAGTTAAAACTCACCTCATTGTTAAAGGTAATAAAACAACAAAGGCTACGTTCGTAATCTCTCTCTCTCTCTCTCTCTCTCTCTCTCTCTCTCTCTAGTGATTTTTTTTTAAGATAATGACGCTCATCAAATTATCTACTTCTTGGACTGAAGTGAGTTAGTGACTACGCTTGAATATATGAATTTCAAAAATTGACGCACTCTTTATTACGCACGCAGTTGCAATATCTAAGCATGTTACCCAATTTTCATTGCGCAGATGCAATAGCTGGGAATGTTAGTACAGAAAAATGATGGTTATTAATCGAAATATATCTTTCCGGAGTTCAGTGTCTACTTGTATGGTAGGTAATGTATTTAAAAAAGTCGAATAGAATAAGAAAGAAATCACACTGGGAACTTGCAGATAATATAAGAAAGTTGTTAATATAATATTATATTATATATATATATATATAATATATATATATTATATATATATATATATTATATATATATATACATATATATAACAACTTTTTATATAATCTACAAGTTCCTACCTATATATACATTATATATATTATAATATATATATATATATATATATATATAAGTATATATTATATATATTATATATTGATATATATTTAGCACAGTTTTTTCACTGAGGCCACCAAAAGTTTTGTTCCGTAAACAACTTGCCTAAATTTCGGATAATGATGTTCGTAAGGGTTAAAGATTATAATATCATATATATATATATATATATATTATATATATATATATATATATATATTTGAAATGCATTTGATCACATCACCGTGATTCATATACAAGCATTAAGCTACAAAATTCCTTTAATATCCAATTTGCTCTACCTCACCCTTGATTTCTTGTTCCATGGTTCGAGCCCATGGGACGGCGAATTTATTATCAACTAAAATATTACCCTTCGGTTAACATATATGAAAATATAATAAAACCGAGATAGAGCGATTTGGATATTAAAGGACATTTGTAGCTTAATGCTTATATGTAAGATATACGTAATTGGGGTGGGTGTGAAATAAAGCGGGTAAATAATATCAACCTTCCATCTTTAAAATAATTATACGATATCTTAGTGGTTTTAGTTTTGTTTACGTTTTCGATAAATGATATTCACTACTTTATTTAACGCGTCTTTTCAAGTGGCAATGGCAGATAAAAAGATTTTAAAGAACACAGTCAGTATACTATATACTCGATGTCTGCAAAAGAAATACCTGTGCCTATTTTATGTAAATATAGATATATATATATATATATATTATATATATATATATATATATGTGTGTGTGTGTGTGTGTGTGTGTGTGTGTGTGTATGGCGTGTGTGTTTGTATATATAATATAATAATATTATTATATATATATATATATATTAATATATATATTATTATATATATAATATATATTAATATATATAAATTTCCCCTCAAAACAGTGTTGAAGTACGTCGCACACAAATTGTAGATTATTTTCTTTTTGCAAAGTTTATGCAAAAGACCAATTTTATCGAAAGTTTTTGATTAAGTTAAAATAATTTTGTTGCGTGTCTCATGCATTGCACTATAATTCTATAACCAGGGCTTCCTTGAATGACTGCATAAAACCTACAACTTGCGCTGGAATTTAATCTTTGCATTTGCATCGTTTTTAACATTCCTTGTACAACTCCAGCAAAAGTATAGATGGTAGTTAAGGGTATTTTGTTTTATAAGTGCTGCTGTAACGTATGTATTTACAATTTCAACTCAGATAAAAATGTGACTCTTTTTAATAGAAGTAATTAATAACTTTAATTATGTTTCGGATGCTCCAGGCTTATGGTTTATGAAACTTAGTGACAAAAAATGAGTACCTTGAATGTCATCAGTTAGCCAAGCTTTTCATTTTGGGGTAATGTTTCTCATACTCTTTCTTCCCATAAACTTCAAATGCGTCATTCTGTACGTTCCCAGCCATCTGGCAATCCTAGGGAATTTGCTGAGATGTTAATGGTTTCCAAGAAAAATTCAGTTGCCTTTTTAATTTTTATTTTTTGGCGTTTTTAACTATTTTTTTATTTGGCGGTTAATTTATTTTTTTGCATGTAAGATGTTTTTTGTGAATATGTAATTTATGTTTTTGCGGACTTACTTCCAGTAGTTCTGTCATTTTGTTAGTGCACGTTAATGCTTTCAGTTCTCGTTATTCATATGTTCGATGTCGTAAGATAAACTCTTGTATTTCCTTGTATTATTTTTCTGATTATGGCTCGAATGTTCTTTCTAAAATAATTTTCTAGTCATAATAAGTTTGTTGAACAGAGTTTGCTCATGTTTGCAACTTTGTACATCCGCAGTTTATTGCTAGTTAATGTAAGACATGAAATTATGAAATGCGATTGGTTGGAAGCACCATATCAAGAAAAGGATGCCTGGTAAAGCAAATATTCTTGTACAACCCCATAGCCTTTGTTTGTTCACATATCTCCTGCTAACTTCATTGTTCAGTATGGTTCAGTTTTTGCTGATCAAATTGACGAACGTGAATTATTTTTAAGATTCAGATTTTGCAGCCTTAACGGAAGTCTGAAATGAATCGTTTCAGTGGCGGAGTCAGTAGGGGGTATGAGGCGAGACGGGAGCCACCCCCAGTATATTGATCACTGGATTTTGCGACGTTGTGGTACTCGGTGACTCGCTGGGTAGAGGCGACATTTTATCTGACCGTACTTCGGGCTACCCCCCAACTCCATGGTCTCTGTTTTGTAGCGTTTGTTATTGTGCAATATTACTAGAAATTAGATCTCCTTTTGTAAGGCATCCCCATGGTTATTGACAGATTTTGTAATGTCAGTGCCACCAGCCTCTTGATGTTTTGTCCTATAATTTCTGGAATATTTTTATCCTTTCTAGATATCACCGTTGCTTGGTAGTAATCTTTCAGACCCAAACTGATCAGAGTGAAGGTTTGGGCAGCAAAAATATCAGCGGTACTAATGAAAATGTAGTAAAAATCAGTCATTCTGAAATAAAACATCATCCTAAGATCTTTTCTCTCATTAGATGGTTCTTTCTTGCTACTCATTTTCTTATACTTCTGAACATAATTTTTGCTATTTGTTCAGGAGAGCGTAAGTCCGTATTTCGAAGAGTCCCCTTATCACATTGTTCACCAACAGAGAGATTCCAATTGTTTTTCGCACAACTTCTGTTGTAAAACTGTAGAAGAGTCCTCTTGCTCGCGCTACGAATGTTACAGCATAGTTCTTTAAAACAATCTGTAATGCTGTTTTATTGAATTTATTATTAAAAAATTTATGAAATATATTTTCAAGCAAATTTTGCTGTTTTTGATAAATTCTGTATTCTCGAGTTCTATGGATTTTCTTATGCCTCTGAGCTTGCTCACACGTCTTGTAAAATTTGTATGTTAGTTTAGTTTGATGATCTTTGCATTCATTGTGGGTTGTGGGGTCACTGTGAATGTGATGATAATAATAACGATATTAATTTCATACAAAGATCAAAGAGATTTTGGCAAATTGAGGAGGCTTGATTAATCACCTTTCAGGGACATGTGGCCTTTAAGGCTAGAGCATTCAGTATTTTATTTGTATATATATATATATGATATATATATATATATATATATATATATATATATATATTGAATTAAAAAAAATAGCAAAAGGTGGTAATTTTGTCTCTTATAGTAGTGGTGATATTAATATTGGCTGTTTTCTCTATGCGTGGTATAACCTTTTCATCAGCGTGTTTCTTAAGGTCATATAGGTTGTTCGGTTTTAGTGGCTTTATTTCCACTGACGGTTGGAATTGTGTTGGAAGATTCACGGGTATTTATATCAGATGGATGGGTTATAGTCAGTGGGTGAACTGGTGTGCTGAATTTTGATCGGCTGAGTGTTAATGCTGTGAAAGAAAAGAATGTTATTAGTCGCATAGAGAAGACTCTATATGAGTTAAATACTGTAGCAATAGAATTGTTAAATGTTAATATTTTTTCATTTAAGTTATGAACGAATACTGTTGAACCACTACTTTGTTTTATTAACCGTCCTCGAGTTCTTGCCATGTAGCAGGGTATAGTTTTCTCTTCTATAATAATTACTATTTGCAGGTGTTATTTTACTGTTTCCAACAAAACGTCAACAGGTGTCAATGATGATTTTTTTTTATGGAGATGTGTGCAATTCACAACTGGACCGAAGACTTATCCGCCTTCCATTCTAGACCAAACACAAATGTTCTTTTAGTGATCAAATTCTTTCTTCGCCATTTTCCCCTTAAATCCCCCACGATATCAAAATACAATAAACCATTTTTAACACCGCGGTTGTATCGAATTCATTACTTGAATTCAGTTCTGCGTAGCCAGTTCTAAAAGTGGAAAGATTAAAGAAGGGATATTACGTTTTCCAGCATAAAATATTCCTTTAGATGAAAGGGGAAGCAAAAGCTGAATTAATGGGAAAGGGAGGAGCCTCGAGAGGAAATGGAATGAGATTCTTACGATTCTTACCCCATTGAAAATGCACAACATTTCTCAGTGGAAATGGCGAGGGAGTTTGCGATGCGATATCGGGCGATGCAGTATCAGTGTTCATAAATGACTTTCGAAATGGGAAAATAATTCTGCAGAAATTCTCTCTCTCTCTCTCTCTCTCTCTCTCTCTCTCTCTCTTCTCTCTCTCTCTCTCTCATTTTTTATTCTGTCCATATCAAAATGGCGAACGTTTTCGTATTTTATTTTGGTTGTTGTTAAAAAATTTTATTTTGTGTGAAATTAACATACGTAGTTCAGTGTCAGCTCCGGTGACTGATTGATCTTTTCTACAGGTTTCCTTGCCCCATTCCAGGCTTCAGATTAAATACTATCAGCTATTTTTTCGGGCAATTGTATTTCTGTAGTATTTTTGCGTTGTTCCAGGATGCTTTATGCTTACAATTACAGTGAGATATTGCTCATCACCGTAAAAGCTGTTGTCTATTTCCAGTAGTTATTATTTACAAAATGTTTCTGTGAGTTTGATTGTATGTGTTTGATTGCCATGAAACCGCTGCGTCGAACGACACTCAAGTTTAATAGAGTTGGGGATGGCTCCAAACCTCCACGTGTAAATCGGCCTCTCTCTCTCTCTCTCTCTCTCTCTCTCTCTCTGATTTTGTATTGGATATTCTCGTAGATTGGCTGCTCTCTCTCTCTTTCTCTCTGATTTTGTATAGCCATGCTCGTAGATTGGCTGCTCTCTCTCTCTCTCTCTCTCTCTCTCTCTCTCTCTCTCTCTCTCTCTCTGATTTTGTATAGACATTCTCGTAGAATGGCTGCATGGCCGTAGGTAAAAGATTAAATTGTTTCATGATTATTTTTGTCTCTTCCTTTACCAAATAAGAGAGTTAGTCATAACGTGCTTTTATTTGTATTTTTCAGGTAAGTGCCGTTGCAATCAGATTCATGTGCTTCATAATTTCAAGACGTGGCGGTAAGTTCAGGGACCTTGGTACAGTACTCACAATTTATACCATATCGTTAAATCCGTTGCCGGTTCTCATAACGACTGTGTTAAGAAATGGTAGGGTTTTGTTCTGTTCTAACTCCAATTTGAATTTCAAGGGTGGCATAACCTGGATCCATCCATAAGTATATCTTAGTTTAACCAGACCACTGAGCTGATTAACAGCTCTCCTAGGGCTGGTTGGAAGGATTAGATATTTTCTACGTGGCTGGGAACCAATTGGCTACCTTTTTACGTGGCTGGGAACCAATTGGCTACCTAGCAACGGGGCCTACAGCTTATTATGGGATCCGAACCACATTATATCGAGAAATGAATTTCTAATCACCAGAAATAAATTTCTTTGATTCCCCGTTGACACAGCGGGGAATCGAAAGGTTCCATCCATAAAATTCAGATGGGAAGGCATGACAGTTTATTAGTTGAAAGATGCCTCATTAGTTCATTTAGTAGCATGAATTTGAGCGATGGCCTTTTTAAGATGGACGAATTGCTTAAAAGCTTTATATTTAATGATTAAAAAGTTAAACGAGCTGTTAGATATTTTACAAACAGATAATTTTGTGCTATGATTGATAGTAATTGCATGTTTCCGCTAAGTATGTTTTTGTTTCGAGCAATGCTTATTAACCTACTTAAGTAACTTGTTGACTTGTTTTGTTGTCTGTGTCTGTGTCTACGCATACTTGTAGCATACTTGTAATAACTGAAATGCCCTCATAACTTCTCGCATACTCATAACTTCTCGCATAATTCTCAGTACAAAAATGTGAAGAATTCGATAATTTAAGCGGTCGCTGTAGTTATTACAATAATTCTTGTAAAAAGTGACACTATCTATATATCTATCTAT
>NC_087201.1:54371919-54411919 GCF_015104395.2 Macrobrachium nipponense | reverse complement strand
AGTTAAAAGTCGTTAATAGTTAGTGATTGGATTGTTTACGACACGACTTGCCGCGATTGACACATCAGCGAGAATGAGTGCTATGGAGTCATTTTCTCATAGCGCTAACTTCGACTAATCTTCTTGTTCACTTAATTCATTGTTCACGTGTTCTCAGTCCTTAATTTAACAGCGGGATACGTATGGGTATGTGCTGAAACAAAATAGGCAGTTTTAAAGAAATCTAGGTAAGAGAAGTTATGTGAAAATAATTCAATGAAACAGATTTATGAAATCGAATGTAATATTTCAGTACTCTGAATTGATTTTTTAAAAATTAAAGTTAAATTGGAAATGCTTAAAATATGATGCTCCTGAGAAGTGCATCTTAAAGCAAAACATCCTCGATTTTGAGACTCGAGCAGTTAATTATCTTTTTGATGTTACATTTTCGTAGGTGGGGGGGGGGGAGTGCAATGGCCAAATGCTATTGCAACCCTTTTCATTATCTTTCAGTGCTCTACGTCTAAACTTTGAGTATGCCTTATCATTCATGAATTGCTAGGTATGCATTTTAACAATTTATTGTGCTTTTGAAAATTTGATCAGACCAAAAAATTTGTGATGGTTGGAAAAGCAGAATTGTACAAGCCCCAAGGACCCCAGTAGACAAACCAATCCAGTACTAAAAAGGAAATTGACAAATAAAAGTAAGCCATGAGAAATAACGAACAAAAACAAATACAATAAGTAACAAAGTAAGCGAAGGAACGAATAGCCAATGAATGAGACTCGTGAACTTGCTGGAGCAACTTTAATAGACCTTAAACTTTGTCTAGCAATTTAAAATGAAGATCAGCTGTTGAAGACCAAAACCAGAATAATATTGTGAACTTGAAAGAGATAAGTGGGTGTAAGTATACGTATCTTAGTTTAACCAGACCACTGAACTGATTACGGGCTCTCCTAGGGCTGACCCGAAGGATTAGATATTTTTACTTGAATAGGAACCAGTTGGTTACCTAGCAACGGGAGCTACAGCTTATTGTGGTATCCGAACCACATTATGTCGAGAAATGAATTTCTAATCACCCGAAACAAATTCCTCTGACTCCACGTTGGCAGAGCGGGAATCGAACTCGGGAGTACAGAATCGGTAGTTGAGCACGTAAACCACTCATCCAGCGCGAAACTACTTTAAAGAAATAAACCATTTCGTAATGATAGACAGGTCTCCAAAGTTTCTTTAAAGATTTTCTCAGTATACTGATTTTCGTGCTGTTGATGAAGAAGTAAAGTGGATGTACTTCTCAGAGGTGAATTTGCAATTAAGAATCAGTAATAAAATCCAAGTGGATCTCTCGTGATTGTCTGCCCCGGGTGGGGGAGGGGTAGGTAGGGGACCGGAAAGGTAGCGAAAATATGTCACTCCTACCCTCCTCCTGCAAACCTGTTTGTCCGGCCAGGTGGAGGCAGGGTAGGTAGGGGATCAGGAGCGTAAAGGAGGCATGACGACCAGCACCGGGTTCCAGGCTCCAGCACAGCATAGAATGCATTATCAAGCTTGTATGAAAATAATTGCCAAGGGACGGATATTTTAGTAGTATGAAAAGCGATATTGAGGTAACCTTTGATATGTATTGCTGTAGTCGTGGTGGTCAGATGTGTTCAGCAAATGGTGCTTTTATTAGTATTATCTGTGGTAATACTATAGAAACCTTAAGAGTAAAATTAGAATATTCATGGATTGCATGAAATACATTAACATAAACAATTAGTAACAAAACAAATACAAAATTTAAAACTTGTGAAACATATTTACATAACACATGCTTGCCCTCAGTCATAATCCTCTTATTGCACAAGTTGTGAGAACCTTAAAGTAAAATTGTTCCTGTAGTGAGTCGACGATGCACCAACAGAGCCCGTTCTATCATTTCTTCTTGTAGACCAAGGTATTTTATTTCACCATTCGTACTTGCCATATCAGTGTACATACATTGCAAGTATTTCTCTTGCAAGGTGATAGACATTCTCGGTAGCATCAGTTTTGCAGATGACTACAAGGAGGTCCAGTGTGTGGCCTCAATTGATTCACCCAGTTCATTTTGATAATGCTGATTTCAGTGTTTCTACAATAACTGGTCACAACACTTTCCATGCCATGGATGGCATAGCTTGTGTAACAGTACTTGGAACAGTAGAAAATGCTCCAGTCAAGTGCACACTGCAACTACCCCCAGCTGAAACAGTTGGCACTTTCTGGGAAATACCCATCAGGGCATACAGCAAACCTGCAGTGCCTGCTTTGCAGTCAGTTATAGTAGAGCTTCTACAGGTCTCCGGCACTCACAAGCTGCAAGCATCTGCTCTTGATTCCATTTAGATGCTTGGGTAAATGTTGAACCGTGTCTGGCTTGGAGTGGCTTCATGAAAACTGTTCTGAAAAGTTATGTGTTCCAAACCTCCAGGATTGAGACTCTTCTGTTCACAAATCTGAAACCAAGCAACCCCAGCACTATTGACGCTGCAGTGTGCTTTGCATAGACACAAAGTGACAAGCACAACCTCAAGATCTGCCCATTAACATTTGATCAGCCTCTGTATCAAAAGGCTCCTGAAATTGTTGCTGCCTCCAGAGACTTGGACAATGCAGTGGTGCAACTTGGTGGCTTCCACCTGCTGATGTCCTACCTAGGCAGCATTGGGCAGATCTTGATAGAGTTCAGGTTGGAAGACCTGTTGGAACAAGTGTATACCAAAGGTTCTGTGGTGCATATGCTCATAGGTCATGCCTTCTCTTGAGCAGTGCATGCCCACTTTCTATCCTTGCTGGCCCTCATCTGTGTACTGCTTGACAAGTCAGAGTGGGAATGCCAGACTCACAAGAAACATCAGGTCAGTGTGTACCAGGAAACAGTGGACCAAGATATAGATGAAAGTCTGCAAGAGTGTCAACAGTTTTTCACTCACCACCTAGATCAAGTGGCTACACAGCAGAATGGGGAAGTTATAGATGTAGAACATCCACCAGGTGTTGCTCATGCTCAACATCATCAGAGCTGAGAGGACTAACAACTGGAAGCTTTATCTTCACTGTGTGCAGGAGATGATCCCACATTTCCGTGAAGTAGGTCATCATCTTCCGTATGCTAAGTCTGCCAGACTCTACTTGCAGCAGGTTAACTCCATTACTAAAGTCATGCCACCCGAGGAATACACATTATCTGCAGAGAGGTATTTTACCATTTGCCAAGCCAGGGAGTTTTGGTGTGGCAACTTCTGTGACCAGGCAATTGAGCAGATCCTGATGAAGATTCTGAAAACCAGTAGAGAGATGACCCACGGTAGAGGGATAACATACAGCACTTGTAACCAAATGGGTGCATGCACTACCTCTCACTGTGTTCCTTT
Organism: Macrobrachium nipponense; assembly: GCF_015104395.2. Lineage (NCBI taxonomy): Eukaryota > Metazoa > Arthropoda > Malacostraca > Decapoda > Palaemonidae > Macrobrachium > Macrobrachium nipponense. The sequence goes on along the minus strand of NC_087201.1, from coordinate 54,408,526 downwards.
GTGTGATGCTTTGGAGAAGTTCACTGGTGTCCACACTGTTACCTCAGAACAAAACGAAGATTTTCGTTCTTCCACTCAGGCTACTGACAAGAAAGATTTTGATGTCATCTTCCAGGGGCTGCGGGTGCACCCATTGTTTGCAGGCTACCAGCCTGATTGCCTAGTGTCTATTTCCACTGGTGTTGTAGCTAACACACCTGTCATCTGTGACAACGGCATGCAGATTTAGTAAAGCTGCAGCATCTAAAATAACAGGGAAACAGTTCACAGAGATCACCCTGCATCGTAGTGACAAAGTCAAGACTATGGGAGATAAAAACATTATCTATATCAGGGGGCAAAACACAGGGGTGAATCCCACTGTCTTTTTCAACAGGATTACTTGTGTCCTCAAGACAAGTTCTGACATGGAGCAATTCATTTCAGAGCTGGTTCCTCAACTTCCATCCCTGTTTCATGATGGTGCCATGCAGAAACCAACCAGAGTGCTCTAGGTACTCTTCTTAAGTCATTTCCCCTGTACAACCCAATGTTCCAAACAACTGCCAGTTTATCATAGATGGAGGCCATCTGTTGCAGTCAATAGTCTGGCCACAGCCTTCAACATATGGAGGTGTGTGCCAGTGCTACATTGACAACAACCTTATGTATTATGGGGCTAGCATTACTACTGTGTTTGATGGCAACATAACTGTCTCCACCAAGGCAATAGAGCAACTACACAGGGCAAACTATTCAACATCCAGTGACATCCCATTTGACCAGAACATGCAAATCACTACTACTCAGGCCGCATTTCTGGCAAATAACCACAATAAGGAGTGTCTCATAAAAATGTTCAATGGCTTTCTGAATCAAGCAGGCATCCAGGTAAAGCAGGTGCAAGCTGATGCAGATACCTTGATTGTATCAACTGCTCTGTCGGCAGCGTCTGGCAAACCCATGGTTGTTGTTGTCGGAACTGACACTGACCTGCTGTTATGATGTTGTTGCATGCCATAACTGGATGTGACGTCATGCCCGCTCTGTATCGATAATCTGGTTCATAACAATTGACACATTCATCAGGCGGACAGGACTCATCAGCAAGTACGAGGTAAAAGCCTCCCCTTTAAAGCTCTATGGTGCAGCCAGTTGTGCATCACTGGACGAGTTCTGCTACATCTCCTATAACAAGGCACTCGGCTGAATGTCGCTCTCCTCAACCTTCCAGTTGGGAACTTTGCCTACAACGAGTGCCGCAGCCAAACAACATTCCTATAGAACATATCTCACTATTCAGGAATGGATGATGGGGAGATCCTTGCAGCCGACAGCATAAGGATGGAAACTAGAGGAAATCCGGGCACCAGTTGCTCCAGACACTGCTCAACATGATTTCTTGTGGCTACAGAGCAGATAGCTGTGGAGTTTCATGTGGCTGCAGGAAGATGGGGGTGCATTGTTTTGCCTTATGTACAAAGTCCACTGGTCAAACTTGCATCATTGTAGTACCAATGCCACCCTTGCTGGAGGCTGAGTGAGAAACTGAAGAATCAACTCCTGTTTCTCCAGAAGCTGATGATGAAGATGATGACTGAGGGCGAGCATGTGTCATGATGTAAATGTTTCACAGATTTTAACATTTGTATGTGTTTTGTTAATAATTGTTTTAGTTGATGTATAATATTCTAATTTTACTCTTAAGTTTTCTATAACATTACCACAGATATGGTGAAAATTGCTCAGAGCTACGTATCACTAACTGAATAAGGCTTTCATTAAATCTTTAAGATATTACTGAAATTGAATTCCCTAAACACAAAAACATTTATTGTGACTAATTTTTTTTGCATTTTTATTATGTTTCAAGCCTGAAATATGAGAGTCATCTTGAATTTCCCAAAAGCCCTGCGGTTGATTCTTTAGGACTTTAAGTATGTTTTTTCTGACAGTTTTCTGAGCATTTTCTGAAAGTTTCTGCTTGTTATAAATTTGTTCAGGTTCTAAACCTAGTACTCCTGGATTGTTTATGATTAGAAACTGTACTATAGGGATTTGTTGGTGATTATGATTAAGTTAGATTATAAACTGTTCGTGCTTGTAACTAATTTGTTTTTATTGATTTTTACTAACTTAATGATTGTAAACTTTATCTCACGATGAGCGTTTGCTATCCGTGCCTAGGTAGGATAAACGACTTTGTAGTGCATGGGCACGCAAGAAATGTACCATTCTCGATGGAGGGAAAAGTGGAATGCAGCAGAAAGTATACCAAAGCATATAGGGGATTGATTTGCGATGTCGTTTTTTTTTTTTCGTTTTTTTTTCTTTTATTGGACGGTGTTGAGAGATCATTTGAAATATGAGTTTGGAACTCTGAAAAATAGCTCACGGCTGACACTATTGCAGATGGTTGTCTTGTTTCTTCTGGAAAGGTGGGTGCATTGTGGGATGAAGCCATCGTTGAGGTATGAAATATATGCAGCTCTGACGCATCGAATTTTTCTTATGCTGAAAAGGTCCAGAAGAAGGAGTTAGTGTGCTAAGAGGAATCTTCCGATTATTGAGTCTGCAGATATTGAGCGGAGTCGTTAGAGAGAGAGAGAGAGAGAGAGAGAGAGAGAGACGAGAGAGAGAGAGAGAGAGAGAGAGAGAGAGGGGGGGGGGGGGGAGGATGATCCATGCTGCGTCAGGTGAATCAAGGGACTGCGATTACTGTTCAAAAATGCATAGAATTGCAAGAGATATCACAATTCAGACGTGGATCATGCGGTGAACGAGAGATGTAAACCGTTGGATGAGGAGGTCGAGAGGATTTCAAATAATGCTGAAAATGGGTATTGATTTGACGTGAAGGAGAGTAATCAACGACAACGGAACAAAAAACTTTTTGTTGCCTCATTAAATATCGTTTTAATTGTTTCCTTCTGAATGACCTTACATAAATGATCGATATGGAAAATTTAAAGAACTTTGGTTGTTCTGTCTCCTGTAATAGTAATAATAATAATAGTAAAATAAATATTGATTTTGAGCAGTTGCAAATATAATTTGGTTTGCAAATATTAAATGGGTTGAAATGGGGTTCAAATTAAATGAAGTAAGAACTGAACGTTTGATTGTAGTAAAAGATGGTTCTCATTTTATAAGAACGATTTTGAAGTGTTACAGTGTTATATGAGAACCTTTGACAAATTTACCCCAACGCTATTTCAAGATGTTAAAAACTTCCGTATTTAGGGACTGCGACACCGAAAACAAGACGAGCGATTTTGCATATAAATTTACATGGATTACCTTTTGAGGTGCGGCCTTGCAGAGCGTGTTTTTTGACGGTGATTGTAAATCACTAGCATACCCAATAACCAGTAATCTTTTTATATTCCATTGGCTTATTCCCCTTGCGGTTAAGTAGCTCTATTTTATGGTTGCTTCTGAAAACAAATTGTAAATCAGTTTGTGAATAAAACGCTTTTACAAATGTGTCATGGTATAAAACAATTTGCTTTCAATCCATTAGACTTCTGCCGTAATGTTATATATAATTTTTGGTTATATGATAATCAATAAAACATATTTTTAGTAAATAATGTGTTAAGATACATTGCACGATCACTGCTGGAATTGACACCTACTCCCACTTAATTGAATTTACTATATATAACGCAGTTGAATTTGCGGCTTGTCTATCATCAAAGGCCCCAGGAAAGGAATACAGGTGTTTGTCTCTCTTTCAATTGCAAATTGAATATTTGCATGTCTTTCATCCATATACTGGACAGACATGTTGACCTTTTCTTCCTTGAATAACTCAGAAGTATGGTAAACATACCTTTTGTAATATCAGACTGGTTTGAAATTTTCTTCGTAAAAAACACAGGACTAAATTTTCAAGAGCCGTCGATAGAAGATTTTCCATTGCTGGAATTCCCTTTAGTTTGAAATGTGCTTTACTGAATAAGACAATGTCTTTTAGAACTTTCTTTCAAATTCTTATCACTGTACAGATTATTCACTAGAACAACGGTTGTTTCATTAAAAGAATATTTATGTAAAAAGAATATATTCAAACGTATTAGAAACAATTTTGTCTGCATAACTTACACTGTGATATTGGAAGCGTTGTTCAAATAAGTACTTTTCAACTCATTTCTGGATAAATTTATTCAAAATTTGCCTAAATTATAAATTCGAGTTCTAATGATTGATATGATTTTTTTGGAGTCATTAGTAGGAGCCCGCACATAATTCCAGGACATGAACCTAAGGTGAAAATGGCCTCTCTTTCACTCTGTTGTTTCATTGGGTCTTTATTTTCCTTGTAGCTACCACATATGGCCTTTTAAAAGTATAGTCTATTTAGAGGATCTGTGTAATGCAACAGTTTAATTCACTCATCAGGAATATTGTAGCATACATATTATAATTCCTGTGTAATGTAGCAAGCAATGGAAAATTCGCCAAAACGCTAATGCTACAAGAAATATTGACACTGCTATGAAAAACGTTGAAATGGATATCGAAATGGAATAATGAGTTCTTGCAATTTCGTGATATGTAAAAAAATGGCTACAGAATTTTTTATACCAGCTTGTGTAAGGAATAGAGGGAAAGAGAAATAGCTGATTTGAAAGCTCTCTCTCTCTCTCTCTCTCTCTCTCTCTCTCTCTCTTCTCTCTCTCTCTCCTACTAAGATAGTTGCTTAGGGGGTGGGAAGGGTGTTGACGTAAAATTATCGAAATCGACAGATATTAGTGCTTAATCCATAGTTTGCAGGGTCGCTGAGATGAATAGTGACACTCCCGATGACCTTCAATTCCAATTTCAGTCCTGATAGGAAGGGCTGGGGCGGGGGTTCGGGGGAGGGGCAGTTGAGGAGGGGATGGAAGGGGTGACATGTCAAAACTAAACTGAAAAAACAAAGATATTTGATGTATTGATAAATCGTTTTTGAAGATTGCTGAGATGAATTAGGGACACTCCTGAAGCACTCTTTAAGTCCAAGTTCAGCTTTAGTAAGAGGGGCCCAGTGAGAAGCAAATATCTTAACAGGAACGAGAGAGAGAGAGAGAGAGAGAGAGAGAGAGAGTTGTCATTGCAATCAGAGATTTTTCTGGGCAGTGCGGGTTGGTCAGCTTGTAATAATATTATTATATAATATAAAATAGTTAGATAATCTATATATATAATATATAGTTATATATAATATATATATAATATTATATATATATATAATATATATGTGTGTGTGTGTGTGTGTGTGTGTGTGTGTGTGTGTGTGTGTATGTATGGATGGATAGTTTTTGTAAAGGGCTTATAGAAAATAAAGGCCGGTGTCCTGCAATCATATGATAGAAGTGATGGTGCAGTTTGTACCGATGGTTGCGACGCACTAAGAATGAACCTTATTTTAGATCGAAGGGCAATGGTTTTATGTACGTTTTTTGCAGTGTCCATTCACGATTTAGCAGTTACTCCGAAAGCAGCATTCCATAGTTGGGGAGAGAGTTTACTGTAATGATATATGTGTGGATGTTTGTATTACTCTAATATACTGCGGAGTAGCAAAAGAAAGATCACAATTTTTTTTACAGAAATTGTATAGCATCGTTGTTTAATAGTACGCTATGAAGTCCTTGCTTCCCTGCTGTCTTTTTAAACTGTAAATATGAATGTATGCCACTTTTGCTATTACATTTGACACCCTGAACATTTTGTTGGTAACTAAAACAGCATATGATTGTGTATGTTTCGATGACATGTCACAAAACTGCGAGGCGTTCCAACGAAAGAATATTGTGGCAATATTTCACCGGATTTCATTCGCATTCAAAATGTGGGTGAATAAAATCTGCATATGCAAAAGCGTGAACTGCCCTATGAAAAAGAAGGGGTGCAAAATGTTCGTGGCACTTTCGAATAAAAATACCAGATACTGAAAGTAGAATAGTTTTATCATGAAAGATTTGGAAATGTTAATAACAATAGTAATTAATATTAATAACAACTGTAAGGGAGTAATAATGTAAGTTCTAGAATATCGAGAGAAGTAATGTTAATTCTAAAGTGTCAAAGTAATAATGTTAATTCTGAATGATTGAATTCAAAATGTCTAGGATTCTCACCATTACAAATAACATTCTGAAACTTTACATCGCAAACAGTCCTTTCAGATCCTTGAGGATCCCTTGCGTGTAGTCCCTTTATCAACGAATTCAGTAACACAGTCCCGCCACTCACAGGAAAGGGCTCTTGAAGAACGGGGTCATTTCAAGAGTAACTAAATCAGCCATCGATCTACCTAAGTCTTTATAATTGTAATATAATTAGTTCCTCATTGGATGAGTGGGTTGCGTACTACCAGTCTGGTAGCCCGTGTTTGCTCTCCGCTGCTGCCAATGCGGAACCTGAGGAATTTGTTTCTGCTGATTAGAAATTCATTTCTCGTTATAATGTGGTTCGTATCCCACAATAAGCTGTAGGTCTCGTTGCTAAGTAACCAGTTGGTTCCTGTCCACGTAAATAAAAATTTAACACTTCGGGCAAGCCCTAGGAGAGCTGTTAATCAGCTCAGTGGTTTGGTTAAACTAAGATATACTTACCTCTATCTTATAACTGCGCAACAGTACATTGAGGACAGTATAGGGAATAAGAAACTCCAAGATAGTTTTATCTTGACATTGCAGAACTTTAATACGTACGAATGCGTATACTTTGCATAATCGGTAATATGCATCAACTCTAATGGCAGAGATATAAAGAAAATTAAGTTTTATTTTATTTTTTATTTTATGGGGGGGACCAGGTCCTCGTTAAAATAGACCTCATGAAAGATGGCCAGAAGGATATATTGTGGCAATGGTCTAAATCTCAGTTACCTTACGAGGAAAGAGAGAGAGAGAGAGAGAGAAAAAAAAAAAGAGACCACCGTCTTGATTAGTTTTGTCCACAGCATGAAGCAGAAGTCGGATACAAATATAACCAAATCCTTTGAAAATATACCTAGCATTCTTGCAGCTTTAGTATGCATTTAAAGTGTAAAAAGTGAATTCTTCGAGTCTAAAGTTACGACTTTTAACATGATTGATGGTGTCGATTCTCTGAACACCGTTTCTTTAACACACATTGAATCGTAAACTGAGAGCATGAAAAAAGGTTGAATAGTCAATAGTTTTAGTTTTTGCTGGCATTTAGGCCCATATTTATCCAGGTATATCGCTTAACATAATATGTGTTCTGGAGCTCTGTTAAAGCTACCAACATGGTTTTGTTAAGAAATACCTGCAACAACGTTTTACCATATGCATAATGTTCTTGTCAGAGTCAGGGATTCTGAAGCTTAATAAAGATATAAATGCAACAAAAACTTCCCCGCGGAACACCTTTTGGTGTTCGCTGAGACACAATTTTCATCTACCCTGCTGGAGTTTTGTAAGATATCATGAAGGATATCAATTACGTAACCAACACCTAAGGTAAGAATTGTATCGTTGCACATGTCACAGGCCTCGCGTAACTTCATCGGGGTTAATCTAAAGTTTACCATTATCCAAAAAGACAAGCTTGAAACTAGACTCGGTTTTTTTTCCATCTGTCCACCCGCCTATGGTGCTCGCGCTTGGCAACACTGCGTCCCGGGCTTTAAATAGTTACGCTATGTGTAAATTTTAGGTCAATAAAAGGATATCTGGGTGTACATTTGCAACTGAAAAGTGTTTTAATAATTTACTGTATGCAAATTCACCGTTAATATTCGAAATTGGATATTGTTATTAGTGTTAAATGTAAGCTGCCTTTTCGGGGTGGCGAATGGAACAGCCAGACGCAGTGGCGGGAAAATTGCTTCTCTTGCTTTTCTCTACGGCAAGATGTCAACTTTATAGCTACGTGTTACTTCATTACTCGTAAGTATATCAGTATATACTCTTAATTTTTTGTAAAGTGCGCTTTAGCCAGATACGTTATGACGTAACTTGGTTTAGCATCTGTTTAATGGAATTTGCGTCTGGCTGTTCCATTCGCCACCCCGAAAAGGCACCTTACATTCAACACTAATAACAATATTCTATTTCGAATATTAACGGTGTAATTCGCATACAGTCAATTATTGAAACACTTTTCAGTTGCAAATGTACGCCCAAATATCATTTTAGTTACCTAAAACTTACACATAGCGTAACTATTTAAAGCTCGGGACGCAACCATTCGCGAGCACCACAGGCAGGTGGACAGATGGAAAAAAACCGAGTATAGTTAGATCTAAAAGGTCATCTTATACATGAATTATTTCAGGCAACCAATGTCGAATGCATATGTCAGTATTCTGGAGAGAAAATAAAAAGAAACAGAGTGAAGATTGCGCAATAATTGTTGATCTGAAGAAGGAAAAACAGGTTACACATAATGAAGAAGAAAATATCACAAGTGAAGTTAAAAATCTGGGGAAACTTTTTTTAAATGCTCCTTCTCAACTAATTTAAATTTATTGGGAAGCATTTGTAGTTGGTTTCGGAAACTTGTCGAAATGTTTCATAGACCCATCTAGGTATAGGTAGTAAGTAATCATTATTATCCCAGAATATTGTTTTATTTTGGTTAACCAATGATAGTTCAACTGAGGATCAGTTATTTTGCCATTTAGTGGATTTGGTCCGTTTTGTGTATTTGTGCCTGATTATGCGAACTTCATTGCCCAAATTTTGAAAGTTGTTATAATGTGGAACCAAACTAAAATTTACTGTAATATATTAGTATTTATAACTGTTACGGTTATAGTAGACAATTTATCCACACAATTTTTCCATAAGGTGAACTTGTTACCGGCCCTTATCCAGGGCGGACGAACAGGTTTGCAGGAGGAATTTGGATATCTCCCTTACCCTCCCGTTCCCCCACCGACCCCGCCCCGACTAGGGCCGACAAACCGGTTTACGGGGGTGGATGGTTGTGTCATGTCTCCGTCTCCCCTACTGCAAGCCAGGGGAGGCCAAACAAGGTTCACTCGGATTTTATAGTTATAAGAAGATTAAGGTGGTGGTCGCTATTACAAAATGGAGCTAGATTATGTCCTTATGAAAAATTTGAGTCAGATGGAGGAAGAAGATTGAAAGAATTCATGAGCAGACCTTCTCCCTTGTTGATTGTTGACATGCTGGCCATTCAAGTCCTGTGCCAACTCTTGGAGACAACAGAGATTTCAACTAAGGCTCAGGATCAGGGTTGGAGTAATTACACTTGAAGAAATAAATTGCAATTACAATTACTCTAAAAAAAGTATAAATTACAATCACAATTATAATTACTTTTGGAAATAACAATTACATTACCATTACATTTCCTTAACAACAAATTCAATTACAATTACAGTTACAATTATTGAAGTAAGGGGCAGTTGTAGTAGCAAATTAAAAACTTCTCTGTCAGGAACTGCGCCAAACACATTTTTTCCCAATAGGACAATCCAGTAAAGTTACGGTTACTGGGTTTCCGATTATCTTGAAATACAGGTACTCCATGGTTGATTTATGAATTTGATTCTTTTCATGAAACGTTTACATTCACGGAAAGTATACCAAAGAGTTGGCTGATGATAATTGCGGTTATCACACTGCCGAGTTTTTCTAATGTGGTTAGGTTCTTATGTATTTATCACGCAAGTGTTAACAGCCTTCAGATGCCCAGCATCCAGTGTTCACAGGATTGTTACTATCTCCAGACTAACATCAAACTAAATGAAAAACATCTCGTCCAACGTTTCTTAGTGCAAAAGTTCCAGTAACTTGCTTTACCACCCAGCAATCCTTAGCGATCTAAAAGAAGCAAAAATATTTCATAGAAACTTTTATCAGAGTAATTCTGGAATGCAACAATTACTTTACCCTTAAAGTTGAATTATTTTTAGGTTCGTTTCTTTCTACGACATCTGAAGACTAAAAGCCTGGACTGGTGTGTTATGGGAAGAATTGGAGCGAGTTAAAGAAACAGGTAGGTACACACGAAAGGAAATTTAAGTGATATATTATGCTTGGTGAAAAGAACGTGAACGTTAAAAGCAATGAGCAAGAAGACCCAGGGCTTTAGAAAAGATTACAATGTAAACTTCGGCGATGGTAGAAAGACCAAAGATACTTCATATTCATCATCTACATTAAGACAAATCTATTCATTTCACGGTGATACTAAGTGAGTCACCTTTCCACCATCGATTAAGTTTGCACTTTAATGATTTTTGAAACCTAGTGGGCTTATCTTCTTGTTCCATTCCTGTCAACGGTACATCTCCTTTTCACCAAGAATGATCATAATTTCAAGGAAAGCCAACTTATATTTCCTCTCATGTGCACCTGTTTCCTCAACAAGCTCCAATTCTTTCCACGGTGATATGATCACAGAAATATTCCAAATGGAAAAAATACATTTTGCTATGATTCATTCATGAAAGCTAATAAAATTTGCAATAACTATAACATAGAATAACTGAATTTTCAAGACCCCCTACAGAAGGTATCTAAAGTTATCCTTAATTTCGTTTGATAATTTTTCAGAAATAAAAATTTCCTTTTCAGGTGTATGGACTGAATTCGCTAATGATTTCCGAGGTAAAGAATAAAAAAAAAAGGCAGTAAAAACTGAGTGCAAGGAAAGAATGTTTTAATGGGAGCAAGAAGTCATTTGAAGTGATCCTGAGCACACTTTTGTGCGAAATTTGACCCACTTTTCAAATGTGGGAATATAAATGGCCGCGTGGGCAGAAGATAACTCCCACCTTCAAAGGAAGGATGAAGGCCTGTCCGTTTCACCTCCATCCACCCTAAAACTGATAAGCACCGCAAATCGCACTGGGAACCGAAGAGCAAAATCTGGCAAATAGAGTATCGACGAAGTCGTGGGTGTGAGGGATTGGAGGAGAGAAAGTGAACGAGAAAAAGAATAGAAATCGTGAAATAAAATTTTAGGTTATAACTTATTAACCGTTAATAACAACCGCCGTTGGAAATCTATTCGTTTTGAAAGTTTAAAATAAATCAGTCGGTCATATGCATTGCACTTGGACTTTAACATCGGAATATATTCGAATCTTTATGAATAAAGGCTTGCAAACATTATTCGTAAAAAAATAAAGACGCCTGGATTTTGTGCAGGTGAGGGAAATCGCTACACGCTCACCAGTAATTCCAGTCAGTCTTCAGCTTTAAAGGTAAAATAATGAATGGATATTTGATGAACGCGGGGATATTTGTTCGTTAAATCAGCCATTCCCAAGACACTTCGTTTTATTCTTTTCGAAAATGTACATTTGACTACTTTGCATTTTGATGTGGTAGTCAAATGACTAGTCTGTATTATTATCCTGTTCAGGATTTAGAGTAAAGCACATCAAGGATTAAGGTGTAATCCATTTTTCCATAACTAATAGCTAACACCACTGGGAGAATCAATTCTCAACCTTTACCTACAACCAACGGTGTGGTGCCGACACGGGTCCCCAAGTCACATCATGGGCAATTAATTTTGTATATCACACGAGAGATCATTAAAGGACTAACAATTAAATAAAGCCAGTAGTGCAAGGGTATCTCCGTATTGGCATCTGATTCATATTGATGGCCGGAATATGATGGTTAATGAGTTATTATAATTGAGTAGGAAAAGAGTTTTTTTATGTTTCAGGCAAATTAATAGAGGGGCCAACAATTAGCATTCTAACTTACCCCTTTGGAGTAAATTATTCCCGATGTATAATGAACGGGGTATTGAATGAAAGGTGTGGTTTGATAATTATGCGTCTATATACATTATATCTATAATTTCCCATTATATGTAACATTCATAATTAGCCACGTGTTGCAAAGTTATGATCAGATGTCATGGCGGAGGTGGGTTGATATCGAGTTTACGTACAAAAACCGGAATTAAACAGGCATATATACAGTAGAGTCGATATTAACTTATACTCTTCTGATGATTCAGTAGTCATAGTCATTGTATTTTCATTGTTTCTGAAAGGAGGGAGTTTGAGTCCCACATGTGACGAATCATTCATCGCTTATAATTCTCCTTGGGTATAAGGTATTGCCGAGGTATTGTGAATTGGATTTTTAAAGCAATTTGTGGCTTAATATTTGTGAATATAAACACACACACACATTTATTTATTCCTAAAGTTATATCGGTTTGATTGATTAATTTATAGATCTTAGAGATAATGCCAAGCACTGGGGCAACTAAGGCCATTCAACGTTAAAAACGGAAATGGACAGCAAAAGGTTTGAAAGGTGTTGCAGGAGGAAAACTTCGCAGTTGCACTACGAAACAATTCTTATGAGAGGGTGGACAGTAAGATGGAAGAATGAGAATATGAACGGAGGTACAGTAAAGGGGAAAGTAGTTGTAGCTATGACCCGAAGGAACCCTGCAAAGAACCTTAAGTAATGCCTACATTGCACCGGCTCCAGAGGGGGTTTATCCTTCAGGACCTCAGTTTTTTTTTTTCCCTCCTGGCTGTGACCCACCATTTTAAGCAAAATGCATCATTGCCGGAGACACCACAACACATCAGAATCGCATAGTAATTAACGCATGCGTCATCTCTATGACTACTTTAAGAATGTAAGAAGAATTTAACTGAGCATGTGTTTTCCTTGTCAGTCAGTCAACCTCTTATTTTGCAAATTAGTTAGCAATGTTTATTTTGTTTTATATTGGAGTTCCATTGACGTTATTGTTATGGAGAGAGAGAAGAGAGAGAGAAGAGAGAGACGAGAGAGGAAGAGAAGAGAGAGAGAGAGAGAGAGAGGAGAGATAGGAATATTAACTAGCAGTGGCTGAGCGAAAACATCACAAAAATGTTTGGTACATCCGCAGAGCTTTATTCATCATAAATAGAAAGTGAATTGTTATAAGAAGCGATAGATATAGAATTGTTATATGCAGCTATATATATATATATATATATATATATATAATATATATATATATATATATATATATATATATGTATTGTTCTGAACTGCTCGTTCACTCCTGGAAATGTAATCTAACACTCTTAACAAAAATGGCTTGAATGGGATGAGACGAGATCACAACAACAAAAAAGAAAAAAAAACTATGGCAGAAACGCCAATATTACTGAGAAAGGAGGAATTTACCTGAAAGCTGGATTTTAGTTTTAAATGAACTATATTTACATTAATTTACATGGGTCCAGGAACTAATAAGGTGGTTGATTGTCGATCCACTGGAAACACAGGGCTGGGCCACCAGACACGGAGATCAGAATTTTGCGCAAACGGATTATTGTAATGCAAGACTTATTCCAAAGGGTTCCCAATTTCTCCTACAATCAGGCACGGTGTTTTGTCTGCAAAAGAGATTGCATTTAAAAATCTTGCCTGGTAGGCACCGCCCTAATCCGGATTTTCCCTGTGGGGGGCAAATTCAGGACAGCCAATGGGAGCAAAGGGATTTTTTCTAGAGAATGGAGGCCATCAGCTCAAAGGGGCAACTTGCATATAGGCAAGGATGAATGAATCTTGTTACGGGAAATTTTAACTTTCCTTGCTTTTGGCTTAAAATCCTGAACACCTCCCCATTCTAGAGGACATTTCAACCCTCAAGACAAGCCAGAAACAACGACAAATGACAAATATAAATTACTGAACCTCCCATACTCCCTTGAGTTGACTTATAATATAAGTGATATTCAAACTCTGCCGATGATAATATTCATGAAGGCTTACTCGACAGGCAGAGGGTTTACTAGTTAATTAGAAAATAAAGTGTGACGTGACTAAAGACTAACAACTTGTTATATTCTAATAAAGAATACTCTTAAAATATAATGTCACACTGAGAATAACGGTTAAAATGAATAGTAATTAATGATTAGATTAAACTTAAATTAATGGGTAAATATATCTTATATAATACTGCCAGCTTAATTGTTTAAGGCAACACATACTATTAGTTTACCCTAATGGGGCGATATGATGCCAATCAGATGACATAGGAAAGGTTTCATGTTGTCAACAAAACATCGTCAGTCTGCAGTTGAAAATTCCACGATTAAGATAAGCTTACAAATTACAATAAATAAAATTTAAAATATAATTAGAATGTTAACAGGGAATGAGAAGAAAGCTACCTCTTCAAGAAGGAAGAAAGAGCTGAATGACTAAAAAAGGCAAGGCCTGCCCACACCATAAACCTCACGCCAAACAGAGGAGATGACGAGGTGTTGGAGTTTAACCTGGGGGATAGGTTACAAGTCCGGTATTACAGCCACTTGGGATTGAGTTACAGAACTGTGTCCAGAATCTCTGATCCCGATTTCTCTAATATTAGAACATGCAACGAGTTGTAAAATCACCATTGAAACATTTCTCTGTCGTTGACACCATAAAGCAAACTACCCACCTAACTACCCTTGAGCCATTGTTTATTAAGCACCTGTCGCCCAGTTTAAACTCCAACACCACTTCATCTCCTCTCTGTTTGGCGTGAGGTCTATGTTGTGGGCAGACCTTACCGTTTTTAGTCATTCAGCTCTCTTCCTCCTTCTTGAATAAGTAGCTTTCTTTTCATTCCCTGTTTTAACATTCTGCTTATGTTTTATTTTTAATTCATTGTAATTTGCAAGCTTATTTTAATTGTTGGATTTTAATCGCAGAGTGATGATGTATCGATTCTTATTAATAAAACACGTGTACCTGACTGTCGTCTGATTGCACCCATCTTCTTTTATTATACAGACACACATACTAGTTGACCAACCCAGCACGCGCTGCCCAGGAAAACTGAATGGCAGTCTATGTGTAGGGAGTGAAAAAATTAAAGGGGATGGGCAGGGATGAGGGAAGGTAGAGGGGGAGGTGTAGAGAAGAAAGAAGGGAGGGGGGGAGGGTTTTTTGTTGAGGTCCAACTGACAGTTCTACTTTGTTCACAGGAACTTTCACTCCACTAAAAGTTATGGGTGAACCAACGGGTATTCCTGTGGTGACTACTGCTTTTTTCTAAGTAATACTGTTCTCTGTCCCCTTAATCCAGGTATTACTGTACAATCTTTCACCTTTACCAGGAATTACTGTGATGTCTGTCCCTTTTATCCAAGTATTACAATAGTAACTGTCTCTTTTATCCAGGTACTGCAATGCTTTCTGTCCCCACTAACAAGGTATTACAATGCTGCCAATTCCATTTAACCAGAGTTATTACTATACTGCCTGTCCCTTTCATCCAGTCATTACTATGATGTCCCTTTTAACCAGGTATTACTGTACTCTGTCCCTTTTATCCGGGTACTACTGTTGTGACTGTCCTTTTATCCAGGTATTACTATGTTGTGTCCCCTTTAACCAGGTATTACCGTACTGTCTGTCACCTTTAACCAGGTATTACTATGCTGTCTGTTCCTTTTAGCTAGGTATTACTGTGGTGACTGTCCCTTTTTACCACGTACTGTATCCAGATATTACTGTGGTGACCGTCCATTTTATCCAGGTATTACTGTAGTGACTGTCCCTTTTATCCAGATATTGCTGTGGTGACTGAGAAGCATATTTCATAATATATTTCCGTGGCCTCGAGCACATGAAATTAATTTTGATAAACCCATAGAGTTTATTCACAACATAAGTTACAAAGGGTACGGTGGAAGGGGATGGGGGAAGGGAAAGGGGTCCTGGGTTACCGGTTAGAATCCTACCCTGTAATGTAAGTTGGATCAAATGATGGCCACGTGCCAAATTTTGTTTAGATCGGTCAAGAGGTTCGAATTTCTTTAGTGCACAAATATACAAAGAAACATACAACATTTATATTTATATATAAGATATTTATATGGCTGTGTGTGTATGTGTGTGTGTAATGATCTGGTTATTGAAAGCAAGCCGTAACATCTCAGACTCTCTTTAAATGAATATGGAAGTTGCTGAGAAAGAACCAAATGCGAAAACCCAAGCAAAGGCAGATATGGAAAAGCTTCGTAAGAGAGAGCAACATAACGGAAGGATATTCTTTATACCACTACAGATTGCAAGATGTTGCAGGGCAGGACTCATAACGGAAGCAATATCTGCCCAAGATATTAAATTAAGAGGGAGAGGCGATGCCAAATGGAAGAAATGATGTATATGAAAGGAATCCAAAAGTCGAGTTATAAAGGAAGTACCCGGAGTACAGCAGGACATTTTTGTGCAATATGTGGCCCAAGATCGGCCATGTATAAAAGATTACATACTTAAGAATAATGTCCTGCTCAGAAAGCTTTTATTGCTTCCCCTGCTTCACTTGGCCACGAAGAAGAATCGCCACCCGCTTCGTGTTATCCATACTCTGGCAGACAGTCGTAAGATTCTTGTATAACAAAGACATCCATTTTTTCGCACATCTTTTGTACTCCCCCATCCTCCAGAAACTCCCAATTATATTCCTTCGCTCTAAATTACCGTTCTCCAGTCTCTCCACATTTCCAAACCATCGATCCATGGTTCCACTTGTGGTTTGCATTTTGCTATATCTTTATTTTATATGAATTTCACAGTGCTTCAACCTTTCTTTCTGTACGTCTATATTTTGCTTACGTGAAATGAGAGAAGACAAGTCGTAGTATACATAAACGAGGAAAGCAGATGGAATTATGTGGAAGGTTGGAATAGAAGAGTAATGCAAAGACCATTATAGGAAGGGTTTGATGAGCCAACTATCCTTAATGGAAGTGAAATCCAGGTTGTAAATGGAGATGAGAGCATAAGGAAATAAATGGAGATGAGAGCATAAGGAAATTAAAGAAAATTCACACAACAAGAAATGTAGGGGTTAAAAAAAACTTTATAAAAATGTTGGGGTGCATAAAAGAAATCCATAGTTTGCAAGGTTCTAAAGGGAGGACAATCGGCATTTTATCCCTCATGCTTGTCTGAGTATTCAGAGTGGGATGGTTACATTCATGTAAATACATTTAGTGTCATCATTGAGATTTACCCTTAAAGATGTATCACCCTATTTGTTTAAGCCTACCTTAGGTAGAGTAAGGAGTGAACATTTAGGAAGTAGCCCTCTCTGGTGTCGTTAATGGGCAGCTAGTTAAATCTTTTTTTTATTTATTTAAAAAGGTCATTTCCCCTTTTTCTAGTATTGTAGTGGGCATATGCAGTGAAGAGTCCCTCTCTGATGAAAGGGACTTGAACTGTACCCAGAACATCATTGCCTTACTATAGATCTGCTATAGTGGATCAAAACATGACTTCACTGAATCCTCCAACTAAATCCCCAAAGTATCAGTTTTCAATAGAGTTGACATAAAAAAAAATTGAAGTCTACTTGCCTTAATATAATTGTTCTTAGGTATAAATAAAGGTTTCCTATTTCATGGAGAACAACTGCCTGTGGCTCCTCTAGACCAAATATGAGGTGTTCATTTAATTGATATATATGAGATTTCTATATAGGTGAATTGCTTAAGGATATGTTGTTGAATAAACAGATATCATGTCCAGATGATCAAAGATTTAGAAATCACTTTTTATGTCGTATACCATTGTACAGATAGCATAACTGAAAAAAAGTTAAGTATATCTTAGTTTTACCAGACCACTGAGCTAATTAACAGCTCTCCTAGTGCTGGCCCGAAGGATTAGATATTTTTACGTGGCTAGGAACCAATTGGTTATCTAGCAACGGGACCTACAGTTTATTGTGGAATCCGAACCACGTTATATCGAAAAAGGAATTTCTATCACCAGAAATAAATTCCTCTGATTCCGCGTTGGCAGAGCCGAGAATCGAACTTCAGACCACCGGATTGGTAGGCGAGTGCGAAAGCCATTCGTCCGACGAGGAACTAGCATAATTGAAATATATAAGAAAAGCGTAACAAAGTTTTATATATGCAAATGAAAATTCGAAAAATCTGCAAACCTTAAAACGTTATTAGAAACATTCTGATAAAACATCCAAGATACAACATAAAATCTAAGATGTGCAGTATAACAGATAGTCTTGAAGGAAAATTTTTGCACCTATAAGTAAATATAAAAGACATGAAATTTTCAGAGCATCCATGAAGAGATATTTAAAATATGTAAAAAAGTAAAACATGAGGCAACAAGGACAGAAAAATTATTGCTCCAGTGGGACAGGTTATTTACAGTTTATGCAATAACGACCTTGTTATTGGCAGTTAAATTTTCGAATTCCGAATGGCTGTATAACCCTATCGTGCTTTTATTGCTCATGATTATGTTGCGTCTGAAATATGTAATCGCCGATCGCTCTATAAATCGAGAAATAGAAAATGCTATTTAAACTCTAATTCACTGTCCGAGTAAAAGTAGCACTGATTCTTCGATTGCTTTTGCATCTAGTTTATTTTAATCAGAAGACAGGAAACAATAGCAACGACGTAGTCAATTGGAAAAGAGAAGTCGAACCATCCTTTCCTTTACGAATCTGAATACTGGATATCTGAGTGAGAAAGCCGTAAAAGAGTTTGCAATGATTGGACTTATTCCTTTTCGGGTAATAATAATAATAATAATAATAATAATAATAATAATAATAATAATAATAATAATCTTACTATAATGGGCGTTATGTCTGTCCGTCCGTCGGTCATTCAATCACGGCCAAACGACTGGTCCAATTGGCATGAAACTTGGCAGGGTTGTAGTGGGGACCCCTAAGATGATTTATAATGGGGTTTCATCCTACCTCTCCCCCCCACCCCTCCGAAGGGGGTGAGGATGAGAAGGGATTCCCTGAAACAGCTGATTCTGCCCGTGAAACGGAGCTGGTTATGCCCGTAGACTTAGGTACTTTACAATTTATCATACATAATTTCTGTATACATATCTTTGCTAGTAATAATAACAGATTCTGCAGATGACACTTCATAACTGCAAAAATAGAGATTAGTCATTTATGGAAGAGAGGCCTCATTATCCCATCTTTCCCACATTTTAGATCTTCTTGCCTGACTGCCTAGGATGCTCTGTATGAGCGAATTTCTAATAATGGTGTCGGTAATGAGCTTCACTCAAGAGACCGTCCTCCTTGAGATAATACTCTTGCCAATTAAAACTTGTGTTCGGCGTCATGAAAGTAGAATAAAGGCTTTATATAAGAGTCAAGCAAACGAGTATCCATTGTCTTGGAATAATCATTTAAGAATGAGGCCAAGATACGTAGAATTCTACCACTCTGCTGTAGCACATTGTCTTAGCGTATTGTTTAAAAAAAATCGTGACAGGCGAACCATAAAGAAGAAATTGCCAGTTACATAATTCAGAGCAAGAAAATTAACATCATTATTCGGGGGATATGAACTTTTAATTATGACAACAAACTTTAAGCCTGGCTGGAATTATGTATTGTATAATGATGCTGTCTCAGTACTTTGCTACACGTTATCTAAGTTTCCGGTAAATTGACTGACTCATGGAGATCTGACTTGTATCACTTGATTACGTTTGGTTATTAATCATAAAAGTAGCAAAACATTAAAACATCGTCTTTTACAAAGAGTAAAGCTAATCATAATCGCTTTGTCTCCAGAAGGACTTGATTATAAGGTAGTAGGATGTTTTTGCTCCTTAGACATAATTGCTAATAGTTAACGGATCTTTCCTAGATGGTGGCCCCGATGGGTTTAACCTGGTATATATATCCACCTTTGCGGCGTGTTGAGTACAGGCCCTTTGGGGATTGCCGTGAAAACATTAACAACAGACTGTAAATATCGTCAAGATGATGACCCTTCAAGAAATATTAGTCCTAGACGAC
The DNA here is from genome assembly GCF_015104395.2 of Macrobrachium nipponense. Lineage (NCBI taxonomy): Eukaryota > Metazoa > Arthropoda > Malacostraca > Decapoda > Palaemonidae > Macrobrachium > Macrobrachium nipponense. Next base: position 54,388,765 of record NC_087201.1, on the reverse strand, counting down.
GACACCTGAGAACCCTTGGAGGTTACCGCCTTGGAAAATCCTAGATATCATAATATGAATTAGCAACATCAAACTTCATTGAATTTGCCTCTCATGTTATTTATGGTCACTTGTTTAACTAGTTTACATGTCACCACACAAGTCGAAGAGTTGTTAGTTGCCGAGACTTTATTAGTAATGGCAAATATCTCCATTTTGAATGCTTGAAGTTCTCTGTTTTTGTTATATTGGGAGTTCCAAAGTCCCAGAGACAGTGAATTTTGTCGTCTCAATAGAGTGCGATAAGGAAATTGTTTCAGCAGTTTACTGAATGCAGAAAGCTTTATGAATAAGTGAAAAGCTCAAGGCACAGAATGATTTCATCTGTTTGCATCATGCATGTGCTGTGTAATAAACTCTGACAGCCAAGTAAAATCCATTGTAGATCCTTTATTTGTTGTCAGCCTACAAAAGACAGAGACATCTTCAGTCCAGACTTTACATCTTTAAAATCAGTCAACTGTTTTCTCTCTTAAGATTAATTTTCATGTTATTCCCAAAACGAAACAAGTAAAAAATAATGCCCTGAATTTTCTTCGGCGCACTCGAGTTTTCTGTACAACCCATAATGCTGTATGAAAATCATTCATGGCCCATGAAACTCTCAGCCGCAGCACGGTGGTAACTTGCTAATCAATACTAATTTATAGCCCTCTAGCCTCAGCAGATTTCAAGATCAGAGGGCAGAGAGAAAAAGCGGGACGGACAGGCAAATAGCCATCTCAATTAAATAGTTTTCTTTTACAGAAAACTTGTATCTTATATTAATATGTGAGTTCGACTGGCATGCAAATGAAAGGAGAGACGCGACAGAAGCCGATGACACAAGAGCGTCGCATTATTTGTTTTGTCTCGTTCTGGAATTGATGAAAACCCGAGCGTCATTCACAGTGACAGAAAATCGATTGCAATGAAGTCTGTATTATTTGGCCCAAAAACGGAATATTTCAAAATAATAAATGAGTCGGATAGAATCCAAGTTAATGTGTCTCTGCACTGAGGGAAATTTATTGGACGACAGTAAAATTAATTGGCTCCTTCCGAAACATTTTAGGTCTGAATTTAAGGAAATGAAGTGAAATATTGCTAAGGGGTAATATAACCAATGTACGCTGATTTTGTGTTTCTGAGGAAGAAAAATGCGTTTGCAATGATAAAGATGAAAATCTTGATTTTATGGTGAAACGTAAATGAAGGTTTAAAGCATGATCATATTTTCTACATGAATCACAACAAAAAAGGGCAGTATTTGACGAAGTGAATAAAATAATGCTCACCTTATCATTTATTGTATATGTACTAGCATTAGCCTGCTCCGTGTGCGGGTGTTGTGCCTAAAGTGCACCTATTGGTACACGGTAGGCATTCCTTAAGGTTAAGGTTCTTTGCGGCGTCCCTTCGGCCCCTAGCTGCAACCCCTTTCATTCCTTTTACTGTACCTCCATTCATATTCTTTCTGCCGTCTTCCTTTCCACCCTCTTATAACCGATGTTCAACAGTGTAACTGCGAGGTTTTGAGCACTGAATAACCTCATAGGCCCCAGAGCACTTGGACTTCGGCTTAAATTGCATATTATATCTATCTATGCATTATCCTCCGTCCACTATCCATCATCGGCATCGCAACGGATATCTTGACTTTTTTGTACCGGGCAGACCGTAGGTTTTATAACTGACAGGTGATTGTTCAAAAACAATGTATACTATAACTTTATTAGTACCAATGCAAGGCTTCAAGGTATCATGTGCGTAATTTAGTAGTTGCACTTTTCCTTATATATATAATGGAACCTCAACTCAGATCCCAAATTTTATTTAAAAGAAAAAATCAGTCTCTGTGGGTGAAGAGCAGATTCGTTTGTGTTCCTCACCTGATTATTTGGGCTCCAAGTGTATGCGGAACCTTTGCATATGAGGAGTAGTAATCTCACACAGTTGTCAGGCCGTTAAGTCTTATTGATGTGAAGTTTATGTTTTTACTCCTGCAAGGAACATATGTCATTACTGGGAACAAATGTCTTATCAAAAACATCCATTATGTGTGGGATAGAGAAAGAAAAACATACCAAAGATTTTTGAAGAAATATGACCTTTGCAGGTCTTCCAAATACGCAGAATACTTCTTATCCCCAGGAAAAGAGTTGTATTATCAAAATTAATAATGTTGATAATCCTCGGGTCCAAATATTGTTAGGTGATTGACAATCCTACCACGACTCCCAAAATTGGCGTTATCATGAGCTGTAGCCAGAGTATTTTTTTTAATGCATTTTGATGACTAGAAATATCCAGGTTTATTACCCCGTAGTTGGTGAAGGTGTAGGCATTCATAAAGGGTGTTAGCAGTGTCCTTTCAACCTCTTGCTGTGTCCACCCTCGAACCTGTTAGTTTACCTCCGAGTTTTGCTGTCCAGCTGCTCTAATTGTCACTTCCAAGAGCAAACTTCGGTTTTTTTCCAGTTCCACCTTTAGATCCTTGTACTTCATTTCCTTTATTTTCGGGATCTCATTTATTTTGCTGTCCAACCATCCATCTCCCTCTTTTCAAGCGTCGAATGGCCGAAGGAGCCCCAACGCGTGACGTCACAGCCTGAATTTCATAAATCAATCCATGCTCATTAGGCCGGAAAGAGCCTGGAAAGGCATTCGATTCGATCTCTGAATGAATTCAGCGTTCGGCAAGCGCTCTCTCGCCCATCACAGTGCTTCAACTTAAGACATTATAAAGGTATCTTCATTTAGGAGGTTTTATCTTTACAATTTAGTCTTCCATTTAGGGAGGTGAGACTTTTTTCTTTACATTTATTTTTTTTGGGTCATTTAAAGGAGTTTTATGATTTTGAGATTTTACATTTATAGATCTTTCATTAGGGGTTTTATGAGACTTTTCAAATTTACTTAATTAGGAGGTTTTATGAGTTTAGTCTTTCATTTAGGAGGTTTTATGAGACACATTTATTTTAGTTTTCATGAGACTTACTTCATTTAGAGGGTTTTGTTTTATGAGACTTTTACAATTTTAGTCTTTCATTTAGGTTTTATGAGACTTTTTACTTTAGTCTTCATTTAGAGGTTTTGAGATAAATTTTAGTCTTCATTTTTGAGAGGTTATTTGACTTTAGGCGTTTTATGAGACTTTTAGGTCCAATGGGTTTGGAGGTTTTATGTTTAGTCTTCCATTTAGGAGGTTTTATGAAAATACAATTTAGTATCCATTAGGAGGTTTATGAGACTTTTACAATTTAGTCTTTCATTTAGGAGGTTTTATGAGACTTTTACAATTTAGTCTTCCATTTAGGAGGTTTTATGAGACTTTTACAATTTAGTCTTCCATTTAGGAGGTTTTATGAGACTTTTACAATTTAGTCTTTCATTTAGGAGGTTTTATGGGACTTTTACAATTTAGTCTACAATTTAGGAGGTTTTAGAAACTTTTACAATTTGTCTTTCATTTAGGAGGTTTTATGAGACTTTTTACACTTTTAGGTCCCTTTCAATTTAGGATTTATGGAGGATTTTACAATTTTTCCTTCCATTTAGGAGGTTTTTGACTTTACAATTTTAGTCTCATTTAGGAGGTTTTATAGAAACTTTTACAATTTAGTCCGTCCATTTAGGAGGTTTTTATGAGGACTTTTACAATTTAGGTCTTTTCCATTTAGGAGGTTTTTATGGAAACTTTTACAATTTTAGTCTTCATTTTATTTTATTTTGATAACCTTTTCAATTTGTGTTTCATTTAGGAGGTTTTTATAGAACTTTTCATTTTGGTCTTTCATTTAGGGAGGTTTATGACTTTTACAATTTAGTCTTCCTTTAGGAGGTTTTTATTTGAGGCCTTTTTACAATTTAGGTCTTTTCCATTTAGGAAAGGTTTTCTGAAAACTTTTACAATTTTAGTCTTTTCATTTAGGAGGTTTTTATGACGTTTTACAATTTAGTCCCCCCCCCCTTTTTTTCCATTTAAGGAGGTTTTATAAACTTTTACAAGGTTAATCTTTCCATTTAGGAGGTTTTATGAGACTTTTACAATTTAGTCTTCCATTTAGGAGGTTTTATGAAACTTTTACAATTTAGTCTTTCATTTAGGAGGTTTTATGAGACTTTTACAATTTAGTCTTCCATTTAGGAGGTTTTATGAGACTTTTACAATTTTACATTTAGGTCTTTTCAATTTAGAGGAGGTTTTATGAAACGTTTACAATTTAGTCTTCCATTTAGGAGGTTTTATGAAACTTTTACAAGGTAATCTTTCATTTAGGAGGTTTTATGAGACTTTTACAATTTAGTCTTCCATTTAGGAGGTTTTATGAAACTTTTACAATTTAGTCTTCCATTTAGGAGGTTTTATGAGACTTTTACAATTTAGTCTTCCATTTAGGAGGTTTTATGAGACTTTTACAATTTAGTCTTTCATTTAGGAGGTTTTATGAGCTTTTACAATGGTTTTCATTTAGGGGTTTTAGAGGACTTTACAATTTAGTCTTCCATTTAGGAGGTTTTATGAAACTTTTACAATTTAGTCTTCCATTTGGGAGGTTTTATGAAACTTTTACAAGGTAATCTTTCATTTAGGAGGTTTTATGAGACTTTTACAATGTAGTCTTTCATTTAGGAGGTTTTCTGAGACTTTTACAAGGTAATCTTTCATTTAGGAGGTTTTCTGAGACTTTTACAAGGTAATCTTTCATTTAGGAGGTTTTCTGAGACTTACAATTGAGTCTTTCATTTAGAAGGTATCATGAGACTTTTGCAAGGTTGTCTTTCATTTAAGATTTTTTACGAGGATGAACTACGTTACTTTTTGTACTGATTGAGGAACGATACTTGAGAGTTATGTTAGTTACGTTATCCCTATTGTCGACTTTCGTGTAGACACTTAAGAAATAATGAATTAGCTAGTTAGAATGATTCAACCTCTGCTTGTCAAAAGCTGCCATGAAACCAAGCTATGTACAACTCAATTAACCTTTCACGCGTGACTTATAACCCCTGAAATTCCCATTCACATTAAATTAAAGTTAAGATAAAGTCGTAAATTGATCATAACAACCTTGACTTTCACGTTTTGTTGTATTGTTGTCAGTCTTAGATCCTTATGTAAAAGATTAACTTTCACTTGTGTTTTTTAAACCTTAAATAGACGTGAATACCATGACCATTTAGTTCATTTTTTTTTAAAGTTATATACTCCGAGAGCGGTTTTCGTCCTACAAGGCTGTATACAATAGAACTTTCGATTCTTTTTGGGCCCAGAATGTGAATCGAAATGAATATCCATTCGGCGTCCCCAACAAATAACAAACACTTCATAGGGTCACATTCGAGTATCTTGCAACAACGTAGTTTTTTTTTCTGTACTCTCTGTCTCTCTCTCAGTCGAATGCTTGCTAGCGTGATTAAACCTTTTCCCATATGAAAAAAAGAAAGTATATTTTTAACCATTGATAACGGAGTAGAAAGTAGTTCGCTGGTGTACTACGGGCACCTTCCAAGAACCGAGTAAAAACAAAAACACTGAGTGGAAATAGAAACGACGCTCCGGAAAGTACAACTGAAAAAGTAAGTCATCCAGAACAAATGAACAGAGGGGTCTCCCCTGAGCGTTTTTACAAGTACAAAGAGGAGGAGGAGAAGCGTCTTCGGAAGGTCACGATTTTTCGGAAGGATTTTTCTAACATTCCTCGGAAGTTGGCTTTTAGTCGAAAAGGTAACATATAAATAAAAGTGTGTTCTTTCAGGATCTAAAAGAAAAAACGATATATATTTTCATTCATTACACATCCTACAATTTGTTTTTCAAGGATAATTATGATTCAGACCCTTTCCTAGAGATAATGAAAAGTTAAATGAAAAATGCACAATAGGTGGCTGGTGTACGGCAGCAATAAAGTAATGGAGGTTTTACTTTGCTTTAATTGGCATAAAACGCGCATGTGCCTGCTCGTACTAAATTACAAGTCTTTCTATATACATTTCTCTAATTTGTTCGGTTGTTACAATATTACTTTACAAGCCCGTATCTATAAGATACTGGAAATTATGAGTATGATTAGAATAATCAAAAGAAATATTTTGCATTAAACTCATAAATAATCACGCCAAGTCGTCAACATTCCCTGTTTTCAAGGACGCTATTTTCACAATGAAATTCATCTTTAAATTCGGTATTTTGCATGCTAGTTAAATTGCCCATTTTCTATGGTAAAAATAAATGCGTGCGTTTGTATATTTGCTTGTATATTTACGTATTTGCAGAAGTGAAGTCGATGTCTCCCCTTGTATATTGTTTGTACTTAATGGCGTCATTAAGTCTTTAATAACTGAGTTGCCTCTTTAATAACTGCAGTTGCCTCTAAACCATCGCTTTATCGCAGCTGCGGCGACTTCTAATGGCTACGACTGCTATCAACGCGGTCGTTTGTCCACCACCCTCAGTCCAAATTAAACCGTTGCGATATAAATGAACAATTATCTTGAGGTCAACAAATTGCAAGTTTAATGCTGAATGATTCCTAGAATCAACTAACGAGTTGGTAAATGGATTCCTGAAGAGGTTCTATAAAGGTCTGACGTAGAGGATCCGAAGAAGTGACAATAGGAATCATCATAGAGGGGAAGTTGCCAATTTTCGCTGATGATACTGATTCAAAAGTGAATGAGGATATGGAAAATAACCGAGAAATCTAGAGGTTCGGTGAATAATTCTGGTATTGAGAGAAAGTATCCGTTATGTCCTGAGGTGAAGGAGGAAAGATGAAGGAAAGGTGATGAAATGCCGAGTATTAGAGAAAAGATAACAGATATGTCCAAATCTGAGGTGCCATCAGTTAGCGACATCAGCGAGTGTAAATGCTGTATGCATTTTACATTTTATTCATAATTTTTTTAGACTTCTTGGCTTGACTGCTGCAGCGCAGGACTAGCTTGTTAAGTAATTGCTAGATCCAAAATAAGATGAGAATATCTTAGTTTAACCAGACCACTGAGCTGATTAACAGCTATCCTAGGGCTGGCCCGAAGGATTAGATTTTTTTTTCTTTTACGTGGCTATGAACCAACTGGTTACTTAGCAGCCGGAATTGCAGCTTATTTTGAGATCCGAACCACATTATATCGAGAAATGAATTTCTAATCACCAGAAATAAATTCCTCTGGTTCCGCACTGATAGCAGTGGGGAGCGAACTCGAGCTACCAGATTGATAGGCGAGTATGCAACCCACTCGTCCCGTAAGGAATTTGCCAGATCCAAGAAGCTGTCGTTTGACGAAGGAATGATTGTTTATTTGAGGAAAGCCGTCCTCCGTAAGTTAGACAGTGTGTGGCCTTGGGCCAGTTCACAAGACGTATTGGTCGTACCTCATCTACGATGGACTTTTGCTAATGAGTGTTTTAAGCCTGTGGCTGTGTTGCATCCAGTCAACTTGGGCAGCGTGATACCTGCGGCGTGGACAATTATTGCTCCCATGGAATCTTTCTTGGATAGTGACCCCAAGGGTTTTCGGGGTCGTTATCTAGGACTATTATTATTATTCTTTATGATATTTGCACTCTTTTCTTTATTTTTTTATTATTATTATTATTCTTTATGATATTTGCAGTCTTTTCTTTATTGTTGTACGGTAATCCCCAACGGGTTTATGATGACACGCCGCAAAGGTGGAAACATACCAAGTTAAAATCCCACCTCCCTCCCATTCTGTTAAATATTTAGGTGGACCCATGTACTTGTGCTAGTATCGCTGACTTCATATATTTGAGATGTGAAAGTGGGACACCCGTGTAAATTAACAAGTACTATGTATATGTTATGCATATATGTAGATATACACTATATACAGACATTGGAATAAAGGAAAGAGAATGATTCAGTCAGCATTTATTCAGAACAAGTGTTACTTTCAATAGTAAAATATATGCTTTGATAGCGTAAAAGGGAAACATAGACATGATTCTATGAATAGTAAAAAAAAAAAAAAAAAAAAAATTATATTAACCACTATGCTGCTGCAAGAGTCGTAGAGGTTTCAAGAAAAAATCTCTTAACTCTTATCTTTGAACAATTAGCAATTTATACAGATTTGTATATGCAATGGGGACACACGACGGCCAAATTCCATAAAGGGGGACATTAGTGCGTCCCCCGAAGGTAGTGATTTTTGCGGGGACAGAGATTCGAAATGGTGGACTGTGGGGGACATCTGGTCACCCTATTCATATACTATTAATTATGTAGCAACATGTTAATGCTTTGTATGTTTTTCGGTTTTGACAGATTGATGACCTGGGTGTAGTAAGGAAAACGTGCTATTTGCAATGTTATTGTCGATGAAGTTGATGACATTGTTCTCGGAACTCTTTACGAAAGTAGTCAAGTTCAGATGCCTCACGCGCATTCTCACTCTAACCCACAGTAGCATTAACACAGGAGTGGTACACACCACGAGTTCACTATTCAGTGGCTTACGATATGACAAACCTCAGAAATATTAAGCATTTTAAACACTTATCCGAAGCACAATATTTGGATCAGCTAAGTACATAACAGAGATATCCATTACAATCAAGTGAGACGACAATGCATCATGACTGTCAACCTCCAATACGAAGACCTGTTAACACCTGGTGTGTGATATAAAGAAGATTAGATTCCTGAGGAGGTGCGTAACGACCTATTTTCAAAAATGTTGTATGTTTACTGCTAACTGATCGTAACATAAAAGATGAAAACGGATAAATTCCGTCTTAAGAAAGTTTAGTCATGGGTGGATAGTGTGAGTGCTATGTGGCTTTGTGGCAGAGCTGAATGATACGGGAGTGTCATAAGGGGTTCGTGTAAGTTTGATGATACTTGTGGAAATTGCCTTTGCGGATGTTAGGGGGCCAGATGAGGGATTGAATAATGGAAGGAAATGAGAAGTGCGTGAGTTTATGCAATATAATGTAATGTAAAATGACTGGTAAATAGTTAGTGTGACTTTGTAGCAAAAGATAGAGACATGAATCAAAGAAATTGTCAAGCAGTGTGACTCACATGTGATGAAAACATTTTGTCGGAAAAATCCTACTAAATAAAATGATTGGCATGGAGGGAAAATGCATTTCAGCTGTCAGACCCAGATGTGCTCATATTTCAGATCAGTAACTATCTGCAATCCTTGCAACTCTATTCGTAATTAGTCAAGGATAATTGAAAACTATAAGTATTTGAAAAAATATCATCAAAAGCTAAGTACCAAATGTTGTGATTATATTATGACTAAAAATGAGAATGTAACTAAGATTCGTAAACATCTTTTAAGTATTAGTAGTGGAAGAAGGATAAAAGACTAAGCATTGATATTTTAGGTTTTGCATGTAAGACACCTTAATAGCTACAAAAAACGACGAAGAATGAAAAGCCAAACTTAATGCTATTCTATCAGTTGACGAATTCTATGACAATAAAATGAGTGTGCTGTTTATTTATTTGTTTATTTCTTCAGTTTTTGTTTGTTTTTATTCATATATTTTATTTTTACTTATTTTTATTATTTTTTATTTATTTTTATATATTTATTCATTTTTATTTATTTTTATTGATTTTGTTTATGTTTGTTTATTTATTTTTAATTATATATTGTGGACTGGTAGCATGGTTAAAGAACGAAAAGCGAATGAAGAGGCACACTCCGCAGAGAATTGTACCTTTAAAAAGAAAGTACTCTTTTGTTAGCAGGTTACTTCAAGTTGTGGAAAAGTGCAAGTGCTTTACGTGCACTGTAGTCCTGAAATTCACAGAGGTTGGAAAAGGAGACAGGCTTCCGTTTGCTGGCTTCTTTTACTTGTAGAATTGTTCTGAGGGATAAAGTGATACAGTTGCAGTGGTGAGAGACATGCAAGTATGTGTTGTAATTTTAGATTGGAAAGTGACTAATTTGGATAGCAAGGAATTTAATGTAGAAGTGTAACTTGAAATCATAAATACCTTATGCATTTCTACAATTAAATGTCTGTATATACTTGTTTTTAATTGCAGAAATGCATAAGGTATTTATGTTTTCAAGTTACACTTCTACATTAAATTCCTTGCTATCCAAATTAGTCACTTCCAATCTAAATTATAACACATACTTGCATGTCTCTCACCATTGCAACTGTATCACTTTATCCCTCAGCACAATTCTACAAGTAAAAGCCAGCAAACGGAATATGATAAATATACAAAAATAATAAAAATAAGAAATAAACTAAACTAAATAAACGATATATAATATAATACTTAACTATATATATTATATATATATATATAATATATATATAAATGTGTGTCTGTGTGCGCGCGCCTGTAGTTTTTTCACCATTCATCTGTATTCACCTCGCGATAGGCTATAGCCTTCCAGGTACAAAGCGAGTTTCAGCGTTTCAAGGGCTATATTCGTCAGATACATTCTAGATAGCCGCAAAAATGTTTCGTGGACCTTGAAGAGTCTGTGTTTTCCTTTCAATTGAGTTCTTTCGTATACAATGTTACTGCTGGCCTGTCCAGTTATGAGTTAAACCCCAGCTGTCGTAAACAGATACAAGTCGCAACAAATTCCGCCATGACGAACCAAAGGACAGCATGTTACATGCGTGCTTCGCCCAATAAGAGTCCGGTGAGCTCTACCTTATGACGTGTGGGAGCTCTGTCGACAAGAGGGGTCTCAGTGGTCTCATTTAATCCCTTTGCATTTCTGTGCATCAGACGTAGAGTGGCAGTGGGCGGCGAATAGCTTCGTTCGTCGACGGTATTCACAGCATGAAATCCGGCAAAGCCTACAAAGGCCGGACATGGCTTCCTTTTACCGGGTTTTGGTTGCGCCAGGACGAGATATTTCCCAGCTTCGACAGCGCAAATACCCACCACATTTTGCGGTGTTCATGAGGGACGTTCTCTGGTTCGTTACTTAAAACTATAACAAACCCCTTATTTTTTAGTCATAAGACATTATCCCTTTAGTATCGAATGCAATATACCTTAGAATATGTTACAGCTAAAGAAAAGTGCATTTTTTCATTTAAATCTTCCTCCAAGACAGTAGTAATCTAATGCCCACCACTATCCAGGCAGTCATACCATTTCTGCCTTTGGTTTAATATATATGTATGTATATGTATATGTATATATATATATATATTATATAATTTAATTATATTTAACTTTTGAGATAAGAAATTGAATTCTAAATACATCAAGCTTACCAGATGTGTATTGAAAAGTGGTTCGTATAAGAGTAAAAAAAAAAAAACATTATGTTTTACCTACAACAGTTAATTGTAAATATCTGTGATAAGAACGCTAACTGCGAAGGTAGCTTTATCATTTGTAATGAACCTGTTATCATTTTGCATGGTCTCGAATGATTGTGTAGACATCTAATGAAAATGGTGGAAGTACTCAAAGAAAAACCTCTCCCCTATCTCATTATAGTTTTAACAATTTGAAAACACAACTGAATGATGTATAATTAGCAGACTGATTGTTTATTAGAATACACTCATTGGTTAAATTTATTTTCTATTTAACTGATACAGTCAGAGTCAATACAAATAACCCAAATTGATTTAAGCGTTGAGAGTTTAAATTTAAATTTTATTATAGTTTTGTATTTCTTCTATAGTATTAATCCATAGGCAAAATTGTTTTTCTAAAACAGAGGTGCCCCTTAGGTGGGATAGTGCCATCAGTGCTCTTCACGTGGTGCACTGTAGGTATCAAGATCAAGGGCCCCTAGTTGCACCCACTTAATTACTCTGTTACTTCACCGCCATTTTCTTTTCCTTTCTTCAGTCGTGCTGCCCAACCTCTCTAACTTTCATTTCTTAGTGCAACTGTGGGGTTGTCTTCCAATTCCACCCATAGATCCTTGAGAGCATCAATGGCGTGGTTGGTATAGTGTTGGCGTCCCACCGCGGTGGTCGCGACTTCGATTCTCGGGCATTCCATTGAGGAGTGAGAGATGTTTATTTCTGGTAGTAGAAGTTCACTCTCGACGTGGTTCGGAAGTCACGCAAAGCCGTTGGTCCCGTTGCTGAATAACCACTGGTTCCATGCAACGTAAAAACACCATACAAACAAACAAACATAGATCCTTGGGCCGTACTTCATCTCCCTTACCTTGCTGTCCAACCACTCCTTCTCCCTGTCTTCAGCGCTGAATGAGCAGTAGCGCCCCAGTGTTTGGCGTAACGATCTGAATTTCATCAAATAAATCAGTCCGTCAAAGAACAGGTTAAACAAAGATGAAGATTTGAAATTTGAAATAGAAGTGGCTCATCCCGGTTAGAACCTCTGGGGATAAAATGTTAAGAATCGCCTCTCCACTCTTGTTGTGTCGGTGTTGAGGCCGCGTTATATATCTGGGATTAGAAGATCGATGAGATGCTGGTGTTCATATAATCAGAATCTTAAAAGTATTTATTGTATTTTAGGCACTCATAACTAAGTTCATGTAATTATTTTTTTATAACAAAGTCTTGCTCATACTCAGTCTTTTAATACTGTGAATTGAAGGGAAAATTTCATATTTCAAAATAATGCACTCTGGCCACAGTGATATAACTGCTCGGACACAGGCACAGGCGTATTAAATAAATATTGATACATAACTGCCACCGAAAATGATCAGAGCGTATTATGTTGAAATGGTGTGGATCCGGAATGGACGATATATCCTCGCTCCCATAGAATGTTGTCAGTAATAATTGTTGGTGATAAACTACCCTACTGGTGTAGTACACCAGAATTCCCGAAACATTGGTGAATTGATTCAAGTACTTAAATTTTACTCATCCTGGTGTTCGTAAAACCTCATTACTGTAATGCGTGCTATGTCTCTCTTCCCTCATGACATTAATTACGAGGATATACATTCACATTCACCCCAACACCGCTAATAAAGATGATGAGAACATGATTTAATAAGATGCTTAACAACGATTCCGACCTTGTGAACGAGAAGTTGGATGCTATAAGGATATAGATTCATTGATAAATCGGAAGCACAATTTGGAGGGTTTTTTTTTATTAGGAAATCAGATTAACTGAAACTACATTCATGCACACCCGTTGCTGAATAACCACTGATTCCATGTAACGTAAAAACACCATACAAACAAACAAAACAAAGAACGCATACAAGCACACGCAGACACACATTGCATATATATATATATATATATATATATATATATATATATATATATATATATATATATATATATATATTAACACAAGTCCTAAAAGAGGCTGTCTGTAGAGGAAAAACAAGTTAATAGCCACTGACACATTGTTCCTTTAATGAATGAGGGATGAATCCTTGAAACCTTCCCCCGTCTTGTACCCTTCATGAACCTTCATCCACTTTTCACTAATGGCAGCCACACTGTGCCATCTATCGCTGTCTTTCACCCCTCCTTTTCAGTATCTTTCCACTCCCTCTTTCCATGCCTCTTTAGAACTACTACTCCTATTTCCCAACACATTTCATCTGTTCACTTTGCCCGAGCCAGTCATCCTCCGTTCTACCTAACCAGACTATAAGAAAGCACTCAAAGCAATTTTTTGCGTTCGTCTCTTGTAATTTTTTTCTAAGTCATTGTATTGTTTAATTCTTAAGAATATTAGGTAACCATGTAGACAGTGGAATCTTTGTTCAGCCCCATTTTTACTCCAAAGGAGTCACTCATCCATTGACATATTTTTGCTCCTGGTTTACTTTCCTCATAAGAACACTAAATAGCTGTCTGAAAATTGCCCTCACAGACACATATCCTCGACAGCTTACACATGTCATCACTGCCAATTTTATCATCTTTTATACTCATGTATACACCACGCAGACTTTTCCCCCTCAGTTCAAAGTTTCTAACCTAACTTGAGCCATAGACTTTTGTTGTCTAAATACTCACAGTTCTTCAGATATCAAACTTTCCCATCGTCATTCGTACATTCTCAATCAAAATCGTTCCACACAGTTTTCCTGGTATACAAAGTAAAATTATGGCCATAATATGATTGCAGGCGCGACTGTCACCTTTACCGTCATGGGAGAAAACACGTTCTTCTCATGCACTCTTTGGAACAATCCAGCATTTAAAGTGCGAATGTGGCAGTGACAGTGACTATTTCACCTTTTCTATGATGCCACCCCTTGTTATGGGAAATTGTTGAAGGTTAAATTCTCACAACACTGACCGTTTTTCTAATGGCAAATTAACCAAGGTTAGGTCTAGTTTGTACTAGGATAGTTGACCTCACTGGAGTCGACCTCTCCAAGGGAATGTACCCCTTGAAAATCTCTCTCTCTCTCTCTCTCTCTCTCTCTCTCTCTCTCTCTCTCTCTCTCTCTCATACCAGAACAGGAAAGAGACATGGGAAAATCCTTATTACTACCAATATTAAATGAAGGAGAAAACACGCAAACCATCATAGTGATGAATGCGCAGGGTTTAGTTACGAGTAACTCAAAAAGAAAAATAGAGTACTTAGAAGAACTAACCCAAATTGAAAAGAAAATAGATATAATGAATATAAGTGAAACCTGGTATTCCCAAGAGACTGGGAATGATGATCAAATAAAAGGGTTCCAAACTTATAGATCAGATAGAAAAAATAGGAATCAAGGGGGAACCGCAATATATGGGAAAGACAAAAAAACAAGGAAAAATATATGAGAAATATAGTAACTCAGAATGTGAACTAATAGCGGTAGAATTTGAATCTGAAAAATTAATGAACATAGTAATATATAGACCTCCTAATACTAAAGAGTTTGACTTAATAATTGAAAAATTGGATGATATATGTAGAAATCACAAGGACTGGACTATTCTCCTATCGGGTGACTTCAACTTTCCTTTCGTAGAATGGAAAGAACGAATAGGAGATTGTGGATGTACTTATACATATAAAAAAGAGAGTAATAGTAGTGCAGAAGATAAGAGGCAATTCGAAAAGCTATTAGATATGCTACTAGAATACAACATTCAACAAATAAATCACCTGCCAACAAGAAAGGAAAATACTTTAGACCTAGTATTTGTGAACGAGGTGAATTATGTTAAAGAAATAATAGTTTATAATGCGAGTATTTCAGACCATAATGTCATAGAATTAACAGTTCATTCCAAAGCAAGTGAAAACAGAGATAAGCAAGAAATGAAAAAGTGGGAAGGATATGGAAAATACAACTTCTACAGTAAAAATATAAAATGGTCAGAAATAAATGAAGAATTAAACAAAGATTGGGATAACATTTTCGTAAGCGATGACATAAGGGTAAATACGGAGATATTATATAAAATATTAGAGAAAATAGTGGATATATACCGAAGAAGAAAAGTAAACATCATTCAAGCATACCAAGAGACAGAAGGATCTTGTTCCAGAAAATCAGAAAGTGGAAAAAAGGTCTTGCAAAAGAAAAAAATGCATGGAAAGTTATAGAACTAAAAAGTAAGATAGAAAATGCAGAACAAAAGATTATACAATCAAAAGAAAATGAAAAACGGGAATTGGAAGAAAAAACCCTATTAAATATCAAGCAAAACCCCAAACTATTATACTCATATGCGAAGAAGATGAATAAAAGAAGAATAGAAATAGGCCCTCTGAGAATTGAAGGGAGATTAACGAATGAAAAAAAGGAAATTTGCAACATACGGCAGAACGATATAAGAGAGAATTCACCCCTAGAATAGATAATGAAGATAATGATATAGAAGTAAGGGACGAAAATAGTGAATATCTAGCTGACATAGAAATTAATGAAGCTGATATTGTGCAGGCAATTAATGAAATTAAAAATGGAGCTGCTGCAGGGCCTGATGGAATCCCTGCTATTTTGTTAAAGAAAGTAGTTCATTCTATCGCAAAGCCACTTGCAATATTATTAAGACAAAGTGTAGATACAGGCAAGATTTATGATGAGCACAAATTAGCATATACTATCACCCCTACTTTCAAAAGTGGATCAAGACTTGAGGCAAGTAATTATAGGCCTGTGAGTCTAACATCACATATTATGAAAGTGTATGAAAGGGTAATGAAGAAAAATATTATGAAACATTTAATAAAAAATAATTTGTTTAATATAGGACAACACGGTTTCGTACCCGGAAAAAGTACACAAACCCAACTGTTAGTCCACCGTGAGAACATATTCAAAAATATGAAAAGCGGAAATGAAACAGATGTGGTTTATCTAGACTTTGCAAAAGCTTTTGACAAAGTAGACCATAATATATTAGCAAAGAAAATTAGAAAACACAATATCGTAGATAAAATAGGAAGATGGTTAAAAGAATTTTTACACAACAGAAAACAGATAGTTATTGCAAACGATGAGAAATCGGATGAAACCAAGGTAATATCCGGTGTGCCACAAGGTACGGTGTTAGCTGCAATACTGTTTGTTATTATGATTGAAGACATAGACAGTAATGTTAAGGATTCGGTAGTGAGTAGTTTCGCTGATGACACAAGAATAAGTAGAGAAATTACTTGTGATGAAGATAGGAACGCTCTACAAAGAGACCTTAACAAAGT
Organism: Macrobrachium nipponense; assembly: GCF_015104395.2. Classification (NCBI taxonomy): domain Eukaryota; kingdom Metazoa; phylum Arthropoda; class Malacostraca; order Decapoda; family Palaemonidae; genus Macrobrachium; species Macrobrachium nipponense. The sequence continues at coordinate 54,372,155 of NC_087201.1, read as the reverse complement.
ATATGATTGGGCAGAGGAAAATAGGATGGTATTTAACTCTGATAAATTTGAATCAATAAATTATGGAGACAGAGAAGGAAAGCTATATGCATATAGGGGACCAAATAATGAGACAATCACAAATAAGGAAGCAGTTAAAGACCTTGGTGTGATGATGAATAGGAACATGTTATGCAATGATCAAATAGCAATTCTTTTGGCAAAATGTAAAGCAAAAATGGGAATGTTGTTACGGC
>NC_087201.1:54326919-54366919 GCF_015104395.2 Macrobrachium nipponense | reverse complement strand
TCTTTAACTCAACGCGGAACACCTTTTTCAGCAGATTAGTTTGTAGGCTTATTCCCAAGTAAGCGAAAATTGAAATAGTTATATACCTACACGGTATTTTTTTTTTTTTTATACCGAAGTAGCTTTTCAAAATAGTCCCTACTATATGCAAAATGAAAGCTCTGAATTCTCTCTGAATTTTTCCAATATAGAGAGAATTAAGATTTGATAAGCAAAGTAGAATAATGTAGGTTGTTATATATTACATGTGCAATATCTTGCATTTCGTATACCAGGTACGAATTTTCCTTTGTAAAACTATTTGTGTGGTATTCCTCTATTATGACTATCCTAGCGAAAGTATTTCATATTGAGTGACAACACGGCTCCATTTTAGTGTAATCATTTTCGTCCGTAAAGAAATGTAACCTATTGTATACTGATTACTCTAGCAAACAAACCATATGTTAGTATAGTGAATGGGTGGAGGCATCACTCCATTGAATGTTAATGCAAATAGTGTTCAAGTACTCTGGTCACTTGGCATGACGGAATGGTTGTAATTATTCTTCTTCCAAACTGATAAACATAACATTGATGTCTTTAGGTTTTATGTAGTGGGTTATCTGCTCTAGTTCCTTCAAGGACGGGATGTACCAGGACAATTAATATGTTCTGCTACTGTTGCTTTGACTGGGTCAGATTCGAATGGTGGTAATTTCTGAATCATTAACCATATACTCTCTTCATATAAGGACTGTTTTTCTTCGCAAGGTAGACATTTGTTTTTTACAGGCACTCTTTAGTTCTTGCCCCTATTCTGATGTTATTCCTAGTAACCCACATTTCCTCCCTGGAGGCCAACTGTCAAAGGACTGCAGAAAATTAATTCGTTATTAGACCGTATACTTTCATACTCAGTGTTCTCTCCCCTTTATCCGGACGGTTGGATTTGATAAGGCCATTGAGCTGCCTGGCCCCTTTGCCAGTGGTTGAAAGTTGATCCTCACATACAATTGAATGGACAACTTTCAGATTTTCTGAAAGGTAATAAAAATCAGTGGTTAGTTTCTAAGCCATTGGAAAAAATATTTAAACATATTAAAAACCATCTTTTCAAAGTACAGATAGATCGAGGTTTTATCTTATAACATCATAAAACTACTTACTTAACTAGATATGTGATTTTTGGTGTCTAAGACTCGACAGTTTAATTATATGAAGTGCTTTTCGTTGATGGTTTTGCTCTAAATCATTTTTTTCGCATTTGGTTTTTTATGTTGGTTATATAAAGGTCCAGTATGACTAAAACTCGTCCCCACATCATCGCTTCTAAACTATATCCCCGTTAATAATGTCATTCTCCTTCGGAAAGTACCGGACTCCATTACCGAATGTGTTATGTCTCTCCCATAAAAGCAATCAGATCCTGGTTACAAAAAAGAAAGGATGGCTTTATTTGATACTTTCGTCTCTCTTGTGATCTCTGTTCATATAGTTCTTTTAATTTGCCTAGACGTTATTTATTCCTTGGTTGTTTGAGTTGTTGATTGATATTTCTTGTTTAATGTGGTTACTCTCAAGAAATGAAATTGTACTTCAAATTAAGTCGTTTGCGTCCTTGCTTTTGAAGTATGTATTGAATAATACAGGAATATACGGTGCCTTTCCTGATCTTTTGACCTTTTATTGCCTGAAATCTCTTAGTGAAGATTTTTCGAAGATTGAGGCTGAAAGTTCTTCAAGTTCTCATTTTGTTGCTGGAAGAACCTTAAACTTGTTGCGCGATGTGTTTCTCCCAGAGTTCACAGCAGAAGATTTGTTGTCTCATAGAGGGGGTTTGTGTTGCCATGGTTTGTTCATCTTACTTTGTTTTTCGTTTTCATCTTTTCTTGGGGGGCTAGTTTACGAATATTTCTAGTCAAGTGGAGGCACGTCAAGTTATGTATTCACCCCTTTCGGTTACATCTTGCTCAGTTAATGGTAATGTCAATACTGTAATAATTAGTTAATTGATAATTTGTATTAGTACCTTAGGCTGTGTCATAGCTTTGCACCATGACCTTTAATGGATGTACCCTCATGCAATGTTAGCGAGAAAGGAGTTTGAATGCTTTGCAGAATTCTGCCGAGAGAATTCCAGCATATGGAGAAAAAAATAATTGGAGGAAGATGTATAACAAGGTGCGTGATAAGTAAGTAAATTAGATACAAGAGAGGTATGTCTTATTGAAATTACATTATAGCTTCTCGTTAACTTGAGAAAACATCAGTCTCCAATTCCGCTGGATTTTCAGAGGTAGGTTAGGAATATTTACCCCCAGAAAAGTGTTTTTCCTTCGAGAACTGAGGTTGAGCATTCTAAACAGATTGAATGGAACTTTGTTCATGAAAGATTGGAAACCTAATTATTTTTAGACTTTTTACACCGAGCCCTCCAAATGGCCGTCAAGCTTTCCCGGCAGAACAGCTTTCACGGGACAATAATTGTTATCGTTCCCAGTATTTGGGCTCCTTATCTTCCTCCAACGAACCCCCAAATTCTCCTCAGTTGAGCATTTAACGAGCCTGAAGGTAGTTCCAGAGTAAATATTCATAACGACGCATCTCGGAAATTTCCTCGGAATTTCCGAATTTTACCGAAAGCTTCGTATCCACACTTTACCAAGTCAATCAAATGAGACTCCTATGTGAGAGGTAGTGTGGCGTTTTGACGCTCCGGTAGAATTTGTATGCTGTCGCTCAGCAAAGATGCTATGAGAGATTTCCTGTTGAAAAAGAAAAAAGTTAATTGAAGGTTAAAAGATCAAGATAATATTTTGGACGGCAGGGTCATATTTCAAAAATTGTGCCGTAAAAGTTGTGAAGCATATGTGACTGATATATCTAGTCGTACGAAGTGTTGTAAGCATCGCCTAGTTTCTGACAGCAATAGGGGATAAAATTATGTATAAGTTCTGAGATAGAGGAAAAAAGTCATGAGCATAGGTAAACATAGATATATATATATATATATATAGATATTAAGATAGATATTATATCTTATAATATAATATATAATATATATATATTATATCTATATATTTATATAATATATATATATATATATATAGGCAAAACGTTTTAGACAAAATCACATCAACCATTACATCTGAATTCTCTCAACTCAAAGTCCAAATCATCCAACGCCACGAGAAGAGATAACTAATGTATGTTTAGTATATTGCCTGAATCGAAATTATAATACGGTCGGAAATGCATAATTTCCAACTGAGTTTCAACCGCGCTCCCAATTCATAAGGGAATCCCTTTAGGAAGTTGAATGGAATGTATAGCGGCTCATTTAATGTTAATCCTCTTCAAGAATTATACAATAGATGAAAGGTGCAGAGCAATATTCATTATATTAATATTAATATCTGCGGTGTTGCTTCAATCTGCGTAAGCACAATTTATGTGAAAATATCAGTTTTATATTATAATGATACGTCTTCGTGTTGACAATTGAAACTACTATCCCCCTTTCTAGACTTTCACCAAGATTGTCTCACATCATATTTAACGTTTCCTTTCCATCTGATGATGAAGGTAGAAGGTGCAGTACGTATAATGATACGAGCAAGGATAACAGTTTTCATGATGGGATTCCAACCAAATATGCTTTTGCTGCTACCAGGTGCTAGTGTGAAGGCCACGGTGTCTAATGCTGTTTTCTACAACTAGTATAATGACGAATGATGATAATATGCCTTTGGATACCCTAACAACCATACATAAAGTATTGGTGGTTTGCAATTATAAGCGAATAAAAAGGCCGACTCATTAAATTTATACGCTTGCCAGTGATCATATTGTTATAGGAAAGGTAAAACTCTTTGCAAGCTATATTTGTAATAGCTAGCGAAATTGTGAATGCACCTCAGTGGCGTGGTCAGTTTGGTCTTGGCCTGCCACCTCGGTGACCACGAGTTCAATTCTCGGCCATTCCATTGAGGGGTCAGAGATGTGTATTTCTCGTGATAGAGGTTCACTTTCGACGTGGTTAGGAAGTCGCGTAAAGCTCTTGGTCCCATTGCTGAATAACCACTTGTTTCATGCAACGTAAAAACACCATACAGACAAACAAACAAACAGTAAGGACCCTGTAACACAGATAATAATTAATAGTGAGTTAGATTTCCAGGGTAGATGAACAGGTGACTGTAGGTACCCGGGCACGTGGAGCGAAGAAAACAATAGGGGAATTTTCCCAGAGCACATGAGGTGAGAATCCTGAGTCCACAGCTGCTCTACTGCAAGTCTGCAACAAAAGCAATTGGAGGTTGAACAGATTGCATAGGACACATGGTCGGAAATCGAGGTGGAGATGTACGGAAGCTATCTTACAACTCGATCTTACAAAGAGATGAGTTGCGTTACTTATCACTTACAATGAAATGAGTTACATTACTTATCACTTACAATGAAATGAGTTACCTTACTTATCACTGAGAAACACTTTGGGTTGAGGGGCCATAAGACTACAATTATAACACAATACAGGAATCCCTTGGAAAGTATGAAAAGAAAATAAGTTGGAGACTGGAGGTAGGACTGGCTGCTAATAACCTTGAAATTTGCACATTACCTTCTGTAGGAGTTGGAGTCGTCTTCTTCATGGGTGCCGGTAAGGGAGGGATATATAATAGCATAACAAAGGTCACATTGGCTAGAAAGGCCCTTTGTTTGGTGCTCTGGCCTTTTATGACCTCGGAGAGGGTTCACCAGTATCCTGGTAAATGGCATTACCTGTCCACTGGTGCATCTTCACCATGAGGTCATACTAGGTTACCTTGTGGTCTAGGCTTTTAAATATGGCAGCTGGGAACCCTCTACCAGCAGTGCACCATGCCATTGGGCGGACTTTCTCGTCTAGCGGTGAATCTGCAAACACAAGGCACCAGCAGTCAAATGAACAAAAGGCGATTGAAGGATTAATTCCTTAAAGGAAGTGGCGTGTGAAAGAGAGGGGCAAATTCGCCTTTATCTTTATTATGAATGAGAATACAAAGATTAGTCTTCTTCTGGGTTTCCTAACATCATGTTAATAGGAAGATGAGATGCCGTAAATTGAGGGACTCTCATAAATTCACACGGTAGTGTCACTGTCCGATCCTGATTTCGTTCCCCGTCCTTCTGGACGGTGGTTCGATCCCATGGGGGTACGAAATTATTATCAACTAAAAAAATTCCCCCTCGGTACATATATGAAAATATATCAATTCCGAGGTAGAACGAATATGATATTAAAGGACATTTGTAGCTCGAATGATTTATATGAATCACGGTGATGTGATAAATATTCATACATATATATATATATATATATATATATATATATATATATATATATATATATATATATTTACATATACATATACATATATACACACATATATTTCATCACTTCATGACGCTCGCATTTTCGACTAATTTTCAATTTCTCCAACGAAAGTGCAACTAGATTAAAGAGGGAGAAGCATAGAGTTTTTTGCAGTTGAAATTCAGGTGTTTTGCCAAGGAATGTTTTTATCTTTAGAAAGGAGCGGCATAAATGGTGCCAGGGATACTATAGTTCGACAGATCTAAACGGATAGATTGTTTTCGTCTTTGGGTAAAAACCCTGTCGCCACATTTACGAGTATCCAGTTTTAAATACCTTCCCTTATAACACATGAATCAATAAATCGGTAGTTTAAAGTTTTTAGCATGTTTTGCTGGACTTAAACGATCACATATTGTGATTATAATTTTATTTGTAAATAAAATGAGAAATCGCATTTATAAACGTGACAGATGTTTCAAAAAACGTTGCCACTTTTCTTGTTACCTTTGAAGGCGATATGCAGGTGGGCCAAGCCTATTAAACCATGAAGTTTAAAGGAATTATCTCTTAAGCTACCCTTTGTATAAGTCCCACCGCCCGGTCTAGCTGAGAACTCTAGCGCCAAAAAAGAATGACTTCTTGCTTTAATAATAGTCAGTAGGAAAATTAATTTATTCCTACAGAAAGCACGCTGTGAAACGGGCAAATGCAGTTAAGCATTCCGAAAACTTGCAAACAGGCGATGCTGCAAAGGATAGCTGTTATTAAAGTAAGATACTACATCTGGAGTTTCAGTTCAAAATGGAAGGTCTCACAGTAAGACGAAGATTCTTCGTAATGTACATTATGTATAGAATCATATTATTACAATTCTTGCGATAACTATTGTAAATAATTTTTTTCTCCCAATGATGAGTTTATGTGCAACAACCTTATAAAAAATAGAAATTGTTGCACGCATTAGACCGTGATTAAAAAGGAAATGAAATTCAAGTAAATCATAACTTGATGAATTAGAATGAGGGGGAAACCTAAAATGAAGAGCAGTGAAATCCAAAATATTACAAACTTGTTTAGGAAATGAATAGTAAGGCAGACGGAAAATTCAAATAATAAAAAAGAATAAATAGAAGTAATCTACTGGCAAGATTATAAGAAAATGTCATAAGACATACATACTGAATGGCAATTGCTGATTTTTATTCCTTTTAATGAAAAACATCATCATATAAAATATGTAATATGATAAGCAAAATAGAAGGGTACAAGTCATAACAAATATAAAAATAAATAGTCTTAAAAGTAATAACCAAATCGAATAGGGATCGAGTTTACGGATTTATACGGTCAGTTTCATTAGGTTCTGTCCCAAATATTCCCTCGTTGGGAGGTGGCTGAGGACTTAAGAAGGGGACGATTTAAAGGTTAAGAGAGAACTGGCATCAGGGTTTTTCTCAAGGAAGTAAACAATCTATCAGTTTAAATCTGTCGGACTATAGCTCGAATTCATCTCGCTGTCAAATAAATCATATACACTCCCAGAGTGTCGCCAGCGGTGGGAACGACAACTTAATGTCACCATAAATCAGCTGAGTGTCACAATAAATTAGTGTTAGATTCAACTCGCTTCTCATACAGTTCACACCTTTTCCAGCTTTCAAAAATTCTTTCTCAAGTCAGCGAATACAATAGCGTGACATGAAGAGACTCCTCGAGAATTCCCTCAGGATTCTCGAACTGGCATTAGCGCGGATCACGGCACCTTTGAGAACACCTGCATCATCCGTAACGATGTCCTTCAGACGAGACCAAAAAGCTGACCTTCCCTTAAGCCTATTATTAAATTCCCTGTCAATTCTGCATACTCGCCTTTAACAATCTCTAACAGTCATTAATGTCTCACGCCACCCAGCTAGCAGGCCACCTGCATTTAGTCACAGCCCATGGGAAAGGGAGACAAATTCATTTTTCACACCATTCATTCTATTGTATCAATTTCCTCAGGGTCGCAATACCCTCAATTAAAACTTCTGCTCCAGCAGCCGACCCCTTTCAACCCATCTGTGGTTCATTTAAGATTTGACCTGACTCTTCACCTTTCGCACCTAATAACTCCGCCCATCCCAAACTCTTTCCCCCTTGTGGCGCCTTTCTTTGTTGTAGACAATGAGATATTTCTGTCGAAATACTGTTCTCTTCAAGCACTACCTAAGGATTACGAGATCCCTCCTTTTAAGATAAGACAATAGATGCCACCGATTGGAAAACATGCAAGATGGTGGCCATGGACTGGGATATATAAGCACCCCGGATTGGCCTCATAAATCAGCAACGCAGGAAGCCTTAAGCTGTAGCGCAGTAGCATAGAAGTAGTAGCCACAGAAGACTGAGACGATACCCTGTCTGTAAGTATCTCTGGATCCAGTGGTCCATAACGAGTTTAGAGAGACTCATCAGGCCGAGTGCCTTGGCATATGCTAGGAGCCTGTGAGCCCTTCCATTTTGAACTGATACTCCAGATATAGTATCTCAGTAATCCTCACAACATACCATTCACCTCGGCCCTTGTACAAACAGCCATTCCAATCGTGCCCTGCCTACTCCCTTCATTGGTAGCAAAAAGATATAGTACATTTATGTCTTCAACGACCACTTCTACTGGCTCGTGTAACAATGGAAGTCAAGACCTCTGACTCAATCAGGTAAAGTGCTGAGAAACAGTATTTTTGACTAGACACCAGTGTCTGTAACTCCAGTCCCTATTCTTAACATCCTCTCCATTCCCATTCCCAGATCCTCAATTTCACATTTGCATCTTGTCTCTCAAATTCCATTCCAGTGAACAGTGACCTTTTATTGTAGTAATATACATATTCGTGTTGTTACACGGAGTGATGTACTCATGTTCTTGATTAATGATTTGGTTGTATTTGGTGACGCTCTTGCATGTGTATATTTGCTTGAAACATAATGCGAAATTTATAAAGTTTTGCTTTTGCGCTTGCGCTTTGAGTAAAGTAAATTCTTACAATGTTTCATCTTCAGTTATTACAACTTTGACACTTGCAGATTTACCGGCAGTGCTGTTGTGTCAAGCAATGGTGTTATATTTTCAAGTGATCATAGACACTGTATAGAGTGGCGCATTACTCCCTGCTGTTCTGTGTCAGACTCGTCAAAGGAAATCCGACTTACTTTCTTACTTTATGCGTTAACTTTAGAAACTAATTCTAGTTCATTTTAGCTACATCAGTTTGTACCGGGTGTGGCACTAGTTGGTATTTGCAACCCTTTTAACGTTGTATACAGTGCCACGGGCATCTATAGAAGCCCATGTAATATTTTAGCAATTTTAGAGAAATTATACTTTTATGTTAATGCATGCATAGTGTTTCTTTGAATCGGTTTGGTAGCTTTGTATATTTTTCACAGCATTACTTTTACTTTTCTGTTCACTGCCCCCTTTTGTTGGTCCTTCGTATTCACTGACTGAGCTATCCTGCTGCAAAGACATCCAAGTCGAGCCAAATCATTTATCTAGTCAAATCAGTTGCAAATCCTATACCTTTGACCCAATAAAACCGCGGCTGGCACGCGAAATATCTATTATATAATATATATATATATAATATTATTTATATATTATATATATATATCATATATATAATATATACATATATAATATATATATATATATTGTATGTATTATATATATATATATAGTATATGTAATATCATATATATATATATATATATAGTATATATATAATATATATATATATATATATATATATATATGTAGTCATATTCCTGAACATTTAAGGAGATAGATAAAATAAGAAATAGTAATTAAGGTATTTTTTTAAAGTTCATATTCAATTTTCCAACTGAGCACAGATCATCGGCTAGCTAGGTATGAAATTCTTTGTAAAACATTTATATAATATATATCAGTAATGTAGTTCATTCTTTTCATTTACTGTCAGAATTATTTGGCAAATTGATTTGTGATAAGTTTATGTAGTTCCTTTTGAATTTTGCCGTAATATAATAAATGATAGCTTTAATTTTTCTTTTTATGTATTGACTTACTATTTTTCTGACAGTCGAAAATGACGAGAGAAAATAGTTTCCTTCAGAATTAAAAAGAAAAAACTTTGCGGTGGATAGTATCACTGTATGTTCCCTTTTTAAATTAGGAGTGGCGTTCAGGCATAGCTGTCAGAGAAACCGGGCTCTGACCTGAATTCCTAACGAGAGAAGCAGAGTTGCTTATTCTGCCGTTTCCTTCCCTCAAGATCTTTTTCATGTCTGGCAACAGCAGACGCAGTCTCCGTGGAGATTCGAAACAGTTTGATTTCTCTGTTGCTTCGACAACGGTGATAGAATAATTGCTTACTTGTTCACCACCCTTTTGATCTCTCTCTCTCTCTCTCTCTCTCTCTCTCTATCTCTCTCTCTCTCTCTCTCGTCTCTCTCTCTCTCTCTCTCTCTCTCTCTGACTGTTCAGTATCTAATTTAGGAAGTGCCTTATTTCACATATCTCTTGGTCCGTTACTCCGATTTTATCGTAGTATTTCTTTTTACAGAATGCTCTTCCTTGTTATCTCCCATCTCAGAATAGGTCATGCTTGGTTATTTTCCCGAGGCTCTCTGTGCTGTTTGTCTTAAAGTGGGAATGATGAACACTGGAATGATTGCATCAGGTTTGGTCGTCTAACGTCGTGTGTTGTTATCTTAAAAAACCATAGTCTGCTGTTTTATTTTTATTCTCCTTGCATTATTTTTAGCAAGAAAATGAATTTGGTGTTGACTGGGATTTTGCCTATATTTTACGATGGAAGTGATGCAGTTCATGTACCTCACTATTAATGTATACCGCTCTTCATATCTCGTGAAAGCGTTGGAATGGAGAGAGGGGATTCGATTCCAGGAAATTACGTAGAAAATTTTTGCATATTGTGAGTGTCACGGCATGTTCGTTTAGAATTCATTCATATATATATATATATATATATATATATATATATATAGTATATATATATATATATATATATATATATATCAGTAGAAGGATCCACAGTAATATTCTTGTTTATCCAGACGAAATATAGTTAAACAAGAATATTACTGTGGATCCTTCTACTGATTTCTTAGAAGCACGATACGGTTTCTTAATTTTGCATATATATATATATAATATATATATATATATATATATATATATATATATATATATATATATATATATCACATCACCGTGATTCATATACATGCATTAAGCTACAAATGTCCTTTGATTTCCGATTCGCTCTACCTCTGAATTAATATATTTTCATATATGTTAAGCAAAGGAAAATTTTTTTAGTTGTTGATAATTTAATCCCCTCGTGGATTCGAACCAGCGCACAGAAGAGAAATCAGGACTTCAGTGAGGTTACCGATTCAGCCAACAAGTGTGATATAAGTTGATACGATTCCGACCTTACATATTGTCGAACTCAAGTACTTGTAATTAGAATCTATATCTACCCACCTCTGCCATGTTAACAAAGTCGTACGTTTGGCGCACGTAGCCATATTATGAATTTTTGTCAACATTACCGTGTTTCATATACATGCATTGAGCTACACATATTCTTTAATATCCAATTCGGTCTACCTCGGAATTAAAATATTTTCATATATGTTAACCGAAGGGGAATTCTTTTAGTTTATATATATACATATATAAAATATATATATATAATTATATATATAATATATATATATATATATATAAATATATATATATATATACCATGTACTTATGTGTATCTGTGTGTGTGTGTATTTTTTAATACTATAACATCCTTTTTTAATTTCCATGGTCGATAAAGTTATCAGGCATACGATATCTCTTTTGGTGTTGTCCCCCCTCCCCCCTTCATTTCCATTGAAAAGCGTATTTTACTGCTAATTGCTTGCAGGCCAATGGAATATAAAGTAGATTTAAGGACCTCTTGATGTTCTGTGTAATTCATTACTTGATTTGTAAAAGTATTTACGGCTCCATTGTTGATTGTAGCGTAAGTTCTCGTTTACAGGTTTAGGATATTGGGTACACGGTTTTTTTTTCATTCGTCCTTTTTGGAGATAGACAAATATTAACTACTGCTTTCTAAGTTTTTACACAAATCTTGCTTCAGGGCCTTTGATGATTTTAGTATAAGTCAATATTTGCCGGGTTCCAACGGACTATTTAGAATTAAAAAACTAAATTAGGCATTCGTAAATCCACAAAAGTTTATCTCGACTTGTGCAAATCCCGGTCAGATTGTTAGAGCCCTTTCAAGTTTGTTACCAGTTTGTTCTTCGGGAATGGCTGCCTATAGACATTTCAGAGTAAAGCTAGGATATTGACGATATTCATTCAAGATACTTTTTCCTCTATATATCTAAACTTCCTCTAAAATTCCTCAGTGGACGAGTCGGTCGCATACTCGCCTGTCAATCTAGAAGCCCGAGTTCGTTTCACGCTGCTGCCAGTGAGGAACCAGGTGAATTTATCGATATAGTGTGGTTCGGATCCCACAATAAGCTGTAGGTCCCATCGCTAAGTAACCAATTGGTTCCTAGCCACGTACACGTAAATAAGAATGTAATCCTTCGTGTCAGCCCCAGAAGAGCTGTTAATCAGTTCAGTGATCTGGTTAAACTGATATATACTTAACTTTGTCCTTTTTTTATATTGAAATTATGTGTGAAAACATGTTATACCAGGATATGTAGTACCTTTATGGTCTCTCTCTCTCTCTCTCTCTCTCAAAAGCAGATGTAGTTCTATAACTTCCACGCCTGTGTGCCTTCCGTTAAATGTCCTCGCAAGTCTTTCAGGTTGTTCCTTAGATACTTTTACATCCTCCTACGTCTCGCTTTCCCTCTTCATCCTGTCAGAGCCACATGTCCCTTTGGCCAACAGTTGGCTTAATCATACGGAAAACTCATTACTTCAACTTCCTTTCATGTACACCTGTTTCCCCAACACGCTCACTTTCTTCTTCATTACTCGCCCTTCTTGACATGCAGAGTTCGTCTACTTTTATGAAGGTGAGGACTGGAAATCGGTTTGATTTTATGCAGCAAGATTTGCGTCAATCGGATCCTTTCGGGGACAGATTCTAGACCTTTTGCTTCTCGGTGATGTCTGGCGAATTGTTCTAGGTCGTGAAAGTTAAAGGATATTTTTGGTTCTTAATTAAAAGTAGAGTTAGCCTTTGTATACCTTTTTTGGGCAGAAACAATCCCTATAAGTAGTGAATCTAATATCATGTTAATTCCAATAACTGTTAGAAACATATTAAACGAAAGTAATTCACAAAAGTGCTGAACTGTTATGCGATTGGTGTATTTTGTGTTTGCTTGGTGTAAAAAAAAAGTTATTAATCGCATAATATTTCAATGTTCTTTGTATTTTATGAACGTCTCATTTTTCATTGTGATTGGAAAGATTTTGGATTTTTACATCGCCACAATTTTATGATTGAAATTCATCTGTAAGGGGGTTTTATAGTGTGTATTATTATTGTTATTTGGTGAAAGACTGAAAACTTTGCCCGATAAAAAGCAGAAGGCTTAGGAAATACAGGGGGTGTAAATTCATTCATTACAGTGGCTGATATAATCTTGTAAGAAGAATAGGCAGGCAGACATCCCCCAAATGTCCAGCAGGATGAGGTGACGTAGATACTTGCAACTCTTACAAATGGGGTTTAAGTAGAAATGCTGTAAAAGAATACACTCGTAGGACCTTCATAGGTTTGATCATGAAAAAAGAAATTTATTATTCCCCGGACACTGTTAAGAGAAAGTGGCAGAAGAAATTCTCCAGGCAGCTAGAAATGCATTCCATGAAAAACCAGATTCGATGGTCGTTCAGTAAGTTCTTGATTCCAGCCAGGTGTCTTGGCTAATAGTCTCCTGCAATTTCAGAAGATGAATGTATCCTAGTCGTCAGGTACTACTTGCTAGGATTGTTTCAATATTCCTTAAAAACTGCTGGTATGGTGAATAGGAAAACATATCGCAATAGGAATTTTAGCCATATTTGAAGCTGATGGGGCTCGTTGTGGGATCATAAAATGTTTTTTCCCATAATATTTCAGTATGACTATTCGTGTTGACTCACTGCCGAAACTGTACTTAGAGCTGATCAATGGACTCCATAAGAAGTGGGCTGCTGCTGTGACGAGAGCACTCAGCACCAGTCCGCTTTACCTGTAAAGCTCTCAGCCCCACCAAAGAGGTTTGGTTTGCGTGTAGTGTGCAAATTATGGTGATGTTTGGAGGGCTGGCGTTGGATATGAGGGAGTCAGATCTTGCTGGTGTCATTAAATGGAGGGAAATGAAACATATTCGGCTAGGAACAGCATTCTGAAAAAAGATTGCTGTGTCAGTAAAGGAAGTTTGGCAAATCTTGCGGGATAATTTGTTTGGTATCACAGCAGTTTTTTGTGTTCGTTTTATGATGTAACATGTACCCGTTTTTTTTAATCATTGTTATGACATAATACATAATCTATGTTAAGATATTTTTGCTAAACTACGTAACGAAAAGTGATCCGATTGTGTACATCTTTCCGCAACTTTAGTTTCGTATGAAGTGCGTGTCATTGTCAAAAACATGAGGCGGATGGCAAGTGTAACCCGGTGGACGTTTAGTAATAATCTTTTTTTTTTCCTTCTCGAAAAGAGAGGTGAATAAAAATAGAAATATTTTTGGTTTTCTCGTCCTGGAATAGCCAGCTTACATTGCAATTTGTGAGTTTGGTTTGCCATACTTTTTTTCATGTCTATTTTAAGCCAACCGTTATTCATTGAAACAGCCTTTGTTCTTGGTGAAAAGAAAGAGATGGAACCGTTTCCCCATCTGAGTTCTGTTGTATAATACGCAATTTTTATGCGTTTTATGTAACTAATATATTGGAATAATAATACTTAACCGAATTTTTTAAACAATAAGGTTAGTTTGGCCTCAAGTTTTTTTTTTGCAGGGTTATTTCTGTTTTGCGAATATTCCTTTATATCCCAATCCCCTGATTATATATGGAAGCGCCTATTAACAAAACTGAAATGTTTGAACACAGTTGAGTGTCTGATATGGAAATTGATGTGCCTGAAATCTCATGGAAAATTTAAGCACTTATATTGGACACACGGGCGCGATTACCTGTTCTAGCAATCGTGATATTGTTTTTAACATTAAATTGTTTAGTAATTCTTTCGAAATTCCATGTATTGAAGAGGTATTTGCATTTTAAACGTGTTCAATATGCAAACGTATTTACAGATGATTATCTTTCACTGACGATAATAACAGTAATAGGAATAGCACTGTCTATAAACATATGTTGATTTTAATGCTAGTCATAACAATAATAAGAATGGTAATTACAAAAGCACCTTTTTCATTGCTATTTAACCTCTGTTCTCGTTACTAGTAAACCACATCCTCTGCATGTGGGCAGTAAAGCTGTGCTAAAAACAATGCAAATACGAAGGGGTACGGTGTAGATAATCTCTCTCTCTCTCTCTCTCTCTCTCTCTCTCTCTCTCTCTCTCTCTCTCTCTCTCTCTCTCTCTCTCTCTCGTCCAGCTGCTATGTCTCAGTGTCCTTAAGAATTGTGCATTTTGTGACATACCACCAGTGTCAGCACGTTTGTATCGATAGATGTAAAATCACATTAAAATGGGACCACAACTGTGTTGTTTTTGTAATGTAAAGAGAAGTTCTTGATGGCTTCCACAGTATCAGTTAACAGTCCCCCCCCCACCCCCCCCCCCCCCCCTACCTGTGTTTCAGTATAGTATAGAGAGAGAAATATATAAATACATGTTTTTGTTCAAGCTGGAGTACAATGTCGTCATTTTTCCTTGTTATACTTATTCGTTGTCAACTTACTCATTTGTAAATTTATATAAGTGCATCATTTATTCACTGCAGTGCCATGATTATGAATACACTTCAGTTTGTTCAAAGAAAATGATTCCTTCATGTGCAGCATATGTGTGAACATCCAGTAATATCTTGATCAACTTCCTGTGCCCAGCTTGTTTCGTTCAGTGACGGAGACATGAAGCGTTACAAAAGAAATATGGACATTTTCAGTGATATTTCCACACTTCCTTTTATCAAGAGCAGACATGTGTACCACAAGATCTGAAAACATTGGGGAGTTCGATCTAGTTAAGTATTGGGTATGATTCGTCAGTGTGCTAGCTCCATCATTTTACACTCAGCGAAACATATCCTAATTCCTAACTAGTAATATTACCCTTATTACCTGCTTAGAATATGAAAGGTATTCATGAGCTGTCTTAACATGTGGTGTGGTGGCCTCCAAAGTCAGCTCTAGTCTGTTATTGAGTGGTATTTTTCAAGGAGGTTGCCCCATCGTTTTGGACCAGTCAGAATTTTTTGTTTACTAGTAATTGAAATCCGAATTAGGATACAGCTCATTTTTATGTGTTTTAGTAGGTTACTTTGTCTGGATTTTTCTAATTCAAGGCAACTCAAGATTCACGAAAAGAACTGCTATACAGTTGGCTGTTACAGTAAAGAAGTTATCTCGTCAGTAAGTCAAGCAGTGTGGACATGATCTCTACCAGGATGAACATCCATCAGAAATTCATTTCTCGATATAATGTGGTTCGGATCCCACAATAAGCTGTAGGTCCTGTTGCTAGGTGACCAATTGGTTCCTGGCCACGCAAAGTGGTCTAATCCTTGGGGCCAGCCTTAGGAGAGCTGTTAATCAGCTCAGTGGTCTGGTTAAACTAAGATATACCTCTTGTCTCCCCTACCCTCCGATCCCTTACCTACCCCGTCCCCACCCAGGGCAGACAAACAGGTTTGCAGGAGGAGGGTGTATGTCTCTCCTATTCTTCCGTTCCTTACCTTCCCTGTCCCAAGTTATCCGCCCCCACCTGGGGCGTACAAACCAGTTTGCAGGGGCTGGGTGGTTGTGTCATGTCTTCCCTATTGTCACCCGGGGGAGGACAAACAAGTAATCCGAGGAAATACGATTGCAACTTTGAAATCCATAAGAGGAAGCATTAAACTTCCTTTAAGTGACTGCGGTTTAAACTCCCACCCCCTTTTTTTTTTTCTTTTTAGCAACGAAAATGACGGTGATTTTGTTGTTCGACGTCAGGCTTGGAGGATGAGAGATGATTTGGGTTCTCCCAAACGTCTATGTTCTCTGTGAGCCGTTAGCGGTGAGTGATGCATCCGACCCCATTAATTTGTGAGGCGGTACCTTCCACACAAGGGATCTTCAAAGCCGAACCCTGTGAAAGCTTGACGGCATCTCCACCCCAACCGTGTGCTCAAGATCATGGAAGGGGATTGAGGGAGGAAAGTGGGTTTTCTGATTTTAATAATAATAATAATATAGTATTTAAACGTGCATATCGTGTGGTTTCCTTTCTTTTTTTTATGAAGTCATTCCTGATTTTTTATACCTAAATTTTGCAACTGTACCTTAGTGGTAGTTATAACATTGTTTTCTCGTTAAATCCTATCTAGATTTGTGATGTACTCATATTATTAACGAAATCAATCTAAACATAACTATGTTTTTATTATTGCTAAGTAATATATGTAAGAATGTCAAACGTTCAATTAAATAAAAATAAAAAATGAAGCAAAATATTGAATGGAAGCAGTACTATTGAACTAATCCCATCATTTTTCGTACCTTTTCCTTCGTGATTAAAATGATTTTTGTCATCACGAGTAATATATTATTGCTCATTAGCCCTGATAATCCCTTGATTCCGTAAGAGCTTGATTAATTATGACATTGCTTATGAGTAGCTAGTGTCCCCCCCCCCCCTCCCAATGTTGAACCGCTCTTCCATTACCCTTGTCTTCATCTTAGTCCGATGATTATTGTGATTAAGAACTAAATTCATTGAAGACTAAGTTTATCAAAATAATATGATTGTACCTGGGAGTGCACAGCTGTAGAGGATAGCGTGAAACTGATCTGCCAATGACCTGGTCAATGAGGGGCAAATCATATGCAAAACTACAGGTGAGGGCCTGCTTCAAATTACGTAATAGTTATGTAAACACTAGGGTTCAGCTTGATTAATTATATTTAAACTTAATCCATAAGAAAAGAAAGAATTGCACTCTGTGGTGTTCAAAGGGGATGTAACAACCCCGTAACACATATAATGATTAACGCTGAGTTAGATCTTGAAGTAGACGAACACGGGTGACCGGAGATTTCCAGGCACGTGGGGCATTGTTCCCTGGAGCACACGAGGAGAGAATCCAGATTCCACAGCTGCTCTACTTCGAGTCTGTAATGAGAGCAATTGGGAGTTGAACAGATTGCATAACACAATGGGTCAATGATCGAGGGAGGTATGTATGGAAGGTATCTAACAACTCGATCTTACAAAGAAATGAGTTACGTTACTGATCACTTACAAAGATATATATATATAAATGAATATATATATAATATATATATATATATATATATATATTATATATATATATATATATATAGTATATATATATAAAAGTCTGTATGTATCACACACACACACACACACACACACACACACACACACACACATATATATATATATATATATAATATATATAATATATATATATATATATATATATATATATATATATATATATATTTCTTTGTAAAGTGATCAGTAACGTAACTCATTTCTTTGTTAGATCGAGTCGTTAGATGCCTGCCGTACATATCTCCCTCGATCTTCGACCACGTGTCTTATGCAATCTGTTCAACTCCCAATTGCTCTCACTACAGACTCGAAGTAGAGCAGCTGTGGATTTCTGGATTCTCTCCTCGTGTGTGTGTATATATATATATATATATATATATATATATATATTAATATATATGTATATTATATATGTATATATATATGTGTATATATATATATATATATATATATATATATATATATATATATATATATATATATATAGGGTTGGGCATGGCTAGATGAAATGAATATTGATTTAGAAATTACCTTATCGGCCACTTGGACCAGAACCAAGTATGTAAGCAGATGTAACAAAAGAGAGAACTTGACATCTGATTTTCTTTAAGCAAAAGGAAAAGGTCGCCAGGAAAGCCAGTAGTTACATTACATTACTTTATTTATCACATTTCAATTAAGGGGAATAAATCCTGGCTGGTATGCAATCCAGTAAAACAAGTGCAACAATCCATATAACAGAAAATTTACAGTAGTTTTACCCTAGCAATCAGTGACTCATGACTATATCTAGCCACTCTGACACTCAGTTGAAGAAGCAGGGCTTTCTTGTAGAAAGGTTGAATTGATTATCTTCTAAGGCAGCCTCTCACAGGAAAGTTCAGTATCAGAAACATGAAGGGACAAGATAACACTTCTCTGGAAATAGATTTCCCAGATAAGAATTCGTACATAAAAGATTCTCTCACTTTCAATGAACTATCATAATGGAGGGGTGTTTACTCTATGTCACTGAGTAAAGGATTATTTCATAAATAAATTTAATTCATACGGGGAGATTTAGTGATGCAGAAACTGGCATTCTATTGTTAATTTAAGACTTACTGAGCAATCCAAAATTGCAGTGTTCACTATTGCATAAAAGCTAGTTGCTCAAATACGCCCTTAGGTTTAAAATGCTGAGACTGTTTGTAGTCTGGGTCTCCTCTGACCCCAATTACAGTGAGGTAGTGTGCCCAGGCAAAAGATACGGCTCGAGGTTAGGGACATGGCAGGCAGATCATGCCTGGACAAAAGCTGAGCGTTGACTGGCATCTCTCGGCCGATTGTTGGAGGTTGTTTGTCCTATAATGGAAGTGGCAATAATCCAGAAGTGGTTGCCAGACAAGCCTAAAAAGCAGAAGAGGGCAAAGGAATGTCTGCCTTAGGTCAAAGACTACTAGTATGCCTATTCCCCAAGGAATCCCTTAATTTCTCACATGACTGAACCTTTCTCTCAAAACTACGATCAAATTACCACTTTGCTTTCCTTACCGTCGTGTATCCAATGGATTTCAATCTGATCCCTATGTTAAGAGACCATAGAGACAAGTGCACGCATCAGTATGTTGTGACATATATATATATATATATATATATATATATATATATATTATTATATTATTTTAAAATAACATATATATTTATAAATACAGACACAATTCATATATAATAATATATATATATATATATATATATATATATAACATATATTACACAAATTATAATACTATATATATATCTATATATATTACTATATATATTATATAATATATTTACACATATTTATAAATAAACAATCACATTATAATTATTATTATATATATATATATATATATATATGTATATTTTTTTCACAAATATATGCTGCACTTGTCTCTATGGTCTCCTAACGTAGGGATCAGATTGCAATCCATTGGATACACGACGGTAAGGAAAGCTAAGTGGTAGTTTGATCGCAGTTTTGAGAGAAGGGTCAAGTTAGGTAAGGGAATTAAGGGATTCCTTGGGTAATAGGCATACTAGCAGTCTTTGACCTAAGACCTACATTCCTGTGCCTTCTTCTGCTTTTTAGGCCTGTCGGGCATAGGCAGGAAATTGCTGTCATCACTCGAGATAAGAGGAGCTCGAGTTCTCCTTTTTGTGTTGGCATACATCGTACATGACTTGTTTCCGACTTGTGTGTCTTTGTTGAGAAACCATGTGAAGATTTCACCATTTCTTTGTAAAGTTGCATCTTTCGTAAGATTGTTCTAGAAGGATTCGGCCTAAAACGTTTCACATACATGTGATATCTTTCATTTCATCTTAGTAACAAACGATTTTCTTGTATTAAAACTATCTAATATTACTGATAAATGAACTCTTATATCTCTCGATTTATTAAAAGAGAATTTGTTGTCTCTTTAAGTACCTTTCAAATGGAATGGAAAGATTTGGGACGTCACTCATGGATCTGACGACATTCATTTCATTCAAGAAAAGTCTATAATCATATCTTTTATTTTAAGAAATTTTTACTGTATTAAATCGTGAAATAATAAATGTTATTTATAGTTGTAATCCCACTTTCTCTCTATTTATCGTATTAAAAGTGAATTATAAAGATTTAGCAAAGGAACTTCGGTACCAAAACGTTTTGAGCCAGTCAGACTTTAATGTCCCACCCAATTAACTGCCATGCAAAAGAGATTTTGTCATTCTCAGATTTGAAACCGTGGCGTAAGGAGATAATCTCTCTCTCTCTCTCTCTCTCTCTCTCTCTCTCTCCCTCCGTATGAGAGAATTTTGGTTTCACATTAGCGTAAAGATTTTATACTTTAGTGGCTGGTCACTCATAAGTTTTAGATTTAGATTTTAGATTTGTTTAATTGCTGAGTGCGTATTTGTGGAATCTGAGCGTAACGGCGCCTTTTTGGAATACTATGGTGAATTTGTGGAATAATGCAGTGAATTTTGGAGCTCCAGCAGAAACATAATTGGTATACCAAGGTACTGTGCTATTACAAGTTTTGAGTTTCAACTTAAAAACAGATTTACAGTGGTTTGGTGAAATTATTTCATTATTTTTTACACATTGCAAATTTTTATGTTCTGTGCTTAATTCTTTTGAAGTGTGTGTGCGTGTTATCATTTCTTATTTTTTACATTTTGGCGGCGGCAAATTTATTATTCATATACATTGTATGTTTTGTTTTGCATAAACAATTTGTTTGAATAACTTAATTGTTTTCATTAATTAATCATGGCCTATTTCATTGAATTTAACACTTGTGAATTAATTTGCATTTACTTAGAATTCTTTTCAAATTCTAATTTTTGCTTAATAGTTTAAATTTTACTTGAATAATTTAATTTTTTGAATTTTACTTGAATAATTTAATATTTTGGATTAATTAATTTTCTTGATTTCTGTGATAAATCAATTTTCATTAAATTTTACTTATTAATTACCTCAAGAATTAATTGAATTTTGTGTTATTTTCAGTAACAATAAATGTCCCTGAGATTGTGAATTTCACTCATAAATTTTGAATTTAATAATAAATTTGTTTGTATTTGAACTTTTTATGAGTGTTTTCTTTTTTTCACCAGTATATTTAATTTTGTTCGGGTGGAAATATAGAGTGGTAATTGAGCTGTTTTCCTTCAGCTTTGTTGAAGTGAGTTAGAACCAGGGAAATACCTAAAATTTTAAATGTTCTTGATGTAGTGATGCCCTTTGATTAATTTAATTCCAAATAAGATTACCTCACACCTGTTTAGTCAGATTTATAAGTTTTTAAGGGATCACTGTTGCCTTTAGAGTATTCGGTCGTATTTTGTCTGTGATGAAGGTTCAAGTGTCTGGCTTTTGTAAGGTAACTATTTCCTGATTGGTAAGTGTAGTAACCAATTACTTGGCACTTCGTCACAATATATATATATATATATATATATATATTTATATATATATATTATATATATATATATATATACATATACATATATACATATATATATATATATCTATATATATATATATATATATATATATATACATATATATATCATATATATATATTATATATATATATATATATATATATATATATCCTATGTTTCTGTCAGAGTTTGGGGAGTGATCAACGTTCTTATATTAATGTTGTATTCTAGTCTACACTTACATTCTCTATGCATTATATTTTAAAAGATATGTTCAAGCTACAAACCGGATCAACTTAAAATAATTCCATAACAGAATTACTTGTCCAAACTGCGATTCCTCCTACCAATACTCATCTTCTTAATGCACTCCAAGCTAAGTTACTAATTACAGTATCACCCAGATTAATTAAAAATGTACCCCTCCAGTGTTTGTTTTATAGGGGTTTACTAGCGAAAATTAAAGCAATTTTATTACTATCTAATTATGTTGAATGATGCTTTGTTCTAAAAATAAAATGCGCCATTACTTTCCAACACTTTACTTGATTATAATTTTCAAAATCCGCATTACATCCCTTCATGATATTACATCGGTCGCTCACAAACTATCTCCATCTTTCCTACAGGTTAGAAACATAACAAGAGGAATACATTTCCATAATATTCAGTCTTAACACAGTAAACGGATTTCTCAAATCGGACATAAATCCATTCTCCCCAACTCTACTTCCCACTCAATCTCTCCCATAATCTCCTGGTTTCAACTGCATTCTTCGTATCAACAGGAAATAAAGGGGAGCCCTTATTTCCTCTCCATAATTACATGGATCGACTGAATGCATCCCCTTCTAGTATGCCATGAAACTTTTTTTTTTTTTTTTTAGCGTAGCTCCATGGTGTTTCTCGTTTACTGACGGAAATAGACTAGTTTTGCGTTTTCTAACATTCAATCACCATTTTCCAAAAGGTTATTTTTGAAATTGAATTTAAAGGTAAAATCGATCCTTGGTTATGCTACTATCTTTTTGACATCTCTGAAGTTTAATAAAGTCCTTGCATCCAATTATAATGTATGAATAAGACATCGCATCTTGAAAAAAAAAAAAAACTCACATATTCCCATCTGATTTAGAATTATTCCTTGGTAGAAAAGCTGCCTAACTTGTTACCAGTCATGCAAATGTTTTTGCAAGGAAACACAATGACTGGTCTCTTGCCACTAGCAGGCGTAAAGTGAATGCGGTCCTGCTTTTCTTAGTCACACGATTTCTAATTCCCTTCTCATTTTAGCTTCCTTTGACCTTGAGGAATTACATGCTGACGCCCTTGAGTCTGGAAGTCTCTAATCAAATAGTTTCTGACTGAATTCCCAACTGAGCAGTGTTCCTGACATACCTACCAATTTATTAGATCGTTATAACTTTATCCACATAGTTCTGTTTCTTTTTCTGCTTTAAATGATGATGCTACACCTGTAGCTCCTAGCGTTTTACTATCCCTATCCCTTTAACAGCCCAATAATTATGTGCACCTTTAACATAAAAGGGATCATGTATATCCCAATTGATTTGATAAGTAACGTATACGCGGTAGATCTTATTTTGAGAAGGGAAAAATGAGGGCTTCTCAAAAGATCAAATCCGTTATAAATGGTTTGCCTTTTAGTTACTTCCTATTAATGGCCGTCTTAATATGTGCTCTTTAGCAGGAAACGCATCTCGTGTTCATTTCCATCGTTAGTTGCTGGGTCAGGAAATTGGGAAAAATTCTCAGGGCGCCTGCCAGGGGAAAGACATACCTCATTGGAAAGACAGGGGGCCGCTCCAGTTGCAAGTCAGAAATTTATTTTTGTGAAACATGTCTTCGTATGTTCATTTCCATCATATCTCAAAGTGAAGGGGGTAAATCGAATGAAATCTTAACAGTTCGTTCGCTGCTGGGTCGGCAAGATGGGTAAAATTCCTTTGGTCCCTTAGGTACGCAGTACTTAGGTTCCAACTTCCTTTACGACCATGTGTGAGGAATTTTCAACGCCTTAGACTCTCCCTTGAAAACCCGAGGTTCGCTCCCGATGTGATTTTGTAAAACACGTTCTCGTATTTATTTCCACATGGAGATGTGTGTGTGTGTCTGTATGTATATAGATAGAGAGAAATAAAGTAAAAAAAGCAGTCTTGGCCTCATTACAAAAGGGCACAAATTCTTAGACACCATCTGGAACTGTTTGAAAAATAATAAGACGAGGGAAATTCCCCTTCGAACTTTTGCTTAATCTTAACATTGATGATGCACTTATTAGAGGTCAGTGCAATAAGTACATAAAGATAATGGAGAACCTTGAAATTTAGTTGATTTAGTGCATCCGGTTGCCCTTGGATACTTGAGTGATTTCTCCGAATTTACTGATGAAAAAAGTCGCTTTGTTTCATGTGGACCCCTGCCCATGTTGAGATTCAGGAAAATGAATTTTGATAGATATGCAATAAATGCACTTAAGAGTGATTATTACCAAATAAGCAAAGGTCGCACTCAAACATGGAACGTCATATAAAATCACATATCAGTGGGAAATGTCAGGAAACAGATCCAATGATTAGAAGTATAAACTAGAGAGAATGTTGAATGTTGACCCCTTTTCCAGTATGAGAAAAGAACTAATATTGTTTTAAACCGTCTGCATGTAGGGAACACTCGTCAGACACAACATCATATTTTAGAAGGTCACTGTGACCTATCATTGTCAATTGAGCATATCCCGGTGCGCTTTTCAATATTTATAGTGATGACTGACGAACGTTTATTCTGAAGTTGTTTAAAAATATTTTTCTGCTTGTCATTTTGCCTCAAGTTTCATGCTCTCATTTTCCAAACTTCATGTTGTTAAACGTAAGTGTGTGAATGGAATGAAAAATAAAAGGAGTATGAGAGCTCTGAGTCAGATGAGGGAATCATTTTTAACGTTTTTTGCCATATGTGTATATATATATATATATATATATATATATATATATATATATATATATATATATATATGTGTGTGTGTTCTGGTTTCATTTAATCTTGAATATGTTTTCCTTCGAAAGACATATGTTTTTTTCATATTAACTAGTCTCCGGTTCGATGAGAAAGTGAATAATTATATTTCATCACTTTTGCCCTTCTCTGCAAATAATGGCGCTCCAAATGGCGCCGCTCTGTTTCTAATTACAGGGATAAAACGCCAAGTGTCATTGAAACCCGACTGGCCTTTCCTGCCTGGTTTAATATTCGAATGGAAGCTTCTATCTTGTGTGTGTGTGTGTGCGCCATACTACCATTCTATAGAATCTTTCCCTTTCTCCTCTTGCTATATATCTGCCTACAAGACGTTTCAGACCCTCATAACGTGGACCCCCATATTGTGGGCTATTGAAAGCTCTGGTTATTACATACTTCATATTGGGAGAAATTTTTTGTTCTCTCAAAATGTCAGCTGGGTTTTGGAGATTCGAACATTATTCTTTCAAGTACATATTTGTGTATTAGGTATTTTTGCAAATTATGTATTTTTTTTTGTGGGGAGGGGGGACTTTGTTGCTTTAAAATTGCCATAATTTATTCATAATTGAAAGGAATATTTTGACTTTACTTTCCGTTTCTACTTACACATTAATAAATCAGAAGGTTAGTGCGTATGATGGACTTTGTCACACACGTATTCATAAAAGTAGTTTGCCTCATTGTCATGTTCTATATCCTTCATTTCTCTTATTTTACTAGACTTTATGTGCATATATATATATATATATATATATATATTATATATATATATATATATATGTGTGTGTGTGTGTGTGTGTGTGTGTGTGTGTAAACCGCAGAATCGTATGAAAAGCTTTAAACTAATACCCTCAGCCAAACACAAGGACGAAATTACGATTTGAGAGTCAGTTTTCATGAAAGCACTCGTTCCCTCGTTAAATGCCCACACGTCTTCCACACCACTTTCTTTATTTTGTAATTTTTTTCTGCTCTATTTACTTCGTGCTAGTTTTACCTTTTTATATTTAGTCACTTTTTAGCCATGTACTGGGTAGCTTTATTTAAAAGTATTTTAAGAGTGCATTTTTATTTTTATAATTTTATGTAGAGACGTTCCATTTTATTAAACAAAATTATGTCATTGCAGCCTTGATAATTCAATGGATTATTGCAAAACTCCGTCGGCCACAATAAGTGCTCTTAAGTGATCGTGTGCCTTTTCATTTGTCCTTGGTCTCCGTATATTGGGCTTCTGCCTTCATCATCGTCACACACACACACACACACATATATATATATATATATATATATATATATATATATATATATATATATAATATATATATATATATATATATATATATACATACACATACATACATGTACATATACATGCACAGCGCGTGCGTGTATGAGTCTGGGATCTTTTGTCCACGTTGCAATACGCAGTGTTGTTGTTTTTTTATTAAGCTGGCCTTATGCCAGCACGGGTTCTTGCTCATAGAGGAGCCCGGAAGCCACTTAGACGCAGAGATGTGTGAGCTGTGAATCGTGTAAGACTTTAGTAGATGCTTCCAGCAATGTCAAACATATTTTTAGCGACGATGATTGTCATATGAAAAATGTGGGACTTGTAAGAATTTTTTTGTAGGTTGAGTGAAGATGAAAATTCTCCCCATTACATAAATACGAGAGAGCGTTCATCGCTGTGAAATTATGAGATGGCGAGGATTTTGATGAAACGGTCTCGTCGTTGACAATAATAAAAGAAATAAACTTTAATAAGTGAATGCATTAGTGTTGACATGCCGTCTCTGGAAACTAATTAAAGCCTCTGTCTCTCTCCTAATAGAATATGAATTTTTGTCTCGGTGTGAAGGTTCAAGTGTGTTTGTCTTTGCTTTTATTTGTTTGATGCACTAGACAGTTATTGAAGCTGGATGAGTCAAGCAGGCCGTTGGTAACGGTGGTGCTGTTGTCTGAAACAGATGCTAGTTTGCGACTGTTGCTCTTTTCGTGGGAGAGACATTACCCACACCCACTTTTTACCCTTTTACTTCACCTTCATTCCCGCTTCCTTTCTTTAATCTCGCTGTGCAGCCTCTCTAACTGTCCCATTTAGTGCAGCTGAGATGTTTTCTCAAAGTTCCTCATGTAGGTTATTGTATTTCATCTGAATATTTTGGATCTCTTTATCTTGCCGTCTAATCACTCCAATTCCATCTTATCATTTAAGCACCAAACGGCCCGAAAGTCCCCCAGTACTTGTCTTGACAGTCTAATTTCATTAAAACTTCTGTCGTTGAAAGTGCGAAAGAGAAAATATCTTCTCAAAATCGCTTATTCTTGTCTAAAATACTTGTTTATGAAGCCCACGTACAACCCAAAGCAGAGTTCAATATACAGAGATGCCTGTTTACATAGCCACCTTTTACGAGACGGTGTACACCCCCTGAGAGGCCATGTTAGCTCAGAAATCGTCATATTTGCATGCTTGATTAACGTGCGTTAGACGCTCCGAGCAGTTGCCCAACGTTCATTTTAAGCTTGCTTATTAACTCTTTCAAGGACAATGTTATCAGACTTCTTGACATTTAGCTTGTTTGGGATTATACGTTTCAACAGGGCCTTGTAAAATATGTAACAACTTATTCTCACAGTAAGCAACTTTAAGACATTTTGCAAAAAAAAAAAAAAAAAAAAAAAAAAAAAAAAAAAAAAAAAATTCACTGATAACTTCGATGTGCTTAGTCACTTAGAAGAGTTTAAGATTAAATTCTGATAATTACACCCGAAGCCATGTCACGTTATCACGCCTGCTTAATTGAGAACAGAGGTGGTGCAAATTATGCTAATTATCATGACTGATACAGTTCAATTTCATCTTGACCAATCCAATAGGCAGATGACCTTCTCAAAAGTAGGTAAAAGTTAGTAGGTTCTTGAATAGAGTTGAATAAAAAGTCGGTTGATATTATTATTATTATTATTATTATTATTATTATTATTATTATTATTACCAAGAAAATGTTATAATCCTAAATTGTGAAGAACAGTGCGTTCGTTTGTGCATTAGCTATGGGAAAATCGGATTTATTCCCTTGAAATATTATCTTATCTGTTATAGAAGGAAGGCGTTTTCTACGGCTACGTATTTGCAAGAATACGTTTGCGCCTTAGCTTTTAAATTTAGGTGTATGGAAAAATAAATAAATAATGCGCGCTTTTCTTAACTTTCTTTTGGAAACAATAACAAGAAGCTTCATGTACCCATCCATCGTAAATTAACTACTTCGTTTGGCCACCACCTACTTTAGTATAATTCATGTGGTAATTCAAGTGTTGAAACACCTTTATAACGTTCGTTGTTATGACATCTTTACAGTTTCATAAGAAATTTGGAATTGCTAATGTACTCCTAAAATTAAAAAAAAAAAAAAAAAAAAAAAAAAAAAATTAAAAAAAAAAAAAAAAAAAAAAGACTTTTGGCCTAACGAAAGTTGTATGCAAATTTCCATACATTTCAGAAATACTTGTATGCCGGTATTCTAGGCGTAAATGTCGAAACATTTTCCTCAGTGCATATTAGGCTAGATTTTAAAAGTCATGAAGTTGCGTTTTTTTTTTTTTTGTTTTTTTTTTTCCAGTAAGCAACAATTACCTAGTATCGCTGTGTTCTCAGTCATGAATCAATTCACTTGTTTCAAATTTAGCCTTGAAGTCGTCGGATCTAAATAGCGTATCTTAAATTGCTGGGAGACGAATATAGATATGTCTGCCCTAGAACTGGACGCCAACTGTAAAACATCAGTGTCTAACTTTCCTAATACATTGTTTACAAAAATATAACCTTACTTTTACTAATAAGGATTTTCACATCCTTATCAAAGCATACTCTCCATTACAAATAGATGATGTCCAAGGTAGTCTGCATTAGACTAAACAATCTACTATGAACTGAGGCATATTTGCCACCCCATTGAACATGCTTAGGAAAATCTTTGTACTTTATATTCTTAAGGAAGCTCCTTTTTAAAGATAATAATCAGCTTTTATTTATGTATGATACCTTCTTAAGGCTTCCTCAGCTTGACAATTTTTTGTCACTGTTTTGTTCTTTGTTTGGCTATTTTTTCATGGTCCGTAGATTTTTGGGTTAAATTATGATACTCGAAATTATTTTCGTTATATGTTGTTATGTAGTTTTGCAACTTTTAAATATTGGCGAATGATAAGAGTCGATGTATTACTGAAGTGAAGATATGACGGCTCCAGTAACCTTTTCAATTTAATTCATCACTCTGCCAAGATTGCCGCGTAGCACTCTAGAATCAATTGTGATTTAGCATTTTGAATAGTTAAAATAGTAAACTTTTTGCGTTGAAAGAACGTTGAATTTCCTGTCACTTGCACGCACCCATAATATTTTCTGGATAGTGATTTGAGGTTTTGCGATCACCAATCCCTTTCAACCAGATATTAAGATACATCGTAATAGTAAGGCTTAGTGCATGCTTACAGAATATCATAGAGCAGTAACTCTTTACTGATTCCGCAGGATCTTTGTAGTAGGCACTCAGAGGCCTTTTCGTTGAGTCATTGAGGATGTTATGAAATTGGAACCTCCAAAAAATTTTCAAAGAGAATTGCTACCCTTAGCAATTCTCTTTGTATTTTGATGATTTTCTTACTGTTTTATTTATTTATTGATTTATTCATTCAATTATTTTGCGTTTTCTGTAAAAGAAAACTATATCGATGGTTATATTAGTATCCCTCCGCACTTTTTCAGTCCGTCCTCAGATCTTGAAAACTACTGAGGCTAGAGGACTGCAAATTGGTATGTTGATCATCCACCCTCCAGTCATCAAACATATGTTTTTGCAGCCCTCTACCCTCAGTAGTTTTTATTTCATGTAAGGTTAAAGGTATCCATGATCGTGCGTCTGGCACCACTATAGGTGCCAACAACCCATGCCACCACCGGGCCGTGGCTAAAAGTTTCATGGGCTGCGGCTAAGAGTTTCATACAGCATTATACGCTGTACAGAAAACTTGTTTGTTCTGTAATAATTGGTCTGTTCCTTCGCCATTTCCCGTTACCCTCTGTTACTTCTCTCAAATGAACAACATATTCTTTGGAAGCTGGAATTTCATGCTAATGGCCGCTGTGGGTTTGTTCCATATGAGCAAGGTTCATGTCCTGGATAATATTAACAATAATAATGATTATTTAGTTATACTCGTAGTCCAGTCTTTGAGCTAAACAAATCCAATGTCTGAGATTATGCATCTCTATAAACTGACTGTTCGTTGTTTCATTATTTTTGGGAAATTGTAAATAGTTGTAAATAATGAGCATGAATCCAACAACTCTCATACAGAGTCATGTAAATATAACTTAAACGTTGAAGCGTATCAGGTAATATTATATTAAGCATCATTTTAAGGTGTTTTATTAATTATTATTTTCTTTTGGAATGTAAGATTAATTCCATATATAAAAATGTAACTTGAAGGTTAAAAAAGAAAGGTAATAGAGTGTTTACCTTACTTTATATTTCTTAATTATTATGTTATTGGAATGTAAGATTCATTTTACATAATAAAATATATTTGCAAATATGAATGTGTAGGTTAATAATAGCTTATGAATGTTTGTGCTAGTATTTAGAATGAATAAAAGCTACTGAGATTGCCTTTATTTTATTTATTTATGTTTTTATTTTTGTTTTTTACCGTACATAGAAATTCGTGATACTGCATATGCAGATTTTTTTCATTCACGGTGTGAATATCAATAGAACCCTGTGACATATTGCTCTCTTTTTTTATTAGTCAGTGTCCGCGTTTGTGACATGGTCCTAAAATTCCGAAATTACACTGTATTTTTGCAAGCAATAAACACTTAGTCATCAAATGGACAACAAAGTGAGCGATCAAATTGTTATATTTATGTGGTTTAACGTAATATGGCGATATTAAAATTAATGGTTGGTGCAACAGGCAGGAGGAACTTCTCTATCCGAAAATTTCCCTAAATACCAGCTTTATTTATTCTTTCAACTAAGTAGTGGCATCTTACATCAGCATTAATGTCTATCCTGACTTACAGTTCTTTTATTATTTACCTCATTGACGGGGAACTTGGACCAGCTGGCCCCTTGAGTCCTTGGTTTAGCTGACGCTCGTAGACCAAAAGTCAGATTCTCGTGAAATTCATATCCTTACATATAAAGTAAAACGAAAGATTGGTGTCTTTTATCAGGTTAGGAATCTCAAACTTACAGCTTTATTAGAAGACGTGTGAGATCAAATCCGGCTTACTAGTTACAGTCTGTTTCTTTCTTTTTCAGTTAGTTACAGAATTTCATATGTGTTTATGCATATGCGTGAATTTATGTTATATACACCGTGATATTTTTTATATTCACCAATCGCAAGCCAGAAATATATATGTATATATATATATATATATATATATATATATATATATATATATATATAAACGTATGAGCCACGGAAGAAAGATAAACAACGGAGTAGTTGCGAGAACTTTCGACTCAACGTCCTTTACTTGACAAAGTAAAGGACGTTGAGTCGAAAGATCTTACAGCTACTCCATTGTTTATCTCCTTCGTGGCTTATACCTTTATTTATGCATTTATCACGTTCCAAACTTTCGTGATTCAGTTATACATATATATATATATATATATATATATATATATCTATATATATATATATATATATATATATATATAAAACTTTGGAATGCAACGGTAGCTCCCCCAAAGAGGATAATTCGTTGTTACACATAAACTGTGCTGTATGTGAACATATCCACCATGAATCATGCAAATATATGCGTATCTGGCGAGGAGAATTATACGGGCACATTCCTTTTACAAGTTTCATGAGAGTAATAAAATTTAAAGTGAATAGCTCAGCGTAGCGGCGATATATATAAATAACCAAATCAACAATTATCGTGAAAAACAAGAAATAAAAACTAAAAATCGTGAAAGGAAAGAGGGGAGCTCTGCTCTTTCCTTTACAGTCATCAAAACATGTACAACAGGAAATTTACTGTTTCTAATGTTTAGCAGATATGAGCAATATATTACCTGGCAAAGCTACAGATTATGTAATGCTGAGCTTGATCATTCTAAGAACCCCATCGCTGTTGGCAGGACAGAAGAGCAAGCCTGAATTGGTTACATGAGGTTATATTTTGATGCTTACTCCTTAGAGTATTATACTTGGACGTTATATCCTTTGCCTCGTGGTCAAATAATTGTTCATTCCAATTCTCTGTTTGTAATCATATTAGCACACCCCATCCTAGACCCATTCAACATAAACTTGAGTCGTGCTCCGTGAAAATCTCCAAACCGTCCACTAAGAAGGCCTGATTTTCACAGCTGGGATTTCACCTTGTTCGCGTAAACACATATCTGAAACGCTTGTTACGGAATTCGACATTTTAAGCGTAGTATCTGCAGCTGACACATAATTATCCTATACTTGAGAACAAATAAGAATGCCCTCCTTGTTTCTTGAGCTCCTTAGAGAGGGCTTACAAAAATTGAGTCTTTCATTGTATTGGGAGAAGAGGGTTGTCATCTGGGGGATACACGGATGGCCCCGAGTTTCCCCTAAATATAGTTTCACTTCTTCAGGTGAGGGAGAAGCCTTTCTCATATGGCATCTTGGGTTAACTGATCATCCATATTGTTTTCTACTTTGAGTGCCTGGAGAGGTTTATAAAAATATTTTTGAGCCCATGGAGATCCTGGTCACCCTCCAAAATTACATACAGAAGTCCAGCAATTATTCAATTTTTAAATTTTATTTTGAATGGGTTCATATGATTTTGATCATGTTCTCAAAAGCATGAGTGCTTCAAATATGATTTATGTTTAAAGTTTTCTTGAGTGATGTTTTTAATCAATATAATGAAAATATTTCATTTAAAGTGGAAGCATTTTTCAACGACAAAATTGCTTGTTGATACCTAATTAAATTATAATTTCATTCTAGGAAAATTCCCGTTAAAATCAGCAGCCATGTGTGGTAAGATAGGTCTCTAGATTATTCCTCAAACTGCCATGCTCTACCAGCTCCCTGTAGGAGTACACAGTAGATTCAGTGAACGCCATCTGTATCTTATGTTACCAACGTGGACAGGATGGATCATCGAAAGTGACCTTTGCGAAAGTTTCAATAGCTTTCCTTTACCCTTGAACCTTGCCAGATTATTTTATATCAAAGGGATATTACAGTGCATGTATGAATGTGGGAGGTTTTAGTCAAGATAAACACTAGCCATAAGAAAGGCAAAACGTCATCACGGCAAGCTTATAGCATATAATACTTTAAATAAATAATATGGTGTCAGGGCCTAGATAATTATCTTGTTCTTCCATCCTTTCCATGTATTAATCATTAACCTTCAAAGTGTGATATGATACGTTATTCTAATAATGCTGTGATCACTAGAAATGCTGAAAATTTTGGTCACTTTCGGTAATGTTACCGGGCGTAATTGCGATTTTATCTTTTGCCCTTATCTCCATTATTCAACGAAAGACGTTGGAATACATTATGGAAGAACGCTTGTTTTATGTTACAAGAGAAGGTCATTCCACTTAAATTGATTAACTTGACATACGTATGAACCTTTTGAGGAGAAAAGTCAAACTGATAAATAGATACTGAAGAAGTAAAAGGATTTCACATTCTGAAGTGATTGTTATGAAGTACTGGTCTAATCAGTTGACCCTCGAGTTCACGAGACTTCCAACAGCATCTGCAGGAGGACGAGCCTTGACGTAGACAACAAGACCGAGAGTGTCAGCAACATGATTTTAGTTCTCATCTGTTATGATATAGTGTGAGAGGTGGGCTGAAGTAACATCGATAGAACATTTTGAAATCGCTTCACTATTGCGGAGTCGAACTGAGTCCAAAGTGAAAGTATATAAAGAGCAGGGTGTAAAGAGACTCCAAAGATAAGATAATGATATTCGATAATTACAGCTCACACCATATCATAACAGAGGAGAACTAAAATCAGTAACAAATTCTGAGTTATTTGTTGTTAAATATGTACGAGATTTACTGAGATGAGGAGATGTAGTAATGAGATGGGGAGATGTAGTAACTTTTTATGAGTTATACAAGTTTTTCTTAATATTTCCTTGCACTTTTCTTTGCAAAATTAGAATTATAGCTGACATACTGTTATAAACGATAAAAACTAAAACCAGCCGCAATTCCTGGATATATTTATGAACAAATGAATAAAAAGATGTCATGGGAAAGAGAGGGGTAATACATTCTTATATCAAGTCTCAAGACACACTGATTCCCCCTCTGTCCTGTGCTGAGCTACTACAATTCCAAAAGTCATTTATGGACCATGGAAGTGATATGAACATCTTTCCCTCTAAATGCATGCAAATCGTATGGCTCTTAATATTAGTACTCATTTCAGTTAGCCCGTCCATCGTTCAAAACCTGTTATAGATCCTAATATGATCATGCCCGTCCGTTAAGGGTTAATAATAAGCAAGTGGCTTGAGGGACCCAAGGACCCACAGCTATTTTCAACGATGGTGTTCCCAAATTTAAGCAAGTTACCATGGTTAACTCAGTCCACTCATATGAAATGTGTACCTAATCCCAGACGGGTAGGGCCAGCAGTGGGTTAGAAAGCACATATAATGGAGAGAAATGAAGAACTACCCGAATGCATAAATAGAACTTCTAGAAACAGAAGGGCTTCATCTAGCATTCACGCATACAACCCAGGGAGAATGGGGGAAGGTTAAGTACTTGGAGGTCATCAAGAGACTGCCCGTAATGGAAATTAAGTTGCATTTGCAGGTGTGACTATAGAGGCAGTATCACGGATGAAAAGCTGGACAAGAGAAGAAAATAAAAAAGATGGGGATGCTACGCATGGAGTGAGCCAACACACAGAAGATTCCTTAAGAAAATGTATAGCATCTGTCAGGATAGAAGCGACCTTTTGCAAACAGAAAAGGGGTGGCAAACCAAATACAAATCGTTAAGAAGAAAAACTGCAGCCTAAAGCGGGTAGAGAAATAGAAAGAGCACCGAACCATTGGAGAAAGACTAGAAGCCTTGCATGCCATTAGCAGATAGAAGAAAGGGACCCACCTTTCCATCAACCTACAGCATGCAAGAAACAGCGGGAAGAAATGGCAGAACAGCTGGATAAAGTGAAAGAAGGGTTGCTAACAGATGGAGAAATGACCAGGATCAGATAGCTTGCAGTAATAAGTGGCATGAAAACCAACTTGTGGGAGTAATAGAAAATGACCAAACAAAATCACTCTGGACAACAACATGAAGGATACTCTGATACAAACACATCGACGAGAAATGACTGATAAAGAAAAGCAATAGCAAAGTATCACTGATAGATATTTAAGTATCGTGGGACTCCCAGTGAAGTAGAAAGCGAGAGAAAATAGAAAAGTATAAAGATCTGCAGATTTAATTGAGAAGGCAGTGAGATAATGGAGGTAGTGCCCATAGTCATCAGAGCACGAGGCATGATACCAAAATCTCTGAAGAACATTTGACTAGAAACAAACCCATAAAAGGACACTATAAACCAAAAGCCTGGATATTTCCAGACACATTTCCACAAGACTTTCCCCTTTCTCAGTTTGCAATAGGAATTCTAAACTAACATTTTTCATTTTCTCCTAACCACACAAACCTACATTCAAACCCATCAGAAAGTCATTTGTTTACTCTCGATCCTCTCTACTCCTGGGCCATATAACTCGTCATTGCAGTCGTTTCTCCTGTCACCATGAGTGTTCCTTCACAATCCTCAAACCAATACTTCTGCTCTCGTTCCTCGTCCCCAATATCTTCCTGACACCACAAGCTCTCTACTTATTTTATATCACTATTCCTAAGCAACCAGCTTTCTCCTCTTTAAATAGAATAGGCTGTTCTACATAATTCGCTCTTCCGCACAATATCTACAAACTCTTGAAACACGAAGACTTTAAATTTTGCTTCGCCTCTGATTATTCGTAATATCCGCAATGTATGAGATTGCAAACACCTTGTCCCTGATCATTTGGTGTGGCACACCACACGGAGAGATAAGGATCTTGTATTGTCTTTCCCAGCAACTCACAGCAGTTCAAAGCTTAACAGTTACTGTCTTTGGTCTTAGCAGACGAGGATCAATACCTTCAGTGGCCATTTCTCACACCAAGGGACTACTACCCATTGATAGGCTCGCCTGCTTTGAGGTACATATCTTTACCCCAAAAATACCCATATATAAGTGTGTGTGTGTGTGTGTGTGTGATTCACATTGACATACAAGCAGTACATGTTATTTGATGGGCGGATATGAAAATTTAAATTTTAATCGTAATTTCTTGATACAAGGTTTTTCATTGACTCTTTTTACTTCTCTCGTACGAAGTTTGTCTGTCTCCAGTCTCTGAAGAGGGGAATATGATAGACTTCAGATTACTCCTAATCAAAGCAGCCCTTCTCTTTGTGAAGTCATTTCAAGTTTATAGTTGAATTTCAGAGTTAAGTGGAATGAGAAACTTGAGAGAGAGAGAGAGAGAGAGAGAGAGACAGACAGACGACAGACAGACAGACAGACAGACAGAGACAGACAGAGAGAGAGATGCCCATCGTCCAGTGTAATAGGTGTTTCTCCATTTGTTTTCCTCGTTTCCTTTGACTTTGTTCCAGTTTTTCAAACAATTATCTCTAACATTTAAACGATCTCTCTCTCTCTCTCTCTCTCTCTCTCTCTCTCTCTCTCTCTCTCTCTGACCTTTTAATATCTCTATTTTAGGGTATTTGTTTGTAAGGGGGAGAAATGCTAGTGTCGTTAATGAACAGAAAAATGTTTGAAAGAACCAGTGTTGCTTTATCGGGGTACTTTGTATTGGGGAAGTCTAAATAAAAGTGAGACATAATGCGTTGCCCGTATTTAAAGTACAATGATTTTTTTAAATGCAATTCATTGTATGTAGGTTAAATAAAATGTATGATTCAGTTCGGAGCTGGTGAAATCATGGACTTATGAAAGTTTTGGCGATGTAAAAAGGAGACTAATTAGATAGATTCTTGCTAGATAGAAAGAGATGAGAAAAGTCAAGGATTCCGAGAGCTAAAAAGAAGTTCGTTCGGCTACCAGAGTGCCACATCTCACTTTGCGATGTTTGTGTTGTTGAACAGAAAAAAATAAGGGATATTCATTATGCTGCAGGAACTGAGCCTTAGTTCGTGTTATCGAATACAGGAAAATAAGCACCATAATATAATAACAATTCTTAATTAGTTCTTAAGATCCATGTCTTCTTTGCGTGGGTGCCTTTGTGGTTTATGCTTATATTGCCAGTTTTAGTTATAAACTTTAAAAGGTTGATCATAGGCAGTTAATGGAGGAAATTCTGCGGGGAGAGAGACAATTGTGTTTACCGCAGATATATCGGGTCGTTCTCAGGCTTTCTGTGACTAAATTTCATTGTTGGAAAACGAGATCATTTATGTCATTTAAATCCATAAATTTGTCTTATGTCACAGACGTTCAAAATCTATTTAAACAAAAAATTTTGTGATAGCATAATGATAATTCTTAAAAAAAAAAAAAATTGGGGAAGTCATTTGCAGACCAAACAAATTATATAAATGAGTGTTTTGTTGCTCTTTCTTTTTTCAGAATATTTCGCGTTAGATCCTTTCTTAGCGAACTACACAAAACTTTGATCTGCAGATTACTCTGGCCAAAAGCCAAAAACCCTTGTCAGACACTTGAAAACAGTTTAAATCAATTTTCCCTTTTTCTTCCGTCTTTGTCAGCATTCGTTCATTTCCGTCTGCCCTAATCAGCAGTAACTTGGATGATCGGGTCTTTTCAAGAGGAAATGTTTCTTTCTTTTCTTGAAGTCAAATCAACCGTTACATAATTTTCCTTTGTTTACTCTTATATAGATATTCGGATTTATATTATTTTTTGACATGGACACCATTATAAGACTACTAGATTTTTTTTAACCAGTTTGGGAAATGACGAGTTCTAAAACGACCGTGGAACGCCCTTAACTTTCGTAGTGATGGAGAGTCCTTATTATGCGTTGCTTCTCTTAGATGGCTCACATAAATTCAGATGAAAACTTGAATAAGGTTCGCTAAAGAGTCTTACCGCGTACCGTGTTAAAGATTTTGCAATCTCGTCTAGCGTTGTGCTTGCAGTAAAGCTGCTTTACTGCAGTTAGGTTGATGAGTTTAGTAACGTGTTAAAAAGCGAACGTTACAGTGGGAGATATATGTCGGAGAACGGTTAAATTACGGACATGAAAAATAAAGTGGAAGGAGCGTAGTTGTCCATAGACATTGGCGTGCTGAAATGGTCTGATTTGTTTCGGATTTACGTGTGAATATACATGTAAACCCTCAAATTTATGCTTAACTAAAATTACAGTTACAGGATTTTTTTTCATATATTTTTCTTCATTAGTGATATAATTATTTAAAACATTTGGATTTTATTTTATTTTATTTTATTTTTAAGGCAGAAAATATTTGAACTAGGCATAGCTACCGTTGTAGTCTCAGGCCTCTCAAGTATGTATGCTATCCCCTGGTTCATAATTAGAAGTAATAAAGTCACGTCTATTAATGATTTAGAAATCGTTGCAGTTGCGGAGGTTACTGTAATTCAAGGCTGAAATTTTAAGGAATCAAGTTGGACAATTTTTAGGTTTGTTACGTCCAGCATGCGAAGTAGTAGCGAACGTCTGGCTGAGTTCTGACAAGAGACTGGGTATGTTAAGGAATCCACTGTCCTCAATTTTCGTTGGAATGAGTGAATTAACAATTTCTTGACCGTGGAAGACAGAAGAGAGTGAGAGATGAATAATACACAAATGGAAAGGACAGTACAAGTTTGAGAATGTTTGTGGAACTGATTGTTAAGTCCATAAGGATGAATGAAAAGAGACAGATACTTGGTTGGGATTGCAAGTAAGACTTTATCGTGAGTTAGTGATAGTGCAATATAGCAACTGACCAGGGTGCATAGGAAAGCCTGCGTGAGGAAGAGGTTCCAAAGGGCGGGTGAGATGAATGATAGCTTACCATAAAATGGTATACCACGGTAGTTGTATAGTAGAATTTTTGTCAATGAAATTAAACAGTGGTAGAAACTGTCTTAGAAGAATAGAGTAGGATTTAAACAAGGAGGAAACGTGTCCGAATCCAATATTTGGTATTTGACACTTTGAAAAGGGGTTACGGCATACGTCGACCGAGAACGTGGAATTCATTGGCCTAGAAAACCGTGTAAGTGAATCAGTAGAGAACTAATGGGACACTCATGTACGATTCAGCGCAATGGATATGAGTTGAGAGCAATAAATGTTTTTTATGGTGAAAGTGAAGCATCTACTATAATATGTTAATGGGATATCAACTGGTATGTTATAAAATGGATAATAAATTATTCCATTTATATTTGAAGTAGTGCGGGGTGTCATAGAAAGGCCGTAGATATTCTGAAAACTTGTGGGATAAGGAAATGAGTCATGAATGTATCAGAGAATAATGTTGTTTGCATTCAATATAGAAACTGGATAAGAATTGGCGAGAGTTTGGAAGCCTTTCTAGTAGGAGAAAGTTTAAAAATGTGAGCAAGAGGAAGGTAAATAAGCGGTGAATGGAAACCAGGAAGACGAAGTATGGATGGGGGGCTGAATTGGACCAGATTGCTTGCGCTGTCATTTCGAAGTCGAACATGGTGATGGTAGGCTGAGTTGAGTCTCAGAATAGGTGAGGTATGGAAAGTCGTACGTTACGTGTAAAAGATTTGAAAGAGACTTAAGTGTTATAAAGCCCGGAAGAAATTTTAGGGGGTGGGTCGGTTGATCCAGCTCTTTTTTTTTCTTTCTTTTTTTTCAGAGAGAGAGAGAGAGAGAGAGAGAGAGAGAGAGAGAGAGAGAGAGAGATAATTGCAGATAGACTTTGGAGGTAAAAGAAAAACAGTAGGTTGAAGGTTCTGAAATGAAGTGTTCGCCCAGTATTACAGTACATGGCATAAGAATAACCTGAAGG
>NC_087201.1:54261722-54326419 GCF_015104395.2 Macrobrachium nipponense | reverse complement strand
AAGAATAACCTGAAGGAATAACTTACGGAGAATAGATTACGTACTAGAAGTGGTGATAAGGTTACCAGCATGAAAGGATGACTCAGGGTCCTATGATATTGTTCGGTTATGAGGAAAGAATGGAGGACAATAGATTGACGAAAAAACGATATAATCCAGGTGTTGTAATTTGTTGCTGATGGATCTTCTGTATAGGTGCATAAAGGTTGTGATATCGTGGATGCTTTCTGCAGTTTTTTTTCATCTGCGATACAACAGCTAAATTATGAAAGGGGTAGTGACCGTCTTGTCATTTCTCTTCTGTAACCTCCCCTGTTAGGTGAAACGTGTTAATCATAAACATAATTTATTTCTTAAGAATTTGGGTGGAAACGTATTTATGCAGTGTCCTGTATATATGTATATAATTAATGGCAAGGGGTGGCTAGAGGCAAAACAACACAACAGGTGTTGCCATATCTATGCTTCAACAGCAAAATCATGAACGGACCCCGTGCATGAAAACGTAACATTAAACGTTTCATACACCTACAACGAAGGCCCAATCGCACTGCATCATTCACCTCATTGCTCTTTCACTCCGTCGATCTAGTACTTTCCAGGTCTCCTCTCAGCTCACTGCATCTGATTCAGCCTTCCATCTTGTATTCTAGTTCAGAATCTACAATACATTTCCACATTGAAGGAAGTACACATCTGTTTAAGGTTTTAATAACTTAACCACCACAAAGGTAAAGGAATTTCATCTCCAGTTTCCGAGTGTATGAACGAGACTAACGGAAGGGAATGCACGCGAGAGAGAATTCCTCGACGAAGGAAATCATTCCATAGTTAATGGGATGTTGATTAAAGCTGATGCTAATTATATCTTCCTATCAGAGGTTATTGAATACACTTCATAACCAAGCGTATTATGTTCGCGATTCGTTAGAGAATAATGATCAAAGAGGAGCCTGTTGGAGTAATTAAACTCTTCAACCAAAACTCCATTTACTTTTTTTTTTTTTTTTTTTAGTTCAAAATGTTGTTCAGTGATAGGGAAAACCTCCATATGGTAGTCACGTTACATCATAAATTAAACAATTAATGACTCATTACTTATTTTCATCTGAATCTTGCTTATCACATAATGCCTTGCCATTCGTTATTTGGGATTCATGAAATTTTTACAGTAACAAATATAGAAGATATGTCCATACCAACAAGAATTTCATGAACGCACAATTTAATCTTTCATTTATGATGGGATATTCATTATATGGTGCTCCATTATTTCATATCATGACCGAAATTTGTGAAAAAAAAAGTTGCAAAATTATTTTAAACAGAACACGAGAATGGAATTGGCCAGGGAATAACTGAACGTCATATACATAACTTCAGCCTTACTCCCTCTTCAGAATGGCGGGACAGTACATAATGGGAGTGAGGAATTGATTTAGGGAAGTCATTGCGGAAAGAGATGTCAGGAAACAAGTGAATTGTGTGAATCGTAGAATATAGGATGTTTGTGGGAAAAATGCTATCTGGAGAGATTACAGTCTTTTGTGTCAGTGGAATGTTTTGAAGTATTGAAAATGAATAGTGCAAGAATGTAGAACGTAAACTTACTGGTTTGATAAAAAGTGAGTTTAAGAGAATGAATTGCTGTATTTCCATAGTTATTCCACATAAATATGTCCGAAGTGATGTTAGAAATCTGACATAGAAACTTACGAGTTGGGGGTCGTGAATGGAGTGTGGTCTGGTAGATGCTGATTGATTGCAGATGATAGTGTTGACTGGAATAGTAAATTTAAAGTGGAGAAATGACTGAAGGAGCATGAATTTGGTTATAAGGAGAGCGCTGAATCGAAATATACACAATCACAAGGTAAACAGAGGGATGACTGTTAACACCAATGGTGGAAGAGGCGAAGTTGTTAAATTCTCTAAATGTTTGCGAATGAATTTAGTATATGATGGTAACATGTAGGAAAGTGGAGTCGCATAATAGTTGAAGCAATATTGGCAGTGTTGTTAGAAGTGGAGAGTCTGTGGGAGTCAAGAAAGGATTTATGTCGAAATTGCTGTCAGAGCTATTGTGGGAATTTTATTTTACTTTGTGTAAATAGAGTACGAAGGAATGAAACGGCAAGAAATGGGAAAATACTTAGAAATACTTAAAAAGTATTGATAGGTAAAAATATTTATCAGAGTATTGCGAGCCACTTTCTTCTGGAAAGGGAAAGTAGGTTGGTGGAAATAGGATAAAATTTGGTATTGATGGAAGAGAGAGAAATAGAACTAGCGAATTGTGGATAAATTTCGTGTAGTTGGTCTGAGAAATAACGAAACA
The DNA here is from genome assembly GCF_015104395.2 of Macrobrachium nipponense. NCBI lineage: Eukaryota > Metazoa > Arthropoda > Malacostraca > Decapoda > Palaemonidae > Macrobrachium > Macrobrachium nipponense. Next base: position 54,324,081 of record NC_087201.1, on the reverse strand, counting down.
ACGGCTTTAATATCGAGGAAGGAAGAGAGTGCGTAACAGACTAAGTTTTATTACACACTGTATAAACGTGGGTTTGACTTATGCCAATGAACCTGCTTGCTGTGTATTTATACTGTCAGATAATGAGGAATGTTTTTTACCAGTGCAAAGACTGGAAATTCCGCAGTGTTAACAGAGGTCATTGCAGCCTTTACAAATACAAACACATCTGGTATAACAGTGACCAGTAAATCATGTGTGTGTGTGTGTGTTTGTGTGTATATTTATATATATATATATAATATATATATATATATATATATATATCTATATATATATATTATATATATATAAAGGTATATGACACGAGGGAAAATAAACAACGGAGTATCAGCAAGATCTTTCGACGTTTGAACGTCGAAAGATCTCGCGGATACTCTGTTGTTTATTTTCCCTCGTGACATATACCTTTATTTATGGATTTATCACGTTCCCAACTTTCGTGATTCAGTTATACACACACACACACACACACACACACACACATATATATATATATATATATATATATATATATATATATATATATATATATATATAGAAAAAGTAAATATACCGGTGAATTGTTAGATCTCAGCTTTCTTCGCTTAGAGACAAGAGGGCTTAGTGAGAGGCCGAATGCAATATAAGGCTGGTGACCCTTTAGGGCCTGGATGAGACTCAGTTGCTATGTCATTTCAAAGGTGTGACCGGATGTGTGTGTGGGTTTGTGCGTGTAATGTATGGGCCCAGCAGCCTGAGATCTTAGAGAAAGGTGACACTCTCTTTTTGTCAGTGATAAGACACAGAACGCTTTTGGAGGTCTTGAGGACGACACGCCCATCATTAAAGATGGGTTCATGGCATTATACAATAGAATGGGATTCTCTAAAAGACTTGACTATTTAAATGTAAAAACAAATAGATTGTGAGTTTTAAGGGTGATTACTTAGTCTAATTCAGGAGAGTAGAATGACAGTTTACAGCCTTTTAAGGGTCAGACTTAGTTTTTAATTTACGTCTCTTTTAATTACTTTGTTCCATATCATGTTTAGCTAGTTTGGGAAATAAAAAGTATATTTTTGTATCTATGAGGATTCATCAGCCCAGCTTATATCTTAGCTTGATACCGTTTGCAGAGAGATAGCCAGCAACTAAAGGTAAGAGGGTTGCCGCTTGTTTTATTTTAATTTAAACCAGTGCCGAGTGGTCGAATATGATCGGCAGTAGGTGGTGGCAGCTGGTAAAAAGCTTTTTATAGGTCGTAGATATGCTTCCGAAGAGACTATAGCTAGTTTAGGCATTATATTTTTTGGGAAAAGGGTTGTAATTATGTCACAGGCAACTCGGGGTTTTTTGCTGAGTTATGGGTCTGAGCATTCTCAGGGTTTCGGGGCTGTGAGAGCCAGTGTCATTAGCTAGCACTTTGTGAAAACTTGTGTTTCGATGTTTCGGGAATTAAAGTTTAATTTTTGGCAAATTAAAGTGTTTATTGGGTATGTTGAATAAGTTACGCACATTTGCAATGGGTATACAAGTTTGGGCTCCGGTCATATGAAGACATGAGTGTAAATTCATTGTTTCCTTCATTTCTCTTTTTTTTCTCTTTTTATTGGTGATTAATATGCTCAAAAGTGTATTTTTGTTTTGATGTCCCTCGAGGTTCAGCGGACATTGGAGGGTTTTGGGGCAACATAACCAGCAACTTAAGGTAAGAGGGTTGCTGCTTGTTTTATTTTAATTTAAACCAGTGCCGAATGGTCGAATATGCTTGGCAGTATGGGGATACGGAAGGACATGGCACATTACATTGGAGTCTTTATTGGATAGCAACGTTTCGAGACAAAGACCCATCTTCAGGCTAAAGGCAAGAAATAAATGTTTCAAAAATACAAAACATTAATGCAAAACAATTAAGCAAGTTAACGTTAAATTATTATCAATTAAACTATTTTTGTGTAAAATTACGAATTAAAAAATCTCAAAGATTGAGTATCACATCAATACAAAAACGTTTAAGAAAGGGAAATGTAAAATTATAAAGAATTAGAATATTTCTAAGTAAAATTACGAATAAAAACATATTAAAAAGATAATATTAAAAAATTAGGAAAATACCTTGCTCAAGCAGAGTCCCGCCGATACGTGTCAGGGCGGTGGAAAATAGTCAAGAAGAAGCAAAGAACAAGGTGACTTGGCTTTATGCTATATACAAAGGTACTGAGGTGGTTTGGTTGTCAAGTGAAGGCACCAGTTTCTTAATTGCCAAACTTTCAAGAATGAGCAACTGGTGTTCATATGGTGACGTCATAATGACGTTAAGGTTATTACAATTAATGTCTGCCCTATAGATTCTGGCGTGAATCCTGATATTTGATTGTTCAGAGGTGGATACTTTGCTGCCCGTTCGGTAACTTGCACCTCTATGAGCATCACATCTCAATTCAAGCAACCGGCGCGTACTTCCTACGTAGATTTACTGATTACATTGGCAGCAATTAAATAAATATACTGCATTAAGGATGGCAATTTCTTTTTGTGTTTCAGGAAGCTACCAATGGTTCTTGGATTCATACAAGTGATCTGGCATCAACTGCTGGTCATATTAATGGGGTTAATTGGGAGACGTTCAGCTAGTGTTTCTTAGAATTTTTTGAGGTCATTATTTGACAGAAGTATGTCTAGGGTTAATTTTTCTTTGAATGACCGATGACATGACTTGACATACTGCAACACCATAAACATCGTTCCCCAATGCTAGCAAGACGCCTTTCAGCGATTGCATAGATATTGCTGATGTTTGCCCACATGCGAGAATTTCTACGAGTCTACGGGGTTCTGCAGCGCTTTTGGACTATGGAAATCGTCAGTTGTCTTCCATGGGGAGACGTTATGCCTTTCTACAGCGTGTTTTACGTTTCTGTACAGCTGCAGACCAATCATATACGTGAGAAAGTTCGAGATGAAGAAATTTTTTTCTACAACCAATTGTTGTTATAGCCCATATGCAGTTTTTTCGGAATGGTGTATGATAGATGTTATACTGCCAGAGACGTGCAGTTATTTTTATCATAGTGTTTAATGAGCCGGCCAATGTGTTTTTTTATACGTATAAGCTGTTTTATGTGAGCTGTGGCTAGGCTGGTGCTAGCCTAGAGGTGGCCGAGCTATCTGTAACATAAAATGGGGGATTTGCTATGATATGTTTTAAATAATATATGATGTGATATGCTATGACGTTTCTTAGAATGTAGAGAATCAGCAATTTAACTTCCCTGGAGACAGAGTGTTCGAGTGACAGCTTAGGAATGTTGATATGTCCTTTTGAGGTGGTGTGATCAAGAGTGCTGTCTTAGCAAATCAGTGCCTCGTCCTGTCGCTATGAGAGCTTGATGTAGAGGTGACTTTGAAACTGGTCTTAAGCTGTTTGTGGGTGTGGACAATGTGTGGGTTTGTACATATGTGTGCACTTTTCCCCTACATAATGAAATGTGTTGTTACCAAGAAGGGAAGACTATTACAGAGAGAAGGCAGGGCCAGAATGGCTCTGCCAAAGTATTTTTGTTAAGTGACAGTGCCGACTGGCTGAATGGGTGAATGTTATTATATCTATTTTGGCCAAAGTGTGGCTGGATTGTATTTGAATATTTATTTCAGAGATATTCTATTTATGTGATCTTTTGATTTTGCCCTTGTTCTTACCAGATGTTCTCCTGTCTTCTAACAGGCGATTCTGGAAGAGGGGAACTGTTCTGGAGAAGAGTGGGGATTGTTCATTGGAGAAATGGTGTACTGACTTAATTACTATGTTGACTGTGCCTATCTGTTATGGCTAAACTAATGTTGGTGTTAGATTAATTACCGAGGGTTATCTGGGTTATTTGGACTTTGAGTTAACATTTCATTTAATCATTCTGTTAAGAATCTGAGTTATTCAGTTGACACTTTGCTTTTAAATAAATGCATATTTTTGTAATTCACGACTCTGATTTGATGACCTAGATAATGGAGGGGGGAGAGAAAGAGAGAGAGAGAGTGCTATTGGGAATCAAGAGAGAGAGAGAGAGAGAGAGAGAGAGAGAGAGAGAGAGAGAGAGAGAATGTGTTGCCAATTACCAGATGTCTGCCGCTCTGGCCTATCGCTACCAAAATGATAACGAGATTGACGATCTCGTTATTATATATATATATATATATATATATATATATATATATATATATATATATATACATACATATACTATATAAAAGAGAGAGTCGGAAAGGCAAGGGAGAGAAGCTTTATATTGACGTTTTCAGGAGACTAATTGTTTATGCTTCACTTAGTTATTACATGGCCCGAAAATACAACTTGGAACCAGTTTTTCGGGAGAGCACCAATTACTGCACAAAAGACTGCGAATCTTAATGAACAGGTTACATTATATTATAGTCTTGCCGAAGCAGATTTACATATTTTAGCTGAAATACTATTTTTTTCCCTCTCTCTCAAGCGCCTCAGTAGCGTAGTCAGTATGGTGTTGGCGTGCCACCTCGGTGGCCGCTAGTTCGATTCTCGGGCATTCCATTGAGGGGTTAGAGTTGCATATTTCTGGTGATAGATGTTCACTCTCGACGCGGTTCGGAAGTCACGTAAAGCCGTTGGTCCCGTTACTGAATAATCACTGGTTCCGTGCAACGTGAAAACACCATACAAACAGTCTCTCTTTTTTTATATCATGCTGTAAGCCTGTGAGGTAATGAAACACTTCCCGTGTGGATGACAGGATGTTGCATTTCCAGTCTTTTCAAGCGTGCTATCCATTCACGACCTGGAAAAGTTGAAACTGAAATGGAGCGACTGCTTTTACCCGAATCGAGGGAAACATTTTATTTTATCCCGGTGATTGTCGCGTCCAGAAGATTCAGGGTCAAATTGTATGAAATTTATGAAATTGGTTATAGCCGAAGGTTACGTACAATTCCAGTTTTCCATTAATGTTTTCCATGTAACAATGAATTTTTCAGATTATGAATACGGCAGGTGAGTGAAGGTTTGAAATTCATATAATTATTTTTGTTTGAAATTGTTACTTGGCAGGATTGAGTGATTTACGCAAATGCTAATTTCCAGCTCGGGGAATGGTCAGTTTTAAATTGTGCATGATCACTGATATATATATATATAATATATATATATATATATATATATATATATGTGTGTGTGTGTGTGTGTGTGTGTGTGTGTGTATATATGTATATATATATATATATATATATATATATATATATATATATATCTTATGTACGTACAGGACTGACGTCGGCTATGTATATGTGTATAGTCACTATATACGGAGAAACTATACAGGACCGAATTGAATCGAAGTCGAACCAAATCTGTAAATTTTATAAGGGATGGTTTTTACCTTTGTTCCGTTGTGATTCGGATATCCAGCCGGATACCCGCCCATGCTAATTTCTTTATTATTATTTGTATAGGAAAAAGAAAACACTATTCTGTCAGAACATTTCACGAGGATTCCAAATATGCTCGTACCTTTCTTATTCGATGAAACAAAACAATGATATTACGATTCAAACAACGCCGGCCTTCTGCTGCCCGCCGCCTCGTATATACGTATATATGTACTGAAGCGATGTAATACGAAATAATTAGTAAAAGAATATGCTATCACCTTAATTGAGGAATGCATCGAGAGATGATCTGTTTTAATTTCATTTGCATATTAAAAGCGAGTTGAGCTGGACCCCCCACCCGCTTCCCCCTCCAACAACTGCAACGCATCATCCCCCTTTGTAAATAAAAAAAAATCGGTTCAGAGTTTCTCATTTCCGATTAGTCGTTTGTCAACTATTACTTCATATTCCGTAGATGATTTTAGAATCCTCCCTGTTTCTAAGTTTTATGTAAATTCCTCTCCAAGACTTCCTTCCTTCACAGTTCTCCAATATTATGACTATGTCGTAATACTCGCATTGAAGTTGAAGTAAGGAGCTCATCTGTATTATGTGTTATATCTATTTTATGTGTGCTCTCTCTGTCACACACACACACAGAAATATATATATATATATATATATATATATATATATATATATACATATATATATATATATATATATATGTATATATATAGAGTCTACTGGTCATTACTGCCTGTATCGCAGTACTTGTTTTGATACTCCGGATGTGGTTTCGAATCTGCTACAGACGTCAGAATTCCTTCAATGTGAAGTATTCGATAAATTATTAAGGAAATATGGTTACCACATACATTTATATATATATATATAATATATATATATATATATATATATATATATAAACACACACACACACACACACACACACACAAGCAAATCCAAGCATGCAACGCCTTTCACCTGAGCGTACAAGTGAGCATATCATGCACACAGACTCTTCCTTTTATGAATCGTTACATGCAAATGATTTGTAATGAGCATCTTCGTAGCATCTCTCTCCAGCGTAATACAATTTTGGAGTTGGAGGAGAGGAAGAAAAGTGTCGGTAGGGGAGAGGAGAAAAACCGGTCGCCATTTCTTCCTCGTGGTCTTTTGGAGCAAAGCAGTAATTCGAGATTATGAATTCATATTCTATTTTACATCGGAATTTAAATGAATTACGGTGCTGGATGATTAAAGAATTCCTACGTTCATTATCCTAATAAAGTGCGTATTAAGAAATACTCTGTGTAGCATGTGCCTTGAAATATGGAAACAAATCCATTTATGTATATATAAGCGAATGAAGTCACGTGCATCTACTGTGATTTTTTAAGCATTATGTATATATACATACATTTAAAGACAAATGAGTACAGAGGGCTTTCGGTACAGATTTATCTTTCAATATATGTACCAATAAACTACTGTGGATTTTGTTTCTCTAGTGTTTGTATTATTAGGAAAATAATACAAAGACACTAGACACTGCATATATCCGTAAATATGTTGCTCTTATTTTGCCCATTCAAAAGTATGGTAGCGTTCAATTATAATAGAAATTGACTTTAATCTACAGCAGCTCACTAGTCAAGTGACAGTAAAGGGCAGCGTTTATTTATATTCATGGCTAGATACATGAACAGTGCAAAATTGCGTGATGAGCTGGAATTCGATATTAATGTAGTACAGGTGATTTGTAAAATTCCACCATATAAAAACCAGGCCATATAATCACGACTAGAAAAATCGAAGGAACGCCAGACTTGAGATTGCTCAAGAAATTGTCTCGACTGTTTCTAGAACATTTCTAAATAAGCAACGATGGACGTTATTGGCTCTTTTGACGGGTTCAGTGTTCATGTAACAACTTCATAGGATTTGTTATTTAAGAGGCTGTGAGGTGTACTGGTTGCTACATCTGCAACGCTTATGATTAAAACTATGGTGTAGATTTCACAAAAATGCACCGAAATTCCTTCAACGCAATCGAGTTTCTTGAGTGTATATTGCTGTATGAAACTATCATCCGTGACTCATAAAACTTTCAGCCACTGACCGTTGTTGTCCTGTGTCGTTGACATCTATATCGGTGCTAGACGCACGATCATGATACCTTTAACCTTGAATGAAATAAAACTACCTAGGCTAGAGGGCTTCAATCTCGTATGTTTGATGACTGGAGGGTGGATGATCAACATACCAATTTGCAGCCCTCTGGCCTCAGTAATGTTTGACATTTGCGGACGGACAGACAAATAGTAATCTCATACGTTTTCTTTTACAGAAAGCTAAAAAGAAGGAAAACTATCAACTAAAGGCGCTTTGTATAAGACAGTGCTTGACCCTATTCAGCTGAAATGGAATTATTCTGTACAACGTGAAGAACAGTTTCATTTCAGCAAGGTGTGGTCACTTGTATACCCAGGGCCTTAAAGTTTAAATAACAACTCAGAGGTCGATGTCATTTGAACCCTGTTTAGGACCGGGCAGACCCACCTCAAGCCTAAGGACATTTATATTGGTAGCAGTTCACCAGGGTGTACTTACCGTGACAGGTTTCTTTTGTTTATGCACATTATGGAAGGGTATATAGGTTCTACTTGAACCCCTTAAATTAACAAAAAATTATTGATTTAAACTAAATATCTTGAAATGTACCAATGTGTTTTTGAAAGATATGTATAGCTTTTGTGAGTTTTTAATAACCCAGTTTTTATTGAAAGATCATTCATCTCGATATGGCCATAAGGGCGCGGAATGTCTTTCCTGGCCGGAACGCCGAGTAATTTTGAGATAGATTTCAACCATTCATTCATACTCATGCACTGATCTTCGTGAATTATTACCTACGATAAGTAAAGCCGGTCCTTGATGTTGACAATTTAGTATCCCGAAATATATTCCGAAAACTTCCATATCCACGACGTTATTACCTCAGGGGTTGGCGTGTTCCACGACCCAGGGTCCTGGCGTGTTCAGGCATGGAAAAGGTTTCGTTTGGGCATCACGAAGCTTTTCGAAAGATCAAAGCGGTAAGGAGACACGTGTGCCTCTTATCGTGGACCAGGTCTTGTTCCGCAGCCATGAAGTGCAGAGCTAAAAGAACGTAATTTGGAATGCCCCCATGCAACTGCCTAGTCCGTATAAAGTCATCTCGTTTGTCTTTATGTTGTTCTTGTGAAATGTTTTTGGTTATTTAATTCTTCATTCTGTGGTTTTCCGTACAGTATAGCGTGATTTTCTTTTTAAAAATGTCCGGTGTGTGGATATATATTTAATATATGTCGCCTAAAAAAATTCCCCTTCGGTTAAACATATATGAAAATATATTAATTCCTAGGTAGAGCGAATTAGATATTGAAGGACATTTGTAGCTCAATATATATGATATATATATATTATATATATATATATATATATATATATATATATATATATTATATATACACTGCATCCACCTATCTGTTATATCTATATATATATATATATATATATATATATATATATAGATATATATATATATTATATATACCTATCTGTCTATCCATCCTATCTGCTATCCCCATCTATATATATATATATATATATCTATATATATAGTATAATATACACTGCATCCATCTATCTGTCTATCCATCTATATATGTATTTGTGTGGTGGATGTGTGTGTGTGTGTATATATATAGTATATATATATATATATATATATAATATATATATATGTGTGTGTGTGTGTGTGTTACAGACAATTTCTAAATCCAGACAATTTGTAAAGTGACTGATTTTTTTCAGGCAGTTTGTGAATTGCCTGGTTCACCCAGTCAGTTTATAAATCAGCTAAAAATCGCAGACAATTTACAAAGTGACTAAAATTTTGATAGATTTTCTTGGCATATTGACTGAAATGATCCTGCTAAGGGTCACAAATCCCCAACCCCGCCAGGCCGAGGAACGAACCCAAGTCCTTGTGTGTGTGTGTGTGTGTGTGTTTAACTAGCTGTTACCCTCTCTGTGTGAGCTCAGAGCTCATTATTTCCTTAAGATATTGACTCATATGAAGTAATGAACTGACAGAAAAACAAACCGTGTTCTTGAGTAAAATTTTATTTTCTAAAACCTATGTAACGAGATATCAAAATTAAAAATAAAGTATAAAATGTGACATTTTAAATATTATATCAGTTTTTATTCTTACAATTCAAGCTAGAGTGGCACCGACTATTCACTTGTAACCTTCTCTGTAACATTTACAGCGATTTGTTTGACACTGTTTCTTGCCTACAGTACAGTTGCACTTGGCATAACATTGACCACCAAACCTAGTTGATTGCTGTACTGCCTGACGTAGTCCTACCTCCTTGTCTGCACTCACTTCACCAATGCTATACAGTTGCTGGCTGCAAATATCAAATTGGCTCCTACTGTAGCGCCCCTTGAGTATTCCATCTCTCACGCCTTTTCGATACATGTAATTTTCGTTACGATCTAAGATAACACCGATAACATTTCGTGGATCACCTTTTCCTCGATCAACTAACGGGATGGGAATTGTCACGTTATCTCCTGGATTACCTGGGACATGTTCTACACGACTACGTTTGACCATGCGCTCAGCTTGAGCTAACTGACCAGCTGCTGCTCTGGACTGTTGAAGTGCTATGTCTTCTTGGAGCTTATGAAGTCTTCCTTTAGGATTCTGGCCACAGGGTGGACTGTCTGGATAGGCAGAGCCTTCTGATTAATAACAAAAGAAAACGTTTAATAAATGGAGATAGACTTGCCATGTGGTTTGGAACTTAACCAAATTAGTTATCAGTTACCTTTTATAATTTTGTGTGTGTGTGTGTGTGAGAGAGTGAGTGAGTGAGAGAGTATCACTACCTGGCTGAGCGAAGTCCTCTGGCAAGTCATTTGGAGGAGTAGAGCATTCAGGTGAACCGTTTGGATGATTCATGCACTCAGGTGGATCGTCTGGAGGGTTCGTGCAGTCAGGTGAATTGTCTGGAGGTTTCGTGCTCTGAGGTGAATTGTCTGGAGGGTTCGTGCACTCGGGTGATTCGTCTGGACGAGTAGAGTCAGAGGGGAAACTGTAATCTCCAAGTAAATCATCTTCAATGGAAGTGCAGTTGAGCGTAGACCTACTCTGGCCTCAACACCAAAGAGTGCTTTGTATGGGGATTGTTTGATTCCAGAATGGTAACTGGTGTTCTTTTGGAACTGCACAAACCTGAGTCCCATGGGCCAGTCACTTGTATTATTATCCCCTAACCATGAAATAAGCATGTCTTTTATATCATAGTTAAGGCGTTCAAGTGGTTCCTGGTTCTGTGGATGCCTTGGTTTACCATGAACGATCAACAGGTCTGGCCAAAGTAGTTTGAGTTCCGAGATAACCAATGCTGTAAATTCACTACCATTATCACTTTGCAGAATTGAGGGGCTCCGAACATTAAAAATATGTCCATTAGCTGGAATGCAACCTCAGCTGCTCTCTTTGAAGTTAAGGGACGCAGTATGCAATACTTTGTTAGATGTATGATCTTGGTACACCATTATCCACTTATATTTTCCTTTGGCCGTAGTCCTTAGATAAAATCGGTTTGACAGCAACACAGTAACACCCTTAGTGGCACATCTCTTTCGTTTTTTATGACACTGAACACACACAGATTTGAACAATTCTACAGTATCTGTCGTTACGTTCGCATATCTTGACAATTCTTTGACCATTTTGTCTCTGCCGCCCTGGCCCGTAGCAATGTGAGCACGTTTTATTGTTTAAAATATATCCTCAACGTGCACAAAATAAACGGGTTCTTGAGTTTCATCCTTCCGTTTTTTTATCAACTTTTCAACACCACCACACTGAAGAACTTCATAACGTCCAAGGATGTAATACTGCCGATTTGATCTATTTTTTGCAGATGCTGCTACTCTGAGTACCTCTATCAGATTGTAGTACTCAAGTTTAGTCAGTATTAATGACTTTGAGTCCGAGTTTTTCCTTAACATCACTTTGTCGTAAATATGTGTTTTTTGGGAACACGCCATATCTTCTATAAACGAAGTGAACCTCACAAAAGGACAGTGCCAGGGACAAGACCAACACACAACTGCTCCAGCTAGCTAGCGCACACACGCACACTGTTGCGGGTTCGTTCATGATCAGACTTTTTGAATCACACGCACACACACGCACACACACAAAAGGACTTGGGTTCGTTCCTCGGCCGGGCGGGGATTTGTGAACCGTAGCAGGATCATTTCAGTCAATATGCCAAGAAAATCTATCAAAATTTTAGTCACTTTGTAAATTGTCTGCGATTTTTAGCTGATTGATAAACTGACTGGGTGAACCAGGCAATTCACAAACTGCCTGAAAAAATCAGTCACTTTACAAATTGTCTGGATTTAGATATTGACTGTACACACACACACACACACACACACACACACACACACACACATATATATATATATATATATATATATATATATATATATATATATATATATATGCATGTAATATGTATGGAGGATCCCTTAGAAGGGATCCTCCAGAAGGTATAATCCTTCCAGTTCTCGGCACGTCTTTTATGATGAAGTTAGTCCCTTGTCCTAATCACGATGGTTGCAACCCCCTCAATTAAGCTACCACAAAGTGCCTAATCCGTTACTTGAGTCAACAAAGAGACAGTGGTTATTACCGGACTGCGTCTAATTCAGAGCAAAAAAAAAAAAAAATGGAAAGCTGATACCTATATAGAAATGGTGCCATGACATCGTAGTTTAATGCTTTGGTTTTCTGGTCTTACTTCATTGCACGTAACTCGAGGTTTACTTTAAATTGTGGATGTTTGGTACAAAAGTGATTCTCATATAACTATCCCTTTCAAATATTAAACAAGTTGCAAAAAATTATGAAAGGTTCGGTGTCTGTTGTCAAAGGTTTCCTGTTGTATTTTCTTATCACTTTCAGTAATGTAATATGGATGTAAAATGCTCTTCCTTCGTAGATATTTTTCTCTTATGGTTATTCTAACCTTTACATTTTTTTTAGATTGTATTTTTGCTAATGTTAATGGATTTGCTGTGCATTGTATTCTGGCACATTCCATTGTTCTGAAATTCTAGGATTGTTCTCCGAAACTTGTGGACTAAACCTCTGACCAAATTAGTAGAGTGGCGTTGTGGTTCTCATTATCTGTGTTTGTGTTGTATATATTATTATTTGTAATAATTCATTGAGTGTCAAATTATGCAGGTAATGCAATTACACTGATGAAGTCTTTAAAGTTATGTTCATAGGCACTGTTTTCTTTCCCCAAGATATTCCACAATCATAGCAGATTTTAAAGTTTATGGGTAAATAACATAATTTCTGATACTTAGACAATTGTGAACTTTGGGAAAGAAAAAGATCGTTAAACTTTTGAACTTTCCTAACAATTGGTATATCTACAGTTAACTAAAGTTTAGATTATTTTAAAAGACTCACTAATAGAGATTTGAAATTTTATGGGAATATTAAGGATTCATTTTGATTATGTCTTAAATATTGTTAAAAGTTATTTATTCATTTTCTAAAGGTTGTAACGTCAACCTTGTATCACTATTTATTTAAATAGTGTTTCGTTATATTACATTCTTACTTCCATAATTAGGGTACAATCCTTTAATTTTTCACCGTACTCTCAAATTACATCCAAATAATGTTTCATAAAACTTTTCAACAAATTTAGTATGAATCGTCTACCCCAGAGATTTTTTTCGTTGTTGACAACGCTATCAGGACCATTTATACACTTTTTGTATCAAGTGTAAACCTAGAGGAGTTTATCAAATCATCAATTTTACTTCGATTTTGTTTCATATATATATATATATATATATATATATATATATATATATATATATATATATATATATATATATTATTATATAAACATGTATATATGTGTGTTACACACATATAATTATACAAAACATGTATATATAATATATATATAATATATATATTATAATATACATATATATATATATATATATATATATATATATATATATATATATAATATATATATATCTATATATATAGAAATTATATAAACATGTATAGTATGTGTGACACACATATAATTATACAAATATGTATATATATATATATATATATATATATATATATATATATATATTATATATATATATATATATAAACTGATTCTCATTTACAGAAGTGTATTGCTTACTGTACAACATAATTTGCTTATGATTACGAATGTATAATGTATATTGTGTCGTGTCCTCTCTATCATTTTTATTTGAATTTCTTCTTAGTTTCCCTTCATTCATTGGAACTCTTCTTCCCTTGATGCTTTATTGTGGATTAGAACGTTAATACTCACGAGGGTCAGGGCAGGCGAGGTCAAGATGAATGGATTAAAGCGAAGGGTCGGGAATCTCGGAGAGATGCTTTTACTTGCGATGGTTTGACATAGCGTCGTATAGTAGTAAAAGAGGGAAAATGCGTCGTGGTGAACAAAAGGAGTTGGGTTTTAGGGAAAGGGCAAAACGCTCTGAATATCTTGATACTGAAAGGTCGAGGGAAATGGAAAGGACATTTCCAGTGGTGCTATGCAGCATTCGGTCAACAACGAACAACTGGAAATGAACGCCATGATCTTTCCGATTGCTTCTGAGGGAATTTCCCAATATGTCCCCCCCCCCCTCCTTCATCTTTTTCAAATATCACATTTAGTATCGTAATTTCTTTGCAACAAGACGAGAGCCGATTTTCTGTGTCGGAGGACCATGAAGGAAAGTCAGATGACCTGTTAAATTGGCCTTATCATGAATGTTCAAGTTTTGGTCAATACCGCAACCTTTCTCAGCATGTGTAAGGCGTGAAAAGGGAGAGAGAGAGAGAGAGAGAGAGAGAGAGAGAGAGAGAGAGAGAGAGAGAGAGAGAGAGAGAATTTTTCCAAATATTTAGGTTCACGAATTATATAGGTAGAATTAATTTAACGTGAATTTTAAGTTACTGTAGACAGCAACAAAGTATTTGAAAATAACTTCATGGAATTTTGAACATGAAAGATATCTTGACAATAACATTATTTCAGAATTTGGTTAGATTAGATTAGTTTAACTTGATTGTCGTCAGGTCAGTAATTGGAAGGCCTATTAATGCGTGTAGATTTGTCTTGAATGCTTGAACGCTTGCTGGACTATTGAAGCAGGCTATTACTAAACTAGCCTTTCTCAAGTCGAGCACTGGTTTATCTTGTAGCTCTACGGCTCGGTATCTGAATAGCGGAATAGCATATAACTACTTAATGTAAAGACATGAGTGTTGTTCCGATATCAGATGAATTTGTGTAACGATATAAGACACGTAGAAAAGCCTGAATTTAAGAAGTGCTAAAACTAAAATTAAGGAACACCGTGAGGTTTTTCTCACTAACAGTGATTCCTTCGCTGAGGCCGTGAATTTAATGCTAGAACAATTTAGTCACTCTGTATCAGGAACATGTAAAGTTGCTAGCATTTCTTTCAAACCAGTTAATCTCGTTCAACTGAATAAACTTGAAATTTGTCAGACACAATGTGGGTGTAACCAAAATGCTAAAATTAAAAACAGCATTAACTTCATCACCAGCAAAGAAGGCGATCCCGATGAATTACATTGGTATTATCATCCCTTACGATGGGCGCACTGAGGATACTAATAATTTGCAAATTGATGGTACCGGCAGTGCTGACAGATATCTGGACAAAGGTTACAAACTAATAAAGAAAATGAGAAACATGACGGCAATGTCATGTATACGGATCCAAGATGGTATATATCAGTCTGAATGTATGCATCCCCAGTAATAAAGAAGGCAACGTGATCTGACTTGAGATTAATTTCCACTTGCTGTTAAGAAGACTTGACATTTAGAGCGCCTCGATTTTTATTCACCTATTATGCATTCCAGAGGCCATGAAATAGTGTTTTTCGTATTCAATTTTTAAACCGACGTATTGATTTCCATGCTACTAAAGCACTAAGTGTTTCTAACATAGTCCTAATTTATGGTAGTACACTGAAATAACAGATGTGCATAACTAAACCGTTTACTCTTACGAATAAGACCAACTTCTTGACTTTCCTCTGACCATTTCGAATAAGTGGTTCTTTATGACGTATCTGTGACGCTCTTACTTACCTTACCAACCACCCTTCCTAGTAGGGAAGACTGGATTTAGTTGGCACACTTTTTAAATTTTGGTTATTGCGAATATAGAACAAACATTTTTGCAAAATTCTTACCATCATTGAAAAAAAAATAAACATTCGTCTTTATCGTAGTGCAAAATAATTGTTGTTTAATTTTAACATAAGGTAACAATAAGCTTTAGAAAAGAATAACTTTTTCGTGCCAACTTGCCCCGTACACGAGGTAAGTTGCACATTGATAATTAAAAGAAAATTACTACATTGCATTTAAATCAAGTAGCAAAAATACCCCCTGAATTTTCAAAATACAAAATATAGGGCATTAGTATTTTTTCAGATCATCATATAGTTTTAATTGTGGCAGGTGTCAAATAAATCTTCATTAGTAGTCTTCATGCTCCCACATGTTACATGCCCTGCATTGGACCCACACTTCTCCTGGCTTACCAAACACAGGCTGTCTTCAGCTGAACTTTCTTCCGAATGAACAGGAGCAGTTCTTAAACTCTGTATCACGGTGATGACTGATCTGAAGCCCATGTGTCTTTTCGGACATCTCTCAATCTGTTACATACGCACCCGTAAAATCAGACTCTTGAAATATTCTGTATTCAAAGGTGAAATTCCAATAATCCTAAACCCACTGAAAACATCAGAATAAGTGACAGCTAGAGGTAAAGCCGAGGAAACTTTACTAGGAATGCCACAGATGGGCATACTTGATCCTGGATTATAAGTCATTCACGAATCACATGCCCTGTTAGCACAAAATTCCATGGGCTGCAACTTTTGAGAGCAATTTGGAGGAAATGATAGGACACTAATCTCATTATCCTTCCAAAAATCCAGAGACAAGACGTAAATTATATAAATAAATAGACTTACTATTGTTATCAAATAATGTGAGGCAAGTCTGCACGTCGGTCAACTTGCCCCATTTTTTTTTAGCCAACTTGCCCCATCCCTACCATTTGGTACAGACACACTTACCAAGAAGCCTTGAATTATTGATTTTAATGGTATTGAATATTTAAATCATAAGGAAAACTATGCTATAACTGAAAAATAATCTTTCATGAATGTATAGATGTTATAGCAAATAACAGAAAGATAAAAAGATTTACTTTACCATCAAAATCAAAATTTGTCTCATAAATTCGAACTCCTGCGTTCTATCTCTATAGAATTTTGCTGGTAACTGAGGAACCACGTGACAATTACACCGCATATGTATTAGAGTCATCAATTGGTAAACTTTAAAGTTATTTTAAGTGTGCCAACTTAACCCTGTAGCCAAATAGCCCCGGGCTCCCCCATTATCGGTAACCCTTATACTCACCTGTCCTACCCTTCTTCCTCCCTCCTGCCCTCTTTCCTCCATTATTATTATGTTCTTTCTATAACATGCATTGTAAATGTAAAATAAACCCAAAAAACTAAAAAAAATTTTGGTGGGCCTGTGGTGGTCGATAATTCGAAAGTGTAACTACAGAATATGCACAGAATGATTGATTGAGTGCTTTACTCGAATGACCGCATTTGATAATCTATCTCATTTGATGGGTTCAAGATTTTGGAAAGTCTTCTTAGTTAGTCTTGGTAAACATCGGTAGCATTGTAGATCCACACAATTTCAAAGAAGTAGGCTACCACTGTTTTCACGGCAATTACGTTGCTTTATCCGCGTAACTGCAAAACTGCAATTGCGTTGACACTTTACAATTTACAACATGAAAAAAACAGTCTGAGGGTTAGTTTAAATCGGTAAGTGAATCATGATTTTAACACTTACACGAATATCTAGTCATTTATTGTTAGTCATTCAATTGTAAAGGGGAAACGAGACCGATAATTCACAAATACCTCAGCAACAAACCTCCCGACACAGAAGTGGAATATCAAGTCAAACTTTACTCCCACCCAAATAACCACCCAAACCCACCAGGACACACACACACACACACACATACACATAATATATATATATATATATATATATATATATATAATATATATATATATATTATATATATATATTGTGACGAAGTGGCCAAGAGTATCTGGGTCTGGACACCATTTATACTTAGTGCACGAAGTAACCAAAGATCTGTGTTTGGACACCATTAATATTTGTTAACCCAAATTGCCAAGTATCTGGTTACTTCACTTACCATTTGTACTTCTTAGCACAAGAGACCCTTTTATTCATGGGTCTGGGATACCCTTTGTACTTAGGGCACAGTTTGATCAAGTACTTGGTTATTGCTTACCTCACTACAGCCTGACACCTGACCCTTCATCACAAATACTAAACGACTGAATGCTCTAAAGGTAACAGTGATCCCTTATAGAACTGAACAGTCAAGAAAACAATCAGTCTAAATTCATTAAAATGGATGTGAGGTAATCTTTAACAATTAGAGGGCATCACTCCTTCACTAATTTCAAATCTAAGTATTTCCCTGATTCTAAATCATTTGAGGGAAACAGCACAATTACCACTCTATATTTCTACCTAGACAAAAAATATAAAATATAATACTGGTGGTTAAATGAAATGCTAATATAAATTTTAAATACAAAAATTTATTTCTTAATTCAAAATTTATAAGTGAAATTCACAATCTCAGGGAAATTGTTATTATTTGAAAACAAAAGTTTAATTAATTCTTGAATTAATTATTAAGCAAAATTAAATCAAAGTTTATCAAGAAAATTAATTAAATTAAATCATAAAGCAATAATTAAATTTGAAATGAAATTTAATTAAATGCAAATTAATTTGCAAGTGTTAGATTCAAACAATTACACAATAGAATATTATTCAAACTAATTAAACAAAATAAAGACAATGCAAAAAAACATAATGCATAACATGAAAACAATTAAAGCATTGACAGCACAAACATTAAGCATATAAAAATGGACATGTCAAAAGAACAAAGCAAAAGAAAAATGTATTGAAAAGGATAATTTTATCCAATGGTAAAATAAAACCTCGAAGCGCACTTCAAAACATTTGTAAAATACCTGTATATGCAGCTGCAACTTCTCACTCAAACAAAAGGCCTGTTACATACGTCTACACTTTCGTAGGCGCCTTCACAAAACTAATAAAAATAACACTATGTTCAGATTTCACAAACAACACATATATTACCAAGAATTATATAAAAATGAGTGAACACCTTAAATATAAACGTGAATTACGTTACAGTAATCACAAGCGAGCGAGCAAGAGAGAGAAGAGATTTTGAGAGAGAGAGAAATATTTCTAACACAAGCGGCTAGGTCTCGGAATCAAATGAATCGTTCTCTATCCTCATAAGAGTATGGCATATGGGCGATTAGCATCTAGTTCAAGAAGAAAACATATTACGTCATCTCTCTATGTTAAACATGAATAACATCATTGTAGGGAAGGTTCTCGAAGGACCCGATGCTGCTTGGGAGGTCCCTACATGTTTGCGCGGATAAAGAAATCAGCTGGCTCAGGCCTCCTCGAGATGTGAATAACAACCTTACTCTTTCTCTCTGTCTTATGTTACTTTTTCCTCTCTCCGCCTTATGTATGTTTAAAAATGAAAAGTTACACTACTTAACATGTGTTATCTTTAAATAGGGGAATCTGAACACAATAACATACATTTCATAACATGATGCACAGATTCTGAGGTGAGTTAATCATATTACCAAAATTATAATTGCATTACAAAACTTTCATTATAAGAAGATATATATATATATATATATATATATATATATATATATATATATATATATATACATACACTATATCTTTTCCAACAGGTGTGTTGCTGATCCTATGGGATTGATACCAAATGATGTGCTGGTGTTGGTGAGCTGTAGCACGAGTTCTTGTTGGAGAACGAATTCACCACCTGCATCATCCTCCAAAATGCTGCCACTTGTCTTTGACATCTTTTCCGTAGGTGCCATTCGGTGGCATGTACACGCTATGTTTGTTGCCAAGCAATTTGTTACCGTTGGTACCTCACCGGATGAACTTAAATGGTCAAACGTCTTGTCTGGAAATGCCTCGAAGAAGGCAGTGCAGCATACGTTTCCAGTACAAAACATTCCAGTAAAATGTACGCGAGAAAAGAAACTCTGAATGTCATTTGCCGCTGTATTGATGCTCTGCGAACACTCAAACAACATCGTAACGAAGGAAGACAGGTGGTGCATGTGGACGATCCATGGTTCACCACCAGGATGCAGCACAACAGCGAGTCGGTGGAAACCCCTCAGTCTGCCACCAGTGCCACCTACAGCCGGCAGGTGCCACCAGGAGAAGGCGAGAGGTTTATGGTCGTTGCCGCTGGTACAGCTAATAGGTTCGTAGAAAACTCATTCCTGTGTTTCCCTGCTGAGAATAAAATTGGTGCTTACCTTAGGGAAAATAAATTCCGAAATATTCATTCGTTCGCTGACGTCACAGATCCTGCCACCGCCAGCTGAGCCATCGGTGCTGGCTCTCCGTGCCCCCTGTCAGTGCACCTCAGGCGGTGCACTATAGGCATTCCTTAAGGTTCTTTGCAGGGAACGAGCGACCTTTCGGCCCCTAGCTACAACCCCTTTCATTCTTTTTCCTGTACCTCCGTACGTACTCTTTCTCACATCAAACTTTTCTCCCTCTCATAGGATTGCTTGTTACAGCTTTCAAACGTTTTTACTCTCAATTTCCCTTTGAGAGCTGAATGACTTCATAGGTCCCAGCGTTTGGGTGGCCTTTGGCCCAAATTTTAGATTCCACTCCATCGTGTAGTCTGCCTTTATCTATACGATTTCAAAATATATCTGAATTTATTAATATATGTCAGTTAAAATAATTTTTTTACAGTATTGCCATATGCTTCATTAAAATACCAACTTTGAAAAAGTTCGAGAACTAGCAAACTTTCTTCTCACTGATATAGCTGCCTTTCACGGTGGAACGTTAAGGACTTCTTACAGTTTTATTTATTTTTTTAAGAGTTGTGAGCTGAATTTTAGAAGCAGATTTTTTTTTTTTTTTTTTTTTTTTTGCATGAATGTTTTTTTTTTTTTTTTTTACCCAATCGGAGTAATGGCAATGGCTAGTCTTTAATCCATCATATTGAGCATGTGACTTTTCCTTTGTACCGTCCCTTTTGATGATTTCGCCAGGAATAAATATTCCTCTACAAGCATCAGTATTTACCAGCTTTGCAACATTTACCAACATTTTTGTTTTCGAAGTCTCGGTGAAATATCTTTCAGAGAGAGAGAGAGAGAGAGAGAGAGAGAGAGAGAGAGAGAGAGAGAGAGAGAGAGAGAGAGAGATCTTAATGAAAATTTCGAACGGTAGACTTAAGGTTGTATGTGTACAGAAACACGGAACTTTTTTGTTATGTGGTAATCGGATTATACCCCATAATGTATGAGGCCGTCCCTATTGGCATTGTGCTTTCATTATTTGTTAATGTTGAAGTGAAGTGTCCCTTGTGTTGATAGCCAAGCACTTAATAATCTTCAGGACAGTTTTTACTGCAATGAGAAAAGAATGAATAAATTCCTTTAGATTTTTTTTCCGACATGAAACGTCCTCTTTTGAATAAAAATGTATCAGTAGATAGCAACATTTTAGCGGGTAAGGTTGAAACCAAATTATTAATATAAATTTATATCTCTCGTGCAGTTTCAAAAAAATAAGAAAGGCATATTCTTTCCTCTCTTCATTTATGTCTGAAAGTCCAGACTTCTTACCTGTGTGTCGTTCCTTGGGCATACCGGGCCAATGTGCAGGCGACTCTAAAGTCGCAAGTTTTAATGGGAAATGCGGAAAGAAGGATCCTCCAGTTATTCGTCTTCCTCTCAGCAATGGAAATGGAATTTTTTATGAGGTGTTCTCAATATTAATAGTTTCCTTCGACGGATGCTACGAAGGACGTCTTCTAGCCTCTCGTTAGGGAGTTGGGAAAAGGTTGCTAGAAGCGATGCGAAAATAATTGATGGTTTATTCAAAGGCTAATATAAATTAACAGTGTTCATTAAAATGGTGGTTCTTATTAGGTTTTGACTGTTTTATCAATGTTCAGTGTAACTCATAATTTGTGAGACCAAATTATAGGTGTTGAAATCTAAAGTGTATTTCTGTAAGCGTTTTACAACTTCACTATTATAGACGGAAATTGTAACCTTTTAAATTATATATTTGTAAATTAAGAACATGTATAACGTTCATGTTTTGATAAAAATAGCTCTTAGAAGTGGTTACGTATCACTGAATAAAAGCAAACGACGAACTTGGGAATATATCTCTTTTAAATAATAGATATTTATTGCTGGCCAGTGGCAATTAAATAACGGCAAATACTCCATTAACAAATGTGAAAAAGGCAATTTTGAAAGTAGATCTGGTATTCCAGATCATAAACATGTCTAAAATATCGAAATGAAGGGATAGTAGAAGTAAAGTATATGCTTAGCTTGTATCCCGCGTCTTTATAGTGAAGCCTTAATCTCTGTCAGAGTTCAACCACCCCCACGAAAAAACAAGTAAAAAAAATGCGTTTCTTCGGCACAGTAGTGTTTTCTGTACGAAACATTCAGCCACGACCCAGAGGTGCCTGGCCTGTAGCGTTGTCAGACACGCGAATATGGTGAAATTTAACCTTAGTTAAAGTGAGACCTACTGAGGCTGGAAGTTAGAAGGTGGATGGTCTATGGGCGGACAGAAAAAAGTTTGCACGGACAACAATACCCATCTCAAAAATTTTCTTTTACAGAAAACTAAAAAGAAAACTAAAAATTACACATACCCCTAGGAGTGGGCAGAGGTCTTCCCCTATCACCGAATGATAACATTGGCATAAATCAGAATAGTGATCTCACTGATACATAATGGGCAACGACACCTGTGATACATATTGAAAAATAAAAAAAAGTGGAGGAAATTCTTTGATGTCTAACAGTTATTGTTATGTCAGGAAGCTTTCAGACTGCTTTCGTTGACTGCCGTATAAAACGATTCATAAAAAAGTAAAGATTACGGTATTGGAGTATTATATGCAAGGTTTGTTTCGAAGGAAAATATATTTACACGATTAAATGCTTTGGGTAAATCAACAGAACATACATTGTCAGATTTATGACCATGTAAGCGAGTTTCGTCACTCATAAAATATCTCTTATGAGAGAATATTTCAAACGTGAATTTAGAATTCTTGTCTGTTGGATGTGAGGGCTGCATTACAGATCAATGATTTGTATAATGTTTTAATCATTATCTTTCATTATTTCTTTCGTTCCCAGTACGTTAATAAAAAAAATACATTTATTAAGAATAATTTTGGCTGGCATTTCAAAGACATGATGCGTGTACTCCATCACAAATACACATTCACACGTCCAGATAAGAAAGAGAAAGGATTGCAGCTAGAAGTCTAAGAATCTAAAAGTGGGAAAGAGTTCGGAGTTTTATGAAGTCAGCGAATGCAGTTGTATGGCATACGTCCAATGGGAATTGAAACGTTAATTATGAACTTCCAGAAAATCAACTGGAAAGTTTCATACCACCCATTTCTTTTTAGTTGTGGGAATCCTATGTACAAATAGCTGTGTATTTCAGTGTATACTACGCAGGTTGTCCCCCTCGTTCCTAATTAACGGTTCTCTTGCTTTCCTCTATCCGGAAGTGGGACCTGAGATATCTTTCTCTCTCTCTCTCTCTCTCTCTCTCTCTCTCTCTCTCTCTCTCTCTCTCTCTTTCTTTTCATCGATAGCCTCAATAGCCACTGCAGATTTTCTTGCAGACGGTCAAGGACTCCAGCGTCATGTTTAATCAATCGCCTCTTAGAGACAATAAAATCTTCTCTCATTCATTTTCTGAACACGTCGTTCTCCCTTTTCCTCTATTTTTGTTTCTCCTCTGAGCCCTTTTTGACTTGTATTTCTTATTCACCCTCTAGCGATCTTTTGCCACCATAATAGAGTTCACTCTGGCGGATAAAGAAATAAAGAAAGACAGGGCTTTTAGGGAAGGTCGAACGTTTGTGTTTCATTCTTGAAGTGCTGAAATATTTCCTTATGTTTTCGCTTCCATTTGTGAGGAAAAAGTGATTCCCCTTCTCAATCTGTGCCCAGCACAAAGCTGCCAGAATGTTTATCCAATTTTACTTCCCTTATTCCTAATACTGCTTATATCGGTAGTGCCGATTTTATATTAAAACCTGATTAATATTACAGTTATTCTGCAAATACTCCTGTGCTTACTTAATTTTTGACGGTTTTAAGTATCTGTATTTTTGCACTTTGTCATGAATTATTGGTTGTAATTAAGAGTATTTTTAAGAAGCCTTTTACTCTATTTCAGAATTTTTTATTTTTACTGTTTGAGCTTCTGGTGAGAGCAAGAGACGTCAAAACGATAAGACCATTGCGTCAGCTAAAATAAAGATGGAAAAAAATGACTTTTGAAAATCTGTAGCGGGACGTTGTCTGATATCATTCAGTGTTTGTAGGTGAAGAGGCTTCAAGGTTAATGAAACATTGCGAGAAAAAAAAAAATGTCTAGCGCTGTAACGACCAAGGAAAATTCTGTCCAGTGGTTGTGCATGCGTTGTGCAGTCTTGATTAAACGATTAAGTTTCATGCCGAATCACTCTTTGATATCTTTCATTTTATTGTATTGCAGCAAAAGGTGAAAATATTTGCGAAAGAAGACAACGCTTAGGCGAAGGGTCATATTTAAGAAGCTATTATTACTATCCACTGATTTCTCAGATTTGGATGAAACTTCTGTGGTAGTATGAGCAGTTTGATGGTTTATGCTTACCCCGTCTCCCAAATGTTTATTTTACCTTGCCATTGGTCACCGGTCAGTTAAAATTTAAAATTGTACCATTTAATTTAGAGGTAAAAAACTGTGTTATTACAGGTCATTGATGTTGTGATGATGATAATTATATATTCTTATTATCGACCATTATTATTATTATTATTATTATTATTATTATTATTATTGATAAGAATGGCTATTTCAGCCACGTTTATTTTGTATAGAAGTTTCTCTATTCTTCCTATTACTGACTTTTCGTCTGTACTGAAATCGGCTCTTCAAACGCCAAATGGGGATTCATGTCAAAAACGTGGTATTTGTCAAACTGAATGTATTATACAAAATGCAGTAAAAATTGGATCTTAAGCCTAGTAGACAGAAGATACTATGTGACTCATTCTGGATTCCACAGAGAGAGAGAGAGAGAGAGAGAGAGAGAGAGAGAGAGAGAGAGAGAGAGAGAGAGAGAGAGAGAGAGAGAGAAGACGCCCCCTGAGCAAGAGAAACCCAGAATGATTCACTTAGTATCTTCTGTCTATTAAGCTTAAGATCCGATTTGTACTTTTACAAATATCACGTTTTTGAGATGAATCCCCCGTTTGGCGTTTTAACAGCCGATTTGAGAACAGAAGAAAAGTCAGTAATAAGAAGAATAGAGAAATTTCTATACAAAAACAATGCGGCTGAAATAGCCATTATTTGAAATAAATCCTGTATTAATGAGGGTCTTCTTCCAGCATATATTTATATTATTATCCTTCTGTTTTTCTTTGACTTTGATGTAACGTCATGGGTAGATAGAGTGGAGATTTTTATTAGGACAGTTTTTAATCTCGTAAGCCTCGTGGACCATTAAAAGTTTATTTTGAAAACTTGATCTGGTTTTAATGGTCACAGCTCAATTTAAAGCCCAAAATTTGAAAATCATTCTTTATATCTAAGGTCATGTAAAAGATTAAAGTTTGACCCTCAAAATCCATGTTAATACGTATAATACTCAATTGTTGAGGTAGATGCCACGCTTTGTAAAAGAAAAAATACTTCCCTCATTAACGCTAAACTTTTCCTTGCAAACAGTTCTAGTATCCTTGAATTATTATGGCGCCAAATATTTCTGCAAAGCTCTCTTCCGCATTAAATATATTTAAGTGTATACGTATTATCGTATCTAAAGAATATATATATATATATATATCTATATATATAATTATAAAACTATATAGATATAGATATAATATATATATACATTATATATATGTGAGTGTGTGAGTATTTTATATATATATATGTGTGTGTGTACATACACACACACATACTTATGTATACATAGATACATACATGCATATGTGTGTAATATTTAAGTTTTTACGTTGTTCGTAAGTGCACATACGTTTATATTGCCATGTCTTTTTTTGTAAGTTTAACTTTATGCTGAAATCCTCTAATTTTTTTGTTTGTTTGTTTGCCATGTCAACCTCCGCCATTAGTGCTGGAATTATGTTTGAGCGTAAGTAATAATATTAAATAAACCTTTTAAAACAAAAATTTTCTGTAAAAACTCACCTTACTTCTGTTATCGAGACGAGAGAAAAGTGCGTATTTAAACTTAGGATACCTTCCAGTTTCAAACTTCGATTTACTGATGGAGATAATGTAAAGATTAGATTGTTGTGTGAATTTTAAGGCATTTTTTAGTTGTTTTAGTAGTCTAGAATCTCTCATGTAAATTGTTCTTTAAATGACGAAAATACTGCTAGTTTTAATTGTTCTACTTAGTAAGGTTTTTCTTTTATTTATTTGCAGGTATTTTATTACATCGTGCTTGGAGTATTTAACCATTGTGTACGTGTGGACAAGGTGAGTTTTATATACCACTCGCAGGCAAAGACTTAATCTGCATAAAATGTGGGTATTTGATAATTATCTTTATCCATTGACTGCCTCCTCCCCTCTAACAGGAGTTGTCTTTTAACCTTTCCATGTTGCTGTTCATAAAGTTTCTGTTAGTCTATTTGTTTTGGAAGTGTATCTGCTGCATGCGTACCCCGATTAAAGACCTGTTTAGGTGTTTCGAGCCTGTCTTAGGACCAACTTCAAGTTCTTCCTGTTAGGTTTTCCATGGGTGAACATTTGCTTAAGTTATGGAAAGGCCTGAGCAAATAGAGCTTTGCGTTTTCTTTATCTTCATTGTCATTTCGTTTCCAGGTTACCAGAGTGCTTTGATTTACACCTTCTTTCACTTCTAATAAAGACAGGGTCTTTCTTTTTTCTCTGTAAGTTTGTGTTTTCAAGTCATCTGAATTAAAGTTTTCCCTTCATCACCTTGGAGCAATTCAGTTTTATCATGAAACAGAGATTGTTCCTCTAGCATATCTAACAGTTGAATTTAGAGCATTTCAGGGCTATTTTCAGAAATTGGTAATGAAACCTCGTATTTCATGATTAGAGTACCCAGGTCACAAGAAAATGTCCTTTTATCCCACTGCTCACTTTTTTATATAAGAATTAATGTGTATCATTTAATTGTATTTTATTATTATTGTTATATTTTGACAGTTGACCCTCTTTTATACTGGTTCTATTAAGAGATTGCTGTTTCACCTGCATTGATTTTATACAATTTTTTTTTTTTTGCTTTTCTTATAGCTGCTTACTCAATGTTATTAAAACTGGCGAATAATGCGCCTATGTTAGACATTCTTAGGTAAAGGTCGATATTCCAGTTTTTCTGTGTTTATCAGAGTAAGTTAAATGTGGCGTACATATTCCATAAATATTTAAGAGTCAACTAAGAAAAGATTGACAGGTGAAGGCCGGCGTTTCTTTTGGCTACAACCAGATATTCTCAAGACAGTGGTTGTGAGTAGATTGAAGGTGTTGAGTTCTACCCAATTTATAACTGGAGGATCAGCGGGTGTGTCCCACGAGCTGAATTTCCATTGGCTGGGGACTCGATGCTCATCTCCCATTGGCTGGTGGGAGTTATCTTCAAGCTGCGCTCTAGAGTTGAAGCTCACGCCGCCACAACCTTGCAGACCTGTAGGGGTGGACTGTGACGTCACCGGGCGGTGCATCACGTTGCATGGCGCCACAGCTGGCTGAATTTACATTGGCTGCTGGGGAGCTGGTATGATCAAGTATGACTGGGTCAATATTATCTCTTACAGTGGTATTCTTTGTCCTGGTACTGTTGTTCAAATCAGGTATGTTCTCCATAGGCTCGTAGGTAGGAAAATCCCTTCTCGTGTATTATTCAAAGAGAGCTTTTCTTGTTGAGTGAGAAGCGCCTCCAGCAGGCACAAACATCTTTGATCCGGAGCTCTCTTGGTTATCTTCGTGTTCAAAATAATACTGTCACGGAATCAGTAGGGGAGACGATTTCCATGACGATTTTCTTCATGGCCTTTTTGTCTTCTCGATATTGCATGTTCATTGTTGCTTTGTTGAAGAGATTAATCTTGACGTTGCCGTGGGGATGGGGCTACATGCTGTCACCTCCATTATCCCATCTGTCCAGGGCTGTTATGACTTCCTTGTTGTTAATAAGCTTATTTGGGTACCCATTGTTAACGAGCATCTGTGAGGCACAGTCGAGTTCTTGGCAAGTGTCCCGCTAGGTAGAACAGTGGGTGAGAGCCCTTCTTGCAAAAGCCTTAACCGTCTTGTTGTTGAATCTGGCCAGGTACTGACTGTCACCGTTTAAGCGCTTTCTTAGATTGGTCTTCTTCTTGTAGACCGCAGTACATAGGCTGTCTTCTGCTTGTCGTTGGTACTGAGCTCAACAGTAAAGTTCAGCATGCTGCAATGTTGGAAGACATGCATACTATCCATTTTACTTGCCGAAGCCCTTATGGAATGTGGAGTTTACACAAGTGGTATCTTCCCATGTGAGTTGAACGAAGGAGTGAAAAGATTATGAGCGCAGGATAACACCGCTGTTCAATGGACGGATAAGACAGTAAACCTTCGTTTGATTGGCATGACAGGATACTATATAAAACTGGATGCCATCCTGTACGATGACACCAAGTTCAAGCTCCCGACAAAGAACCCCACTGAAGACATCAAGAGACAGGTAAAAAATATCATCAGCTCTGTAAATGCTGAACAAACACCATCCAATTCCTGCCCATCATAGGTGACTACAGCCTGGGATATCTAAATGACAATGTCAAGACCCACAAAGATAGTCAAGACCCACAAAGATAGTCTACCAGATACCTGCCCATCCGTATGCCTTGGCCAAACACTTGAATAATTTTTTGACCCCCCCATGTCTTGAGTTACCACAGCCCGCATTCATCGGCAGAGTTCCTCAAAGAAATTTGCGACTCTCCAGGAATAGGAGTCATCGCCTCACTGGACGTGGATTCCCAGTTTATGAACATCATCACTCGGTTGATGAAACTATAAGTATGATATTGGACCGTGTATAGAGGGACCAATCAGCCCCTCCACTCAACATCCTGAAGCTTCCTTGTGCGCCTTCCTCGAGATTTGCATGAAGAAAACCCCCTTCTCTACCCATAGAAGCCAGATGTCCTCCCAGATGGATGGTGCAGCAAAGGGATCACCCTTGGGCATCCTATTTGCTAACTTCTACATGGGAACTGTGGGGGAGAGAGTCTTCATGCAAATACAACATCCCACAATTACACAAGATGCTAAGATGATATCTTCATTCAAGCTGATGATGAGGAAGAGGTAGAAGCTGATCAGAGTGTGTTCCAACGTTGCAGTGTACTGACCTTTACTGTCAAGTTCAGTACCAATGACTAGCTCCCTTTCCTCGATGTCCTTGTGAGTAATACTGAAAACGGCTTACATACTTTGGTCTACACGAGGGAGATTAACCTAGGAATGTGCTTAAGCGGTGTCAGTCAGTGCCCAGCCAGATTCAAGAACACAATGGTCAGGGCTTTCATAAGAAGGGATCTCACCCACTGTTCCACCTGGCAGGACACTCACTAAGAATTCGACTGTGCCTCACAAATGCTCATTAACATCAGGTACCCAAATAAGCTTATCAACAAGGAAGTCAGAAAAGCCCTGGACGGATGGTACAATGGAGGCAACAGCTCACAGCTCCATTAACGTAAAGATCAAGATCCTCTACAAGGCAACAATGCACTTTCAGTATCGAGGAGATGAAACGGCCATGAAGATCGTCATGGAAAACATCTCCCCTACTGAAGAAGGCAAAATCATAGATTTTGTCATATATTACAATAAACGCAGAAAGAAGAACCTGATCATGACGATCAAAGCCAACCCGCCAGTACGAGACTCCGAAGTAGGTGAACTTGATATGCCGATTTACATGCCCTCTCCGTGGATCTCCCGGCGCCTATACTGGAATGACCACAGTGTGCCTGTCTAAGAAGGGCCATCACGAATCACACTTCAGTGGTACACAATGAAGCTATCTCCAATGACAGTATTATCCTGAATATGAAGATGATCGGGAGAGCGCAAGATCAAAGACATCTGTGCCTGCTGGAGGCAATACTCATTCAACGGGAAAAGCCCTCTTCAAATTCCACACAAGAAGTTCTTTTCCTACCTACGAGCCTATGGAGGACAGAGAATGTCACCATAAGAGAATACTGACCCAGTCATGCCTGATCATACCAGCCACCCAGCAGCCAACGAAAATTGCCCCCCCCCCACAACCTTAAGGTTACGCAACATCACTCAATGCACGGTGGCGACGCAGTCCAGCCCCACAGGTCTGCAAGGTTGTGGCAGCATGAGCTTCAACTCTAGAAAGCAGCTTGAAGATAACTCCCAGCAGCCAATGGGAGATGAGCACCGGGCCCCTGACAATAAAAATTCAATTCGTGGGTCAACCCCCGCTGACCTCCCAATGATAAAGAGGGTAGATCACAACACCCCCATCGATCTACTCACAACTACCCTCTTGAGAATATCTGGTTGTAGCCAGAAGAAACGTCGGCATTCAACGTTCAATCTTTTCTGAATTGACTCCTAAATACAATGCGGGTGAAGCAGCAATCGCCTATAATAGAACCAATTATTATTATTATTATAATCAGAATGAAGTTGCATCTATTATTATTTCGCACGAAAAATCAACCAAATTAACAGAAAATCCCATATGTGATGTAGATTGGTGTAATAAAATAAGTTTGAAGTGAAATTCATTGAGTAATATTCTTTTCAAATCTTTAAAAGCTTCGTACAAGTTTATTAGTGGGTGGTATTGACTAAACTTTCAGCAGAAGTTCGACTAATAAAATACTGTCATAATAATAAAGTAACTTTAATATTACTCCAAAAACAAGAAAATTGGGTTATATTACTACTGACTCAATAAGTCCCTTGTAAATCTTACGCTCTTCATGGACATGGCAGGCCGACGGACGAAAAGTTTTCAGTGTAGATCTCTTGTTGCTGAATCTCATAGAAGTTTTAGTTAAAGTTAGACAAAACTCAAAGTACGCTTCTTATTAGATATAGAACACTGGATCTTCCCACCCCCTTCACATCTTTTTGTTAATATTGCTTCTTTTACTAATTGCAACTCATTTACAATTTGTGCTTTTCCTGACTGAAATCCATTTTTGTAAAAATATACAGTCTAACACTCATCAATTGCTTAAAAATGATTTTTTAAGATACTTCTCCATCCTAGGGAAATGTTTGAATTCTTTTATTCCTCAATTTTCCATATATTGCTTCCCAGTTTGCGTCTTAAGTTGCTGGGCAAAGCCTTGAGCGATTTTTATTTCTTATCGCAGACCTAACTCTTATTTGGCCCTGTTGTTTAATTAGGTCATTTTGGATGTTTTGCAACGCTTCTGTTTTTCTCCTCCTCTAAAATTTTCCCAGACTATATTGTGCACCAATACATAGAACAATAGAAATTTAGTTTATTCCAACAGCCTTGCATTGTCTAATATAAGATTCAGTACCACACAATTATCAATAAGTTTTGTTCCAGTTATGGCCAAACTTTGGTGTGGGTCTCCTAATTACATACAGTAGCTGAATCGGTGGAACTACAGGATTTTAAACTTGTTGTATTTTTTTTATAGCAAGCTTGCATGTGTTTCTTTTCATTGTTTGTTTTGTTTTGATTTCGTATTTAATATTGGCCTATGTAGTTTATTCTTATGTACATTATTCATTACTTCTTATTTTCCTTTATCTGCTGGGTTGCTTTCCCTGTTGGGGTGCTTTGGCTTGTAGCACTTTGCCTTTCCAAATTCTATACAAAGTATACACAATGCATAGGAGGCCAGTCAGATATAAAAGTACAGTGCCAGTGCTGCAAGACAACATTTATAAAAATCTGAACATAATTAATGAGTGTAGATGTGCGATGATCATATATGACCTAACCCACAACCACACCTAACCTAACCTAACACAACACCCGCTCATAACCTAACCCACACCCTCACCTAACCTAACCTAACACCACACCCCCACCTTACCTAACCCACAACCACTTAACCTAACCTAACCAACACCACACCCCCACATAATCTAACCCACATCCCCACCTAACCTAACACACCACACCCCCACCTAACCTAACCCACAACCACACCTAACCTATCCTAACACCACACCCCCACCTAACCTAACCTAACACCTCACCCACACCTAATCTAACCCACACCCCCCCTAACCTAACCTCCACCTAACCTAAACCACAACCACACCTAACCTAACCTAACACCACACCTGCACCTCCTTCTTTCTATTTTCAGGTCTTGATAGTTATCCATTTTTTCCCTTTCTTTCTCTTCAACTCTGGTGTCCCATGGTATTGCGACAGTAATGAGTGATTCTTCTTAAGTTTGTCAATCACCGTCTCGTCTGGTCTATTTGCACGTATCACCCTATCTTTTCTGATACCATAGTCCCATAGGATCTTTGCCTGATTGTTTTCTATCTCTCCTTCAGGTTGGTGCTCGTACCACTTATTACTGCAAGGTAGCTGGTGTTTGTTGTACAGGCTCCAGTGGAGGGCTTTTGCCACTGAATCATGCCTCTTTTTGTACTGGTTCTGTGCAAGTGCTGGACATTTGCTTGCTATGTGGTTTATGGTCTCTTCTTTTTTCTTATTGCACTTCCTACATATGGGTGAGATGTTATTTCCATCTATCGATCTTTGAACATATCTGGTTATTAGGGCCTGATCTTGTGCCGCTGTTATCATTCCTTCTGTTTCCTTCTTGAGCTCTCCCCTCTGTAGCCATTGCCATGCTTCATTGCTGGCCAGTTCTTTATTATTATTTTTTTTTTCTTTTTTTGCTCTTATCACAGTCCTCCTATTCAACTGGGTGGTATTTACAGTGTGGGGTTCCGGGTTGCATCCTGCCTCCTTAGGAGTCCATCACTCTTCTTACTATGTGCGCCGTTTCTAGGATCACACTCTTCTGCATGAGTCCTGGAGCTACTTCAGCCTCTAGTTTTTCTAGATTCCTTTTCAGGGATCTTGGGATCATGCCTAGTGCTCCTATGATTATGGGTACAATTTCCACTGGCTTATCCCATATCCTTCTTATTTCTATTTTCAGATCTTGATACTTATCCATTTTTTCCCTCTCTTTCTCATCAACTCTGGTGTCCCATGGTATTGCAACTTCAATGAGTGATACTTTCTTCTTGACTTTGTCAATCAACGTCACGTCTGGTCTATTTGCACGTATCACCCTATCCGTTTTGATACCATAGTCCCAGAGGATCTTTGCCTGATCGTTTTCTATCACACCCTCAGGTTGGTGCTCGTACCACTTATTACTGCAAGGTAGCTGATGTTTCTTGCACAGGCTCCAGTGGAGGGCTTTTGCCACTGAATCATGCCTCTTTTTGTACTGGTTCTGTGCAAGTGCCGGGCATTCGCTTGCTATGTGGTTTATGGTTTCATTTATCGTATTGCACTTCCTACATATGGGAGAGATGTTATTTCCGTCTATCAATCTTTGAACATATCTGGTTCTTAGGGCCTGATCTTGTGCAGCTGTTATCATTCCTTCAGTTTCCTTGTTTAGCTCTCCCCTCTGTAGCCATTGCCATGTGTCATCGCTGGCTAGTTCTTTAGTCTGTCTCATGTATTGTCCGTGCATTGGTTTGTTGTGCCAGTCCTCTGTTCTGTTTGTCATTCTCCTGTCTCTGGATATTTCTGGGTCTTCGTCTACTTTTATCAGTCCTTCTTCCCATGCACTCTGTAGCCACTCTCTCTTCACTGGTTTTCAGATATTGCCCCAGTGCTCTGTTCTCGATGTTGACGCAGTCCTCTATACTTAGTAGTCCTCTCCCTCCTTCCTTTCGTGTTATGCATATTCTGTCCGTATTTGCTCTTGGGTGTAGTGCTTTGTGTATTGTCATATGTTTCCTGGTTTTCTGATCTATGCTGTGGAGTTCTGCCTTCGTCCATTCCACTATTCCTGCGCTGTATCTGATTACTGGCACTGCCCATGTGTTTATGGCTTTTATCATATTTCCGGCGTTGAGTTTTGACTTGAGTATCGCCTTGAGTCTCTGCATGTGTTCTTTCCTGATCGTGTCCTTCATCTCTTGGTGTTTTATATCCCCTCCTTCCATTATTCCCAGGTATTTGTATCCAGTCTCATCTATGTGTTTGATGTTGCTCCCATCTGGTAGCTTTATCCCTTCAGTTCTCGTTACTTTGCCTTTTTGTATATTGACTAAGGCGCATTTTTCTACTCCAAACTCCATCCTGATATCCCCAGATACAATCCTAACAGTCTGGATTAGGGTATCTATTTCCTTGATGCTCTTACCATACAGCTTGATGTCGTCCATGAACATCAGATGGTTGATTCTGTTGCCTCTTTTCTTGAGTTGGTACCCGGCATCAATCTTCTGTAGTACTTTTGTCATGGGAATATGGCTACTACGAAGAGTAGTGGGGACAGTGAGTCGCCCTGGAAGATCCCTCTCCTGATATTAACCTCTGCTAGTCTTATTCCAGAGCTTGTAAGTATTGTATTCCAGTGCATTGTATTTTTGAGGAAGCTGATGGGTGTTTTCCTCTGCCCCATATATTTTCAGGCATTCTATTAGCCATGTGTGTGGTATCATGTCGAAGGCTTTCTTATAGTCTATCCATGCCATGCTTAGGTTGGTTTTTTCCCTTCTTCCCCTACTGTTCTTCATTACCATTTTGTCTATCAGGAGATGGTCTTTTGTGCCCCTACACTTCCTTCTGCAGCCTTTCTGTTGGTGGGGGATGGTGTTTGTCTCCTCTAGGTAGTTGTATAGCCTTTCACTGATGATACCTGTTAGTAACTTCCACATTATTGGTAGGCAGGTGATAGGCCTGCAGTTACTGGCTATATTTCCCTTACTCTTGTCTTTTTATACTAAGGATGTTCTTCCTGTGGTCATCCATTTGGGTGCATGGTGATTTGTGAGACAATGCTGGAGTTGTTCTGCTATTTGTGGGTGTAGGGCCTTGAAGTTTTTGAGCCAGTATCCATGGACTTCATCGGGACCTGGGGATTTCCAGTTTGGCATTTTCTTTAGTTGGTGTCTGACTGTGTCTGTCGTGATCTCTGTGAATCTTTGTTTTATTCTCCCTGTTTTTTCTTCCTTGACTTCCTGGAGCCATGTTGCATGTTTGGTGTGTGATACCGGATTGCTCCATATGTTTCCCAGAGTCTCTTACTTGGTTCGGCTTCAGGAATTTCTTGGTGTTTGTCTTCCCCTCTTAGTTGGCTGTATAGTCTTTTTTGGTTGGTTCCGAATAGTTTGTTCTGTTGGTATCCCTTATTCCTGTTCATGTACCGTTGGATCTTATGTGCTTTGGACTTAAGCCTCTGTTTTACATCTTCTATTGTGTTGTTTAGTCCCCTCTCTTGTACTTTGTATTTCTCGTTGAGTTCCTCCCTTGTTTTCTTGCTTCTTAGCCTTTTTTCTGCCATCTCTTTCAGTTTACCCAGAAAATTCGGTCCTGAAATCTCATTCTCAGAAAATTCGGTCCCAGAAAATTCCTAAAATCTAAATAACCAATCCGAATATAACCTTTCTGGAAAAAGACATATAAATACATGGAAAATATGATGTTAGAAGAAATTAAAATCTTTTATTTTTATCAATAACTTTAATGACTAGTTTGGTTTAGAGATCAATTGTGTAGCAATCCAGACGAGATATTTTACAAAGATCAACACGAGCGTGAGAACTTTGTGAGCCTGGGATTCGTTTACAAACTAAACAAAAGGGGTACGTGGTGTTAAATGATGTTTTTAGGTAGTTTTGTCATATAAGACTTTAAGCCCTTGTAATGGTATTTGAGAAAGATAATTATTTGTGTACTCTCATAAACATTCATTGACACCGCCTATATATAAGAAACGGTGACATTTGTAACTCAGTTTTTAGTCACTCTTCTTCCAGGATAAGCACAATTTTCTTATTTGAAGAACCCCATCATTGCTGCAAAATTGATTGATGAAGTTAACTATGGTTATGACTTTCATTTTTACCAACAAAAGATGTAATTGATACTTATGAAGATCTTTGTAAGTTATTTTGAGCTAACATACATTGGACCAAAGAGAGGAAGACGTGGCAGACGAGAACAGCCTTTATATCCAGTTGATTTTTGGAATGTTCACGATAGGGTAATTCAGGAATTGCCACGGACAAACAATGCATTTGAAGGGTTTCACTCAGCACTGCGCGCATCAGTAACGAGTAAGCACCCAAACATTTGGAAGCTTATTGATGCTCTGCGAAAAGAAGAATTCCTTACACAGACCAAGATAATTCAGGCGCAAAGAGGAGAAAAAATACCAGTCAACAGATACAAGAATAAAAAATCATATGATGGTGAAGATAAATTAGCTTTCCTTAATGCTATTGCTCATTCATTGCATTAATTTTTCTTTCTATGTTTTGATAGTTTAAACATTAGTTTTCTTATAATTTTTAAACTATTACTGATTTATTTTAAATAGAATTTACCTATTTCAGGGTTTGCTAAATTTGATAAAAATAAATATTATGTATGACTTAAATAATCGATTAAGCATGTGTTTTTTTACATACATTTTAATCTTTTATTGATTTATTTTGCTCTGCATTTTCCTAAATAGTATTTTGATTTCTTTAGTAAAAGGAATATTATGTATAACTTTAATGATGGTTTAAGCATGAGCTCTTAATGTATTTATTGATAAGAAGGAACTTGTTACTTTATATTTTTTTGCTTTTTAAACTTCTATGCATTTACAGTATTTTTTCTGATATGGGACCGAATTTTCGGGGACCGAATATTCTGGGACCCAATTTTCTTGATTTTGTGCACAATATGCTATATTTTATATTATACTGTATAGGTTTTTTGTTGAAGAAACATACCTTTTTTTACAATTTTATTAATAAAACTCTAATTCTATACTTTGTTTACTTTTTTCATCAGTTAGGTTACGATTCCATTGTCAGTATATAAATAATTTCTGGGACCAAATTTTCTGAGACCGAACTTTCTGGGACCGTAATTTCTGGTCACCCAGTTTACTCAAGTCAGATCTCATCACCATGATTTGCCTTTCCAGGCGCCTTTTCCAAGGAGGTTGCTGTTTTGGTTGTGCTGGTGGTGTTGGTGTTCGGATCCCCATCAGTTCTGCTACTAATCTTGCTCCTGCATATGCCAAGTTATTTGTTTCTGTGATACTGGTGGTGTATATTATGCCCATTATTTCATTGACCTCACTTGTTTTCTCCCTTATTTCCTTGGTGTTGTAGGCTTTCATGGAGGGGATCTTTGTTCTCTCTGTATCTGGCTCCATCCATTGTCTAATCTTTTCCATCCATTCCGTCCTCTCTGTTACTTCGTCGGTGTTTCTTCGTGTGTCGTTGTTTGATACCTCATCATCCCTGTCGTCTTCTGTGGCATCGTCTCTCAGTTCGTCTTCGTCTAATTCGTTGTTGTGTGACATTTCCCTTTCCAGTTCTTCTCTTTCTGTTGGGGGAGCCAGTTCTTTTTCTTTATGTTCCTTACTTGGTCTGCCAGCCTCTGCTCTGTTTGGGGGGTGTTATTCCTCTCATTCCAGATGTTGACCAACCTTCTTCTATATCCTCTCTCTGTCGGGTTGCTTCTGATGTAGCATCTCCATATTTCCTTATTTTCTTCTCTTGTCCATTTCTTCCTTTGGTTTGCTTCTGTAGCTCCAATCTCAGGCTGTTGGTTATTGTTGTTGTGGTGGTCAGTTGCTGGATGACGACCTCCAGGTACCTGACCGTCTTTCCCTTCAATTGGGTTGAATACCTGGCTGCCGGATGAAGCTCCTCTGTTGCCAGAGGTTCCATTTACGTCGTTGTCATTTATTCCTTCATTTGTAAACATCATTGCTGAGTTTTGCTATTTAACCCATAGCTGGACCCTACCCCATCAGGGATAGGTACTCATTTACAGCTGAGTAGACTGAGGAAATTATGGTAAAGATCCTTTCCCAAGGAATCAATGCCGAGGAGAGTGGTCACCCATCCAACGACTGACCAGCCTCAATGTTCCTTAACCTGTCAATTGACGGCCTAACCCACTCTGCCACGGCGCCACACATTATTATTATTATTATTATTATTATTATTTTGAATTTGTATTTTTATCATTTTAATTTCATTCATATTTATATTTTATTTTTATTGATTATATTTATCCTTTTTATTTTTTTTTTTATTGATTTCATTTTCTTTTTGTAGTGTTATTTATTATTTATCTTTATTATTTTATTTTATTTTTTTTGTTTTTTTTTTACTTTAATGTTTATAATATATACTTTATCAAAGTTATTACTAGAAACAGCAATCCCATAAAGAGATAGGAATAGCTGAAGGCAAAAAAGAAGAAGATGATCAAAGTTATTACTATTATTTTTATATCCATTCTCATTTTTTTTTATTTTATTATTATTTTATTAATTTTCTCTTTATCTTTACCGTTGTTATTTATTTTTATTTGTACTTTTAGTGTTATTTTATTTTTGTTATTTTTTATTTTTACGTATTTTTATTTTTATTTTTTCATTATTATTATTTTTATTTTTTATTTCGTATGGTTTTTATGTGTATATTTATTATTTTTTTTATTTTTATTACTTTTATTTTTTTATTATTCATATAATTATTTTTAGTAATTTTGTTTTACTTTTTATTTATATTACTATTATTTTTACTTTTATTTTACTTGTAATTTGTATTGATATTATTCTTAGTATTGTGTTTATTATTATTATTATTATTTTACTGTTCTTATTATTATTTTTATTTTCTTTATTGTTATTAGTATTGTTTTATTTTTATATTTATTTTTTTTTATTTTTATTGTTTTTTATTTTCATTTATATTATTTATATTTTCCTTATTATTTTTATTATTTTTTTATTTTTATTTTCAAAATTTTTGCCATATATTATTTTACAATTTTGATTTTGATTTTCATTATTTGTAATTTTTTGTTAATATATATTATTTTATTAACTTATATTTATATTTATTTTTATTTTTATTATGTTCACTTACCTGTTTATTATTTAAATTTTTATTTTATTTTATTGCTTTAATTTTCATTTTTTCTTTATTTATTTATTATTGTTTTCATTTTCATTTTTATATTTTATTTTATTATTTTTATTTTTATTAATTATATTTACTTATTATTTAATTATTTTTATTTTTGTTTTTATTAAATTTATTATTATTTTAAATAATTTTTTCCTTTTATTTTTATTTTATTAGTTCTATTTATATTTTTATTTTATTTCTTTATTTTTAATATTATTTTAGTTTGATTATAATTTTTTGTTTTGTTATTTTTATTTTTCATTCTTATTTTTATATTTTATTTTCATTTATATTTTCATGATTTTTTATTTTTATTTTTTATTATTTTTTAATTTTTTTGTTTTTTTATTTATAAATAAATATTTTTATCAATTTTATATTTATATTTTATGGTTGTGTATTACTACTATTTTTATTATTTTTTAATTGATATTCTTAGTTCTCTGTTTATTATTGTTTTATACTGTTATCATTATTGTTATCATTATTGTTATACTGTTATCATATTGTTATCAGTATGGTTATATTTGTTTTATAATATTTTTAGTTATTTTTTAATTTAATTGTTTTTATTTCATTTCATTATTTATATTTTTATTTTTATTTTATTAATTTTGTTATTATTTTAAATGTTTTTATTTGAATTTATTATTATTATTATTATTATTATTATTATTATTATTTTACTTTTATTTTTTATTTTTTATTTTTATTATGTTTATTATTTTATTATTGTTAGTTTTATTTTTATCCTGTTTTTTTTATTTTAGCTCCAAAATTTTTTCTATTATTTTTTATTTTTATTTTTATTATTATTTATATTTATATTATTAAAATTACTTTGCTATTATTTTTTTTTATTTTCATATATATCACTTATAATTTGAAATTTTATTATTTTTTAGTATTTGTATATATTATTTTTATTTATATTTGTTTTAATTTTTTATTTGTATTTGTATTATTTTTATATATATAACTATTAATTTCAGGTTTATTTTTATTATTTTTATTATATTTTATACTTTTATTAATTTTATTGTATATTTTAATTTTAATTTCTAATAATATTATTTCATTTATTTTTATCTTATAAATGGAAGTAAACCATATTTTAAGCGTGTTAAATTAAAAGTAATTGCTGTCTCATTGCTGCAATTTTATGTAGGTCTATTTTCATAATTATATTTTTATCATTATTGCTAAAACTGGTGAACACCGCACATATTAGAAACTTCCACATTATCATTTATTTTTTTTTGCTGGGGGGGGAGGGGGGGTTCTATCACTGCTTAGGAGTCCCTCACTTTTCTGCATGAGTCCTGGAGCTACTTCAGTCTCCAGGTTTTCCAGAATCCTTTTCAGGGATCCTGAGATCGTGCCAAGTGTTCCTATGATTATGGATACAATTTCCACTGGCATATCCCTAGCCTTATTTCTATTTTCAGGTCTTGATACTTATCCTTTTTTTCCCTTTCTTTCTCTTCAACTCTTGTGTCCCATGGTATTACTACATCAATGAGTGATACTTTATTCTTAATTTTGTCAATCAAAGTCACGTCTGGTCTATTTGCACAAATCACCCTATCTGTTCTGATTCCATAGTCCCATAGGATCTTTGCCTGATCGTTTTCTATTACTCCTTCGGGTTGGTGCTCGTACCACATATTACTGCAAGGTAGCTGGTGTTTCTTGCACAGGCTCCAGTGGATAGCTTTTGCCACTGAATCATGGCTCTTATTGTACTGGTTCTGTGCGAGTGCTGGATATTCGCTTTGGTTTATGGTCTCGTTTTTCGGATTGCTCTTCCAATACATGGATGAGATGTTATTTCCATCCATCGTTCTTTGAACATATCTGGTTCTTAGGGCTGATCTTATGCCGTTTTTATCAATCCTTCTGTTTCCTTCTTGAGCTTATTATTATTATTATTATTATTATTATTATTATTATTATTATTATTATTATTATTATTATTGTGGTTTTATTTAAATTACTTTCTTTTTTAATTTTTATTTTTTCAAAATTATTACTACATATTATTTTACGATTATTATTATTATTATTATTATTATTATTATTATTATTATTATTATTATTATTATTATTATTATTATTATTATTATTATTATTTTGAATTCAGATTATTAGTATTTTAATTTCATTTATTTTCATATTTTATTTTTATTGATTTCTATTTTAATTTTGTTATTGATTTATTTTCATTTTTATTTTATTTTATTTTTATTAATTTTATTCTTATTTTTTTTACTTTTATGTTTATAATATTAATTTTTATTATCAAAGGTATTACTATTATTCTTATTATTTCATATCTCTTTTTATGTTTCTGAATTATTAGTATTATTATTTTTGAATTTTGTTATTATTTTCCAATTTTGTAAATTTTTCATTTTTAACATTAATTTATTGTAAGTTATTATTATTTTTTTATTTTTTCATTTTTTAATATTATATTTTCATTTTAATTATTCATATTTCTTTTTTCATTTTTGTTTTGTTTTTAATGTGTATTATATTGAATATATTTTTTATTTCTATTACTTTTATATTTTACTTATTTATATATTCATTTTTACTAATTTTTTTTTAATTTTTATTCTTTACTATTTATTTTTACTTTTATTTTAATTATATATTTTAATTTATATTTACTAAAATTTTATGTTTATAATTGGTATTTTTGTCTCATATTATTTTTATTTTTATTTTCATTTATTATTATAAGCCCTATTTTTATTATTTGTAATTATTTTAAATTATTTTTTATTTTTTAGTCATATTTATTTTATTTTATTTTAATTTTTTTAAATTTTTATTTTTCATTTTTTTATTTTTCCTTATTATTTCTAAATCATTTTGTATTTTCTTTATTTTCATTGTCAAATTATTGCTATATACATATTTTCAATTTTTATCTTTATTTTCATATTAAATATTTTCTATTTATATTTTTTTTAGCAGTTTTTACTTATATTTTTTATTGTTATTTTGTGTGATATATAGTGTTTATTTTATTTATTATTTTATTATTTTTTATCTTTTATTTTTTTACTTACTTGTGTATTATTTTCATTTTTATTTTCGAAATTATTACTATTATTTCATTGTTTTTATTTTGATTATTTTATATAATTTCTTATTATTTTATTTTTAATTGTTATGATTGTTATTTTAATAATATATGTATTTTATATTTTTTATTTTTATCATTTTTATTTTTATAATTTTTTATTTATGTTTATTATATTCATTTTTATTTCCATTATTTTTAATATTTTATTCTTATAATTTTTTTTATTTTTATTAGTTTTCATTTTAATTTTTTTCCTTATTTTTATTATTATTGTTTTTATTTTTATTTTTGTTATAATTATTTTATTTTTTATTTCATTATTATTTTTTATATATTTTACTTCTTATTTCATCAATTTT
This sequence comes from Macrobrachium nipponense, assembly GCF_015104395.2. Taxonomy (NCBI): domain Eukaryota; kingdom Metazoa; phylum Arthropoda; class Malacostraca; order Decapoda; family Palaemonidae; genus Macrobrachium; species Macrobrachium nipponense. The sequence goes on along the minus strand of NC_087201.1, from coordinate 54,281,527 downwards.
ATTTTGTTTTTAGCAAATTCATTTTTGTTTGATTATCTTATTTTTATTATGATTATTATTATTAGTGTTATTTATATTATTATTTGTTTTTAATTAATTATTTTATTTTTTGTATTTTTTTCGCTTAGTTTTGATATATTTCATTTTTATTTGTTATTAAATTTTAATTTATTTGTAATTTCTATAATTTTTTTTATTTTTATTGCCATTTAATTTTTTTCCTTATTTTTTAATTATTTATTGTTTTTATTTTATTTTTATTAATTTTTTTTAATTTTTATTTTATTTTTATTTCATTATTAATTTTTTCCTTATTATTTTATTGTTTTACTTTCTTTTTCATTTTCAATTTTAATTTAGTTTAAGCAAATTTGCATGAGTTTTATTTATTTTAATTATTTTTATTTATTATTATTATTTTATTAAGTGTTATTATTATATTTTATTTTGAAAGAATTTTCGATATTATTTATTTTATTTTATTATTATTTTTTTAGATTTAGTTTTGTTATTTCAAGATTATTTTATTTTCATTTTTATTTTTTATGATATTTTCATACACATTATTTATTATTTATTATTATTTTTTATTATTTTGTTTGTTTTATATTTATATGATTAATTTATTAATTTTATATTTATTTTTATTTTTATTACTACTAATTTGTTTATATGCTTATTTTTTATTATTATTAAATTTTAAATTCTCATTATTATTTTTTTTATTTTTTTTATTTTATTATTTCTAAAAAATTTTATTCATTTTTATATTTATTATTTATATTTTCCTTACTATTTCATTGTTTTTATTTGTTTTATTAGTTTTTTATATAATATTTATTTTAATTTTAATTATTATTTTTATTTTTATTTTATTTTTATTTTTATTATGTTAATTATTTTATTAGTTGATGATATAATAATTATGTTTTTATTATTTTATTGACCAAATTATTATTATTATTTTTATTTTTATTATTTTTATTTTTATCATTATTAATATTAATTTGTTATACTTATTTTTTTATTTTCATATATATTATTTATATTTTGAAATTTCATTTTTTTATTTTACTAATTGTAATCATTATTTTATAATTTTATCATTTTTTCTATTTTTATAGTTATTGTTTGTATTATTAAATTTCATCATTATCATTTTCCTTGTTGAATGTATAGTAATATTTTTATATTTTTTATTATTAGTTTTTATTCGTATTTTTCTTATTTTTATTTTCTAACAATTAATTTCAGGTTTATTTCTATTACTAATGTTTTTTTAGTTTATTCTAATTTTAATTTCCATTAATATTATTTCATTTTTATCTTTATTATAGAAGTAAACCACTTTTTAAACGTGTTAAATTAAAAGTAATTGCTCCCTCAGCTGCAGTAATTTCTTGTAGGTCTGTTTTCATAATTATGATGTTCTCATTGTTGTATAAACTGCTGAACAACGCACCGAAGGTTTTCATGTCTAAAATAGGTAATTATGAAAGTCAATTTTAATTTTATTCAAAACATTTCAGAGGTTGTAGTTAAACTTTCGTTGTATAACCCGTAGAGGTGTTCAAGTTTACATTTTTATTCGAAGTCTGGATTCTGACTATTCCTTGACACCACTTAAAGAGGCTAGTAGAGCGCTTATAAAGGTCATTCTCCCATGCTGGGTGAAAATCCGTGTATGTACTTATATTTCAATTTTTACAGATAAACTGTGTCTCTCTCTCTCTCTCTCTCTCTCTCTCCTCTCTCTCTCTCTCTCTCTCTCTCTCTCTCCTGATACTTCTCAGTCTTTTCCCTTGTACTCTGGTGTCCCATGGTATTGCGACATCAATGAGTGATACTTTCTTCTTAATGTTGTCAATCAACGTCACGTCTAGTCTGTTGGCACGTATCACCTTTTGTGTTCTGATACCACAGTCCCCGAGGATATTTGCTTGATTGTATTCTGTCACTAAGCTCCTCCCCATTTCAACTCTGCTCGTCATCTTTAATAATAATAATAATAATAATAATAATAATAATAATAATAATAATAATAATAATAATAATATCCTTTATTTCAGCTGAGGGCCATATACATGGAATATGCAAAATACAGACAGTAACATACACAATCTAGATACAAGAGACAACACGATAAAAAAAATATAAATGAACGGCCCCATCCACACAATAGCTGAGGTAGTATAAGTGGTAGTAATCATAATACTGGTAACAACATTGATAATATTGGAGAGAAAAACATGCATTGAGAGTTATAATAGTTAGTGCACAGATTATATAACTTAGATTTCAGCTAGAGAACTTATGTTTACAGTAGTCAGGTCTAGAGGACTATATACGAAAACTGAAAATAGAAAAACTTTAACTTAATATTATTCACAGTAATAATGAAAAAGTAAAATAGCAACAATATATAATATGAACATTCTGCAGATGACACCTTGCCAATACAGAGATTAACCACAATTTAGATATTCTTACTTCACTCCTTAGGATGCTTATTATGAGCAAATTGCTGCTGTTCTCACTCGGGTTAACAGACTGGACAGTGTTCCCCTTACAATGATTTTTAAATTGTCCAGGTGGTTTTCTATGAACATCTGTGTGTCTGAGTGGTAGCGAGGAGTATTTGTGAGGCGTCTCAAAATGTCATTGTGCACAACAGTGATTCGTCTCATGGTCTCTCGGGTATAGTTCGTCCAGAGGGAACACCCATAAATACTCTAGCAATATGAGCGGAAGAGCAGCAGTTTCACGTCTCGGTGACAGAAGGCAAACCTCCTTGCAATCATATTGCCAGTTGCAATGATGCCTTTGAAGTTTTTGCAAAAAAATTTTAGGAGAGGAATGTTCCGCTTGAGGCCAAAAATATTCCAAGAGATTATGTTTAATGTGTCTCTGGCTACTCACGAAGATGGGATATGAAAGCCCTGATCAATTGGGTGGATATGGGGTTAGCCAGAGGGTGTGGGCAGTCACTCACAGTGGGAGGTTGGCTACCACTCGCGGTGGAAGTGACCCTGCTTGGGGTGTCACTAAGTTCCCCTGGAGGGGGATGGGCCCGGATTAGGTTATATCTTGAGACTATTAAATCAGGTCCGAAATTCTCACCTTTAAAGAAATCAAGGAGTTGAAATAGGCAGTTAATCCTGTAAGCCACTTTATGTTTACGTTTGCAGGGGATTTCGTGGGAGATTAAATGGTCAGAGCCCGTAAGAAACGGACTCTCTCCACTATGGCGTCTAGCGTCACCGATGAGTGCAGATTGTAAATATCTACGTGACATCTCTTCTCAGGTTTCTCACGTTTCGTGCGGTGAAACACGAATGTTGGCTCCTGGCCAACGGCCAAACGAGAGGTTTTTTTCTTTTTTCCTGCTTGTTTGTGTCTCCCAGCCACCAGACCCCTCATGATCACTGTCATCGTGGATGTGGATGACAGTAATAATAAAATAATTACAATAATAAAAATAGGGCTAATAATAATAATGAAAATAAAAATAAAAATAATATGAGACCAAAATAACAATTATAAACATAAATTTTAGTAAAATATAAATAAAATATATAAATAAAATAAAGTAAAAATAATAGTAAAATGAATAAAAATTAAAATAAAACAAAATTAGTAAAAATAAATTATATAAATAAATAAAAAATAAAAGTAATAAAAATAAAAATATATATCAATATAATACACATAAAAACAAAACAAAATGAAAAAGAAATATGAATAATTAAATGAAAATATAAAATAAAAATGAAAAAAAAATAAAAAATAAAAAATAATAATAACTAAAATAAATTAATGTTAAAAATGAAAAATTTACAAAATTGGTAAAATAATAAACAAAATTAATAAAATAATAATACTAATAATTCAGAAACATAAGAAGAGATATGAAATAATAAGAATAATAGTAATACCTTTGATAATAAAAATTAATATTATAAACATAAAAGTAAAAAAAATAAGAATAAAATTAATAAAAATAAAAATAAAATAAAAATGAAAATAAATCAATAACAAAATTAAAATAGAATCAATAAAAATAAAATATGAAAATAAATGAAATTAAAATACTAATAATCTGAATTCAAAATAATAATAATAATAATAATAATAATAATAATAATAATAATAATAATAATATGAATGTAATAATAATAATAAAATAATCGTAAAATAATATGTAGTAATAATTTTGAAAAAATAAAAATTAAAAAAGAAAGTAATTTAAATAAAACCACAATAATAATAATAATAATAATAATAATAATAATAATAATAATAATAATAATAATAATAATAATAATAATAATAATCGTAAAATAATATGTAGTAATAATTTTGAAAAATAAAAATTAAAAAAGAAAGTAATTTAAATAAAACAATCAATAATAATAATAATAATAATAATAATAATAATAATAATAATAATAATAATAATAATAATAATAATAAGCTCAAGAAGGAAACAGAAGGATTGATAAAAACGGCATAAGATCAGCCCTAAGAACCAGATATGTTCAAAGAACGATGGATGGAAATAACATCTCATCCATGTATTGGAAGAGCAATCCGGAAAAACGAGACCATAAACCAAAGCGAATATCCAGCACTCGCAACAGAACCAGTACAATAAGAGCCATGATTCAGTGGCAAAAGCTACCACTGGAGCCTGTGCAAGAAAACACAGCTACCTTGCAGTTAACTATGTGGTACGAGCACCAACCCGAAGGAGTAATAGAAAACGATCAGGCAAAGATCTATGGGACTATGGAATCAGAACAGATTAGGGTGATTTGTGCAAATAGACCAGACGTGACTTGATTGACAAAATTAAGAATAAAGTATCACTCATTGATGTAGTAATACCATGGGACACAAGAGTTGAAGAGAAAGAAAGGGAAAAAAAGGATAAGTATCAAGACCTGAAAATAGAAATAAGGCTAGGGATATGCCAGTGGAAATTGTATCCATAATCATAGGAACACTTGGCACGATCTCAGGATCCCTGAAAAGGATTCTGGAAAACTGGAGACTGAAGTAGCTCCAGGACTCATGCAGAAGAGTGTGATCATAGAAACGGCGCACATAGTAAGAAAAGTGAGGGACTCCTAAGCAGTGATAGAACCCCCCTCCCCCCCCCCCCAGCAAAAAAAAATAAATGATAATGTGGAAGTTTCTAATATGTTGCGGTGTTCACCGAGTTTTAGCAATAATGATAAAAATATAATTATGAAAATAGACCTACATAAAATTGCAGCAATGAGACAGCAATTACTTTTAATTTAACACGCTTAAAATATGGTTTACTTCCATTATAAAGATAAAAATAATGAAATAATATTATTAGAAATTAAAATTAAAATATACAAATAAAAATAATTAAAATAAAGTATAAATATAATAAAAATAATAAAAATAAACCTGAAATTAATAGTTATATATATAAAAAATAATACAAATACAAATAAAAAATAAAAAACAAACATATAAATAAAAATATATACAAATACTAAAAAATAATAAAATTTCAAATTATAAGTGATATATATGAAAATAAAAAAAAGTAACAAAGTAATTTTAATAATTATAAATATAAATAATAATAAAAAATAAAAATAAAAAATAATAGAAAAAATTTTGGAGCTAAAATAAAAAAAAACAGGATAAAAATAAAAACTAAACAATAAGTAAAATAACTAAACATAATAAAAAATAAAAAATAAAAAAGTAATAAGAATAATAATAATAATAATAATAATAAATTCAAATAAAAAACATTTAAAACATAAATTTAATAATTAACAAAATAATATAAATAAAATAAATGAATAAAAACAAATAAAATTAAAATAAAATTAAAATAACAAAATAAATATTATAAAACAAATATAACCCATACTGATAACAATAATGATAACAGTATAACAATAATGATAACAATAATGATAACAGTATAAAACAATAATAAAACAGAGAACTAAGAATATCAATTAAAAAATAATAAAATAGTAGTAATACAAATAAAATATAAAATATAAAATTGATAAAAATATTTATAAATAAAAAAAATTAAAAAAATAATAAAAAATAAAAATAAAAATCATGAAAATATAAATGAAAATAAAATATTAAAAATAAGAATAAAAAAGTAAAAATAAAAATAACAAAACAAAAAATTATAATCAAACTAAAATAATATTAAAAATAAAGAAATAAAATAACAAAAATATAAATAGAACTAATAAAATAAAAATAAAAGGAAAAATTATTTAAAATAATAATAAATTTAATAAAAACAAAAATAAAAATAATTAAAGAATAATAAGTAAAATATAATTAATAAAAATAAAAATAATAAAATAAATATAAAAAATGAAAATGAAAACAATAATAAATAAATAAGAAAAAATGAAAATTAAAGCAATAAAATAAAATAAAAATTTAAATAATAAACAGGTAAGTGAACATAATAAAAATAAAAATAAATATAAATATAATAACAAAATAATATATATTAACAAAAAATTACAAATAATGAAAATCAAAATCAAAATTGTAAAATAAATATATGGCAAAAATTTGAAAATAAAAATAAAAAATAATAAAAGAATAAGGAAAATATAAATAATATAAATGAAAATAAAAACAATAAAAATAAAAAAAAAATAAAAAAAAATAATAACAAAAATAAAAACAATACTAATAACAATAAAGAAAATAAAAATAATAATAAGAACAGTAAATAATAATAATAATAATAAACACAATACTAAGAATAATATCAATACAAATTACAAGTAAAATAAAAGTAAAAATAATAGTTATATAAATGGAAAAAGTAAAAAATTAAACAAAACCTACTAAAAATAATTATATGAAATATAAAAAAAAGTAAAAGTAAATAAAAATAGAAAAATAAATATAATACACATAAAAACCCATACGAAATAAAAAATAATAATAAATCAAATGAAAAAATAAAAAATTTATAAAAATACGTAAAAATAAAAAAATAACAAAAATAAAATAACACTAAAAAGTACAAAATAAAAAAATAAATAACAACGGTAAAGATAAAGAGAAAAATTAATAAAAAATAATAATAAAATAAAAAAAATGAGAATGGATATAAAAATAATAGTAATAACTTTGATCATCTTCTTCTTTTTTCTTTTTGCCTTCAGCTATTCCTATCTCTTTATGGGATGCTGTTTCTAGTAATAACTTTGATAATAAAAAGTAATATTATAAACATTAAAGTAAAAAAAAATAAAATTAAAATAATAAAGATAAAATAATAAAATAACACTAAAAAAGAAAATGAAATCAATAAAAATAAAAAGGATAATATAATCAATAAAAATAAAATATAAATATGAATGAAATTAAAATGATAAAAATACAAATTCAAAATAATAATAATAATAATAATAATAATAATAATGTGTGGCGCCGTGGCAGAGTGGGTTAGGCCGTCAATTGACAGGTTAAGGAACATTGAGGCTGGTCAGTCGTTGGATGGGTGACCACTCTCCTCGGCATTGATTCCTTGGGAAAGAAAGGATACTTTACCATAATTTCCTCAGTCTACTCAGCTGTAAATGAGTACCTATCCCTGATGGGGTAGGGGTCCAGCTATGGGTTAAATAGCAAAACTCAGCAATGATGTTTACAAATGAAGGAATAAATGACAACGACGTAAATGGAACCTCTGGCAACAGAGGAGCTTCATCCGGCAGCCAGGTATTCAACCCAATTGAAGGGGAAGACGGTCAGGTACCTGGAGGTCGTCATCCAGCAACTGACCACCACAACAACAGTAACCAACAGCCTGAGATTGGAGCTACAGAAGCAAACCAAAGGAAGAAATGGACAAGAGAAGAAAATAAGGAAATATGGAGATGCTACATCAGAAGCAACCCGACAGAGAGAGGATATAGAAGAAAGGTGGTCAACATCTGGAATGAGAGGAATAACACAAACAGAGCAGAGGCTGGCAGACCAAGTAAGGAACATAAAGAAAAAGAACTGGCTCCCCCAACAGAAAGAGAAGAACTGGAAAGGGAAATGTCACACAACAACGAATTAGACGAAGACGAACTGAGAGACGATGCCACAGAAGACGACAGGGATGATGAGGTATCAAACAACGACACACGAAGAAACACCGACGAAGTAACAGAGAGGACGGAATGGATGGAAAAGATTAGACAATGGATGGAGCCAGATACAGAGAGAACAAAGATCCCCTCCATGAAAGCCTACAACACCAAGGAAATAAGGGAGAAAACAAGTGAGGTCAATGAAATAATGGGCATAATATACACCACCAGTATCACAGAAACAAATAACTTGGCATATGCAGGAGCAAGATTAGTAGCAGAACTGATGGGGATCCGAACACCAACACCACCAGCACAACCAAAACAGCAACCTCCTTGGAAAAGGCGCCTGGAAAGGCAAATCATGGTGATGAGATCTGACTTGAGTAAACTGGGTGACCAGAAATTACGGTCCCAGAAAGTTCGGTCTCAGAAAATTTGGTCCCAGAAATTATTTATATACTGACAATGGAATCGTAACCTAACTGATGAAAAAGTAAACAAAGTATAGAATTAGAGTTTTATTAATAAAATTGTAAAAAAAAGGTATGTTTCTTCAACAAAAAATCTATACAGTATAATATAAAATATAGCATATTGTGCACAAAATCAAGAAAATTGGGTCCCAGAATATTCGGTCCCCGAAAATTCGGTCCCATATCAGAAATATACTGTAAATGCATAGAAGTTTAAAAAGCAAAAAAATATAAAGTAACAAGTTCCTTCTTATCAATATATACATTAAGAGCTCATGCTTAAACCATCATTAAAGTTATACATAATATTCCTTTTACTAAAGAAATCAAAATACTATTTAGGAAAATGCAGAGCAAAATAAATCAATAAAAGATTAAAATGTATGTAAAAAAACACATGCTTAATCGATTATTTAAGTCATACATAATATTTATTTTTATCAAATTTAGCAAACCCTGAAATAGGTAAATTCTATTTAAAATAAATCAGTAATAGTTTAAAAATTATAAGAAAACTAATGTTTAAAACTATTCAAAAGAAAACATAGAAAGAAAAATTAATGCAATGAATGAGCAATAGCATTAAGGAAAGCTAATTTATCTTCACCATCATATGATTTTTTATTCTTGTATCTGTTGACTGGTATTTTTTCTCCTCTTTGCGCCTGAATTATCTTGGTCTGTGTAAGGAATTCTTCTTTTCGCAGAGCATCAATAAGCTTCCAAATGTTTGGGTGCTTACTCGTTACTGATGCGCGCAGTGCTGAGTGAAACCCTTCAAATGCATTGTTTGTCCGTGGCAATTCCTGAATTACCCTATCGTGAACATTCCAAAAATCAACTGGATATAAAGACTGTTCTCGTCTGCCACGTCTTCCTCTCTTTGGTCCAATGTATGTTAGCTCAAAATAACTTACAAAGTCTATTGGTATTGATTCATCCTCACAGAAATCTTCATAAGTATCAATTACATCTTTTGTTGGTAAAAATGAAAGTCATAACCATAGTTAACTTCATCAATCAATTTTGCAGCCATGATGGGGTTCTTCAAATAAGAAAATTGTGCTTATCCTGGAAGAAGAGTGACTAAAAACTGAGTTACAAATGTCACCGTTTCTTATATATAGGCGGTGTCAATGAATGTTTATGAGAGTACACAAATAATTATTTTTCTCAAATACCATTACAAGGGCTTAAAGTCTTATATGACAAAAACTACCTAAAACATCATTTAACACCACGTACCCCTTTTGTTTAGTTTGTAAACGAATCCCAGGCTCACAAAGTTCTCACGCTCGTGTTGATCTTTGTAAAATATCTCGTCTGGATTGCTAAACAATTGATCTCTAAACCAAACGAGTCATTAAAGTTATTGATAAAAATAAAAGATTTTAATTTCTTCTAACATCATATTTTCCATGTATTTATATGTCTTTTTCCAGAAAGGTTATATTCGGATTGGTTATTTAGATTTTAGGAATTTTCTGGGACCGAATTTTCTGAGAATGAGATTTCAGGACCGAATTTTCTGGGTAAACTGAAAGAGATGGCAGAAAAAAGGCTAAGAAGCAAGAAAACAAGGGAGGAACTCAACGAGAAATACAAAGTACAAGAGAGGGGACTAAACAACACAATAGAAGATGTAAAACAGAGGCTTAAGTCCAAAGCACATAAGATCCAACGGTACATGAACAGGAATAAGGGATACCAACAGAACAAACTATTCGGAACCCAACCAGAAAAAAGACTATACAGCCAACTAAGAGGGGAAGACAAACCACAAGAAATTCCTGAAGCCGAACCAAGTAAGAGACTCTGGGAAGCATATGGAGCAATCCGGTATCACACACCAACATGCAACATGGCTCCAGGAAGTCAAGGGGAAGAAAAAACAGGGAGAATAAAACAAAGATTGCACAGAGATCACGACAGACACAGTCAGACACAACTAAAGAAAATGCCAAACCTGGAAATCCCCAGGTCCCGATGAAGTCCATGGATACTGGCTCAAAAACTTCAAGGCCCTACCAACCCAAATAGCAGAACAACTCCAGCATTGTCTCACAAATCACCATGCACCCAAATGGATGACCACAGGAAGAACATCCTTAGTATAAAAAGTCAAGAGTAAAGGGAAATATAGCCAGTAACTGCAGGCCTATCACCTGCCTACCAATAATGTGGAAGTTTACTAACAGGTATCATCATGAAAGGCTATACAATACCTAGAGGAGACAAACACCATCCACCACAGAAAGGCTGCAGAAGGAAGTGTAGGGGCACAAAAGACCAGCTCCTGATAGACAAAATGGTAATGAAGAACAGTAGGAGAAGGAAAACCAACCTAAGCATGGCATGGATAGACTATAAGAAAGCCTTCGACATGATACCACACACATGGCTAATAGAATGCCTGAAAATATATGGGGCAGAGGAAAAAACACCATCAGCTTCCTCAAAAATACAATGCACAACTGGAATATAAATACTTACAAGCTCTGGAATAAGACTAGCAGAGGTTAATATCAGGAGAGGGATCTTCCAGGGCGACTCACTGTCCCCACTACTCTTCGTAGTAGCCATGATTCCCATGACAAAAGTACTACAGAAGATTGATGCCGGGTACCAACTCAAGAAAAGAGGCAACAGAATCAACCATCTGATGTTCATGGACGACATCAAGCTGTATGGTAAGAGCATCAAGGAAATAGATACCCTAATCCAGACTGTAAGGATTGTATCTAGGGATATCAGGATGGAGTTTGGAGCTAGAAAAATGCGCCTTAGTCAATATACAAAAGGCAAAAAAAAAAAAAGTAACGAGAACTGAAGGGATAAAGCTACCAGATGGGAGCAACATCAAACACATAGATGAGACTGGATACAAATACCTGGGAATAATGGAAGGAGGGGATATAAAACACCAAGAGATGAAGGACACGATCAGGAAAGAACACATGCAGAGACTCAAGGCGATACTCAAGTCAAAACTCAACGCCGGAAATATGATAAAAGCCATAAACACATGGGCAGTGCCAGTAATCAGATACAGCGCAGGAATAGTGGAATGGACGAAGGCAGAACTCCACAGCATAGATCAGAAAACCAGGAAACATATGACAATACACAAAGCACTACACCAAGAGCAAATACGGACAGAATATGCATAACACGAAAGGAAGGAGGGAGAGGACTACTAAGTATAGAGGACTGCGTCAACATCGAGAACAGAGCACTGGGGCAATATCTGAAAACCAGTGAAGAGAGAGTGGCTACAGAGTGCATGGGAAGAAGGACTGATAAAAGTAGACGAAGACCCAGAAAATATCCAGAGACAGGAGAATGACAAACAGAACAGAGGACTGGCACAACAAACCAATGCACGGACAATACATGAGACAGACCTAAAGAACTAGCCAAGCGATGACACATGGCAATGGCTACAGAGGGGAGAGCTAAACAAGGAAACTGAAGGAATGATAACAGCTTGCACAAGATCAGGCCCTAAGAACCAGGTATGTTCAAAGATTGATAGAACGGAAATAACACTCTCCCATATGTAGGAAGTGCAATACGATAAATGAAACCATAAACCACATAGCAAGCGAATGCCCGGCACTTGCACAGAACCAGTACAAAAAGAGGCATGATTCAGTGGCAAAAGCCCTCCACTGGAGCCTGTGCAAGAAACATCAGCTACCTTGCAGTAATAAGTGGTACGAGCACCAACCTGAGGGTGTGATAGAAAACGATCAGGCAAAGATCCTCTGGGACTATGGTATCAGAACGGATAGGGTGATACGTGCAAATAGACCAGACGTGACGTTGATTGACAAAGTCAAGAAAAGAAAGTATCACTCATTGAAGTTGCAATACCATGGGACACCAGAGTTGATGAGAAAGAGAGGGAAAAAAGGAATGGATAAGTATCAAGATCTGAAAATAGAAATAAGAAGGATATGGGATACGCCAGTGGAAATTGTACCCATAATCATAGGAGCACTAGGCATGATCCCAAGATCCCTGAAAAGGAATCTAGAAAAACTAGAGGCTGAAGTAGCTCCAGGACTCATGCAGAAGAGTGTGATCCTAGAAACGGCGCACATAGTAAGAAGAGTGATGGACTCCTAAGGAGGCAGGATGCAACCCGGAACCCCACACTGTAAATACCACCCAGTTGAATAGGAGGACTGTGATAAGAGCAAAAAAAGAAAAAAAAAATAATAATAAAGAACTGGCCAGCAATGAAGCATGGCAATGGCTACAGAGGGGAGAGCTCAAGAAGGAAACAGAAGGAATGATAACAGCGGCACAAGATCAGGCCCTAATAACCAGATATGTTCAAAGATCGATAGATGGAAATAACATCTCACCCATATGTAGGAAGTGCAATAAGAAAAAAGAAGAGACCATAAACCACATAGCAAGCAAATGTCCAGCACTTGCACAGAACCAGTACAAAAAGAGGCATGATTCAGTGGCAAAAGCCTCCACTGGAGCCTGTACAACAAACACCAGCTACATGCAGTAATAAGTGGTACGAGCACCAACCTGAAGGAGAGATAGAAACAATCAGGCAAAGATCCTATGGGACTATGGTATCAGAAAAGATAGGGTGATACGTGCAAATAGACCAGACGAGACGGTGATTGACAAACTTAAGAAGAATCACTCATTACTGTCGCAATACATGGGACACCAGAGTTGAAGAGAAAGAAAGGGAAAAAATGGATAACTATCAAGACCTGAAAATAGAAAAGAAGGAGGTGCAGGTGTGGTGTTAGGTTAGGTTAGGTGTGGTTGTGGTTTAGGTTAGGTGGAGGTTAGGTTAGGGGGGGTGTGGGTTAGATTAGGTGTGGGTGAGGTGTTAGGTTAGGTTAGGTGGGGGTGTGGTGTTAGGATAGGTTAGGTGTGGTTGTGGGTTAGGTTAGGTGGGGGTGTGGTGTTAGGTTAGGTGGGGATGTGGGTTAGATTATGTGGGGGTGTGGTGTTAGGTTAGGTTAAGTGTGGTTGTGGGTTAGGTAAGGTGGGGGTGTGGTGTTAGGTTAGGTTAGGTGAGGGTGTGGGTTAGGTTATGAGCGGGTGTTGTGTTAGGTTAGGTTAGGTGTGGTTGTGGGTTAGGTCATATATGATCATCGCACATCTACACTCATTAATTATGTTCAGATTTTTATAAATGTTGTCTTGCAGCACTGGCACTGTACTTTTATATCTGACTGGCCTCCTATGCATTGTGTATACTTTGTATAGAATTTGGAAAGGCAAAGTGCTACAAGCCAAAGCACCCCAACAGGGAAAGCAACCAGCAGATAAAGGAAAATAAGAAGTAATGAATAATGTACATAAGAATAAACTACATAGGCCAATATTAAATACGAAATCAAAACAAAACAAACAATGAAAAGAAACACATGCAAGCTTGCTATAAAAAAATACAACAAGTTTAAAATCCTGTAGTTCCACCGATTCAGCTACTGTATGTAATTAGGAGACCCACACCAAAGTTTGGCCATAACTGGAACAAAACTTATTGATAACTGTGTGGTACTGAATCTTATATTAGACAATGCAAGGCTGTTGGAATAAACTAAATTTCTATTGTTCTACGTATTGGTGCACAATATAGTCTGGGAAAATTTTAGAGGAGGAGGAAAAACAGAAGCGTTGCAAAAACATTCCAAAATGACCTATTAAAACAACAGGGCCAAATAAGAGTTAGGTCTGCGATAAGAAATAAAAAATCGCTCAAGGCTTTGCCCAGCACTTAAGACGCAAACTGGGAAGCAATATATGAAAATTGAGGAATAAAAGAATTCAAACATTTCCCTAGGATGGAGAAGTATCTTAAAAAATCATTTTTAAGCAATTGATGAGTTGTTAGACTGTATATTTTTACAAAAATGGATTCAGTCAGGAAAAGCACAAATGTAAATGAGTTGCAATTAGTTAAAAGAAGCAATATTAACAAAAAGATGTGAAGGGGGTGGGAAGATCCAGTGTTCTATATCTAATAAGAAGCGTACTTTGAGTTTGTCTAACTTTAACTAAAACTTCTATGAGATTCAGCAACAAGAGATCTACACTGAAAACTTTTCGTCCGTCGGCCTGCCATGTCCATGAAGAGCGTAAGATTTACAAGGGACTTATTGAGTCAGTAGTAATATAACCCAATTTTCTGTGTTTTTGGAGTAACATTAAAGTTACTTTACTTATTATGACAGTATTTTATTAGTCGAACTTCTGCTGAAAGTTTAGTCAATACCACCCACTAATAAACTTGTACGAAGCTTTTAAAGATTTGAAAAGAATATTACTCAATGAAATTTCAACTTCAACTTATTTATTACACCAATCTACATCACATATGGGATTTTCTGTTAATTTGGTTGATTTTTCGTGCGAAATAATAATAGATGCAACTTCATTCTGATTATAATAATAATAATAATTGGTTCTATTATAGGCGATTGCTGCTTCACCCGCATTGTATTTAGGAGTCAATTCAGAAAAGATTGAACGTTGAATGCCGACGTTTCTTCTGGCTACAACCAGATATTCTCAAGAGGGTAGTTGTGAGTAGATCGATGGGGGTGTTGTGATCTACCCTCTTTATCATTGGGAGGTCAGCGGGGGTTGACCCACGAATTGAATTTTTATTGTCAGGGGAGGGGCCCGGTGCTCATCTCCCATTGGCTGCTGGGAGTTATCTTCAAGCTGCTTTCTAGAGTTGAAGCTCATGCTGCCACAACCTTGCAGACCTGTGGGGCTGGACTGCGTCGCCACCGTGCATTGAGTGATGTTGCGTAACCTTAAGGTTGGGGGGGGGGGGGGGGGGGGGGGGGGGGGGGGGGGGGGGGGTGGGGGGGCGGCGAATTTTTCGTTGGCTGTGGGTGGCTGGTATGATCAGGCATGACTGGGTCAGTATTCTCTTATGGTGACATTCTCTGTCCTCCATAGGCTCGTAGGTAGGAAAAGAACTTCTTGTGTGGAATTTGAAGAGGGCTTTTCCGTTGAATGAGTATTGCCTCCAGCAGGCAACAGATTGTCTTGATCTTGCGCTCTCCCGATCATCTTCATATTCAGGATAATACTGTCATTGGAGATAGCTTCATGTGTACCACTGAAGTGTGATTCGTGATGGCCCTTCTTAGACAGGCACACTGTGGTCATTCCAGTATAGGCGCCGGGAGATCCACGGAGAGGGCATGTAAATCGGCATATCAAGTTCACCTACTTCGGAGTCTCGTACTGGCGGGTTGGCTTTGATCGTCATGATCAGGTTCTTCTTTCTGCGTTTATTGTAATATATGACAAAATCTATGATTTTGCCTTCTTCAGTAGGGGAGATGTTTTCCATGACGATCTTCATGGCCGTTTCATCTCTCGATACTGAAAGTGCATTGTTGCCTTGTAGAGGATCTTGATCTTTACGTTAATGGAGCTGTGAGCTGTTGCCTCCATTGTACCATCCGTCCAGGGCTTTTCTGACTTCCTTGTTGATAAGCTTATTTGGGTACCTGATGTTAATGAGCATTTGTGAGGCACAGTCGAATTCTTAGTGAGTGTCCTGCCAGGTGGAACAGTGGGTGAGATCCCTTCTTATGAAAGCCCTGACCATTGTGTTCTTGAATCTGGCTGGACACTGACTGACACCGCTTAAGCACATTCCTAGGTTAATCTCCCTCGTGTAGACCAAAGTATGTAAGCCGTTTTCAGTATTACTCACAAGGACATCGAGGAAGGGAGCTAGTCATTGGGTACTGAACTTGACAGGTAAAGGTCAGTACACTGCAACGTTGGAACACACTCTGATCAGCTTCTACCTCTTCCTCATCATCAGCTTGAATGAAGATATCATCTTAGCATCTTGTGTAATTGTGGGATGTCGTATTTGCATGAAGACTCTCTCCCCCACAGTTCCCATGTAGAAGTTAGCAAATAGGATGCCCAAGGGTGATCCCTTTGCTGCACCATCCATCTGGGAGGACATCTGGCTTCTATGGGTAGAGAAGGGGTTTTCTTCATGCAAATCTCGAGGAAGGCGCACAAGGAAGGAAGCTTCAGGATGTTGAGTGGATTGGGGCTGATTTGGTCCCTCTATACACGGTCCAATATCATACTTATAGTTTCATCAACGAGTGATGATGTTCATAAACTGGGAATCCACGTCCAGTGAGGCGATGACTCCTTCCATCCTGGAGTCGCAAATTTTTTGAGGAACTCAGCCGATGAATGCGGGCTGTGGTAAACTCAAGACATGGGGGGGTCAAAAAATTATTCAAGTGTTTGGCCAAGGCATACGGATGGGCAGGTATCTGTAGGACTATCTTTGTGGGTCTTGACTATCTTTGTGGGTCTTGACATTGTCATTTAGATTATCCCAGGCTGTAGTCACCTATGATGGGCAGGAATTGGATGGTGTTTTGTTCAGCATTTACAGAGCTGATGATATTTTTACCTGTCTCTTGATGTCTCAGTGGGGTTGCTTTGTCGGGAGCTTGAATTGGTGTCATCGTACAGGATGGCATCCAGTTTTATATAGTATCCTGTCATGCCAATCAAACGAAGGTTTACTGTCTTATCCGTCCATTGAACAGCGGTGTTATCCTGCGCTCATAATCTTTTCACTCCTTCGTTCAACTACATGGGAAGATACCACTTGTGTAAACTCCACATTCCATAAGGGCTTCGGCAAGTAAAATGGATAGTATGCATGTCTTCCAACATTGCAGCATGCTGAACTTTACTGTTGAGCTCAGTACCAACGACAAGCAGAAGACAGCCTATGTACTGCGGTCTACAAGAAGAAGACCAATCTAAGAAAGCGCTTAAACGGTGACAGTCAGTACCTGGCCAGATTCAACAACGAGACGGTTAAGGCTTTTGCAAGAAGGGCTCTCACCCACTGTTCTACCTAGCGGGACACTTGCCAAGAACTCGACTGTGCCTCACAGATGCTCGTTAACAATGGGTACCCAAATAAGCTTATTAACAACAAGGAAGTCCATAACAGCCTGGACAGATGGGATAATGGAGGGTGACAGCATGTAGCCCATCCCCACGGCAACGTCAAGATTAATCTCTTCAACAAAGCAACAATGAACATGCAATATCGAGAGAACAACAAAAAGGCCATGAAGAAAATCGTCATGGAAATCGTCTCCCCTACTGATTCCGTGACAGTATTATTTTGAACACGAAGATAACCAAGAGAGCTCCGGATCAAAGATGTTTGTGCCTGCTGGAGGCGCTCACTCAACAAGAAAAGCTCTCTTTGAATAATACACGAGAAGGGATTTTCCTACCTACGAGCCTATGGAGAACATACCTGATTTGAAACAACAGTACCAGGACAAGGAATACCACTGTAAGAGATAATATTGACCCAGTCATACTTGATCATACCAGCTCCCCAGCAGCCAATGTAAATTCAGCCAGCTGTGGCGCCATGCAACGTGATGCACCGCGCCGGTGACGTCACAGTCCACCCCTACAGGTCTGCAAGGTTGTGGCGGCGTGAGCTTCAACTCTAGAGCGCAGCTTTGAAGATAACTCCCACCAGCCAATGGGAGATGAGCATCGAGTCCCCAGCCAATGGAAATTCAGCTCGTGGGACACACCCGCTGACCCTCCAGTTATAAATTGGGTAGAACCTCAACACCTTCAATCTACTCACAACCACTGTCTTGAGAATATCTGGTTGTAGCCAAAAGAAACGCCGGCCTTCACCTGTCAATCTTTTCTTAGTTGACTCTTAAATATTATGGAATATGTACGCCACATTTAACTTACTCTGATAAACAAACAGAAAAACTGGAATATCGACCTTACCTAAGAATGTCTAACATAGGCGCATTATTCGCCAGTTTTAATAACATTGAGTAAGCAGCTATAGAGAAAAGCAAAAAAAAAAAAAAAATTGTATAAAATCAATGCAGGTGAAACAGCAATCTCTTAATAGAACCAGTATAAAAGAGGGTCAATTGTCAAAAATATAACAATAATAATAAAATACAATTAAATGATACACATTAATTCTTATATAAAAAAGTGAGCAGTGGGATAAAAGGACATTTTCTTGTGACCTGGGTACTCTAATCATGAAATACGAGGTTTCATTACCAAATTTCTGAAAATAGCCCTGAATGCTCTAAATTCAAACTGTTAGATATGCTAGAGGAACAAATCTCTGTTTCATGATAAAACTGAATTGCTCCAAGGTGATGAAGGGAAAAAACTTTAATTCAGATGACTTGAAAACACAAACTTACAGAGAAAAAAGAAAGACCCTGTCTTTATTAGAATAAGTGAAAGAAGGTGTAAATTCAAAGCACTCTGGTAACCTTGGAAAAACGAAATGACAATGAAGATAAAGAAAACGCAAAGCTCTATTTGCTCAGGCCTTTCCATAACTTAAGCAAATGTTCACCCATGGAAAACCTAACAGGAAGAACTTGAAGTTGGTCCTAAGACAGGCTCGAAACACCTAAACAGGTCTTTAATCGGGGTACGCATGCAGCAGATACACTTCCAAAACAAATAGACTAACAGAAACTTTATGAACAGCAACATGGAAAGGTTAAAAGACAACTCCTGTTAGAGGGGAGGAGGCAGTCAATGGATAAAGATAAGATCAAATACCCACATTTTATGCAGATTAAGTCTTTGCCTGCGAGTGGTATATAAACTCACCTGTCCACACGTACACAATGGTTAAATACTCCAAGCACGATGTAATAAAATACCTGCAAATAAATAAAAGAAAAACCTTACTAAGTAGAACAATTAAAACTAGCAGTATTTTCGTCATTTAAAGAACAATTTACATGAGAGATTCTAGACTACTAAAACAACTAAAAAATGCCTTAAAATTCACACAACAATCTAATCTTACATTATCTCCATCAGTAAATCGAAGTTTGAAACTGGAAGGTATCCTAAGTTTAAATACGCCACTTTTTCTCTCGTCTCGATAACAGAAGTAAGGTGAGTTTTTACAGAAAATTTTTGTTTTTAAAAAGGTTTATTTAATATTATTACTTACGCTCAAACATAATTCCAGCACTAATGGCGGAGGTTGACATGGCAAACAAACAAAAAAATTAGAGGATTTCAGCATAAAGTTAAACTTACAAAAAAAGACATGGCAATATAAACGATGTGCACTTACGAACAACGTAAAAACTAAATATTACACACATATGCA
>NC_087201.1:54223589-54261222 GCF_015104395.2 Macrobrachium nipponense | reverse complement strand
CAATACACAAAGCACTACACCCAAGAGCAAATACGACAGACTATACATAACACGAAAGGAAGGAGGGAGAGGACTACTAAGTATAGAGGACTGCGTCACATCGAGAACAGAGCACTGGGGCAATATCTGAAAACCAGTGAAGACGAGTGGCTAAGAGTGCATGGGAAGAAGGACTAATAAAAGTAGACGAAGACCCAGAAATATACAGAGACAGGAGAATGACAGACAGAAACAGAGGACTGGCACAACAAGCCAATGCACAGACAATACATGAGACAGACTAAAGAACTAGCCAGCGATGACACATGCAATGGCTACAGAGGGGAGAGCTAAAGAAGGAAACTGAAGGAATGATAACAGCGGCACTAGATCAGGCCCTAGAACCAGATGATGTTCAAAGAAACGATAGACGGAAATAACATCTCTCCCATATGTAGGAAGTGCAATGCAAAAAATGAAACATAAACCACATAGCAAGCGAATGCCCGGCACTTGCACAGACCAGTACAAAAAGAGGCATGATTCAGTGGCAAAAGCCCTCCACTGGAGCCTGTGCAAGAAACATCAGCTACCTTGCAGTAATAAGTGGTACGAGCATCAACCTGAGGGAGTGATAGAAAACGATCACGCAAAGATCCTCTGGGACTATGGTATCAGAACGGATAGGGTGATACGTGCAAACAGACCAGACGTGACGTTGATTGACAAAGTCAAGAAGAAAAGTATCACTCATTGATGTCGCAATACCATGGGACACCAGAGTTGAAGAGAAAGAGAGGGAAAAAATGGATAAGTATCAAGATCTGAAAATAGAAATAAGAAAGGATATGGGATATGCCAGTGGAAATCGTACCATAATCATAGGAGCACTAGGCACGATCCCAAGATCCCTGAAAAGGAATCTAGAAAAACTAGAGGCTGAAGTAGCTCCAGGACTCATGCAGAAGAGTGTGATCCTAGAAACGGCACACATAGTAAGAAAAGTGATGGACTCCTAAAGAGGCAGGATGCAACCTGGAACCCCACACTATAAATACCACCCAGTCAAATTGGAGGACTGTGATAGAGCAAAAAAAAAAAAAAAAAAAAAAGTGATAATAATAATCAATAATAATAACAATGATAATAAGGAAGGAGGGAGAGGACTACTAAGTATAGAGGACTGCGTCAACATCGAAAACAGAGCACTGGGGCATATCTGAAAACAGTGAGACGAGTGGTAAACGAGTGCATGGGAAGAAGGACTAATAAAAGTAGACGAAGACCCAGAAATATACAGAGACAGGAGAAAGACAGAAAGAACAGAGGACTGGCACACAAACCAATGCACGGACAATACATGAGAGAGACTAAAGAACTAGCCAGCGATGACAATTGGCAATGGCTACAGAGGGGAGCTAAAGAAGAAACTGAAGGAATGATAACAGCGCACAAGATCAGGCCCTAAGAACCAGATATGTTCAAAGTAAGATAGACGGAAATAACATCTCTCCCATATGTAGGAAGTGCAATACGAAAAATGAAACATAACCACATAGCAAGTGAATGCCCGGCACTTGCACAGAACCAGTACAAAAAGAGGCATGATTCGTGGCAAAAGCCCTCCACTGGAGCCTGTGCAAGAAACATCAGCTACCTTTGCAGTAATAAGTGGTACGAGCACCAACCTGAGGGAGTGATAGAAAACGATCAGGCAAAGATCCTCTGGGACTATGGTATCAGAACGGATAGGGTGATACGTGCAAACAGACCAGAACGTGACGTTGATTGACAAAGTCAAGAAGAAAGTATCACTCATTGACGTCGCAATACCATGGGGACACCAGAGTTGAAGAGAAAGAGAGGGAAAAATGGATAAGTATCAAGATCTGAAAATAGAAATAAGAGGATATGGGATATTGCCAGTGGAAATCGTACCATAATCATAGGAGCACTAGGCACGATCCCAAGATCCCTGAAAAGGAATCTAGAAAAACTAGAGGCTGAAGTAGCTCCGGGCCTCATGCAGAAGAGTGTGATCCTAGAAACGGCACACATAGTAAGAAAAGTGATGGACTCCTAAGGAGGCAGGATGCAACCCGGAACCCCACACTATAAATACCACCCAGTCGAATTGGAGGACTGTGATAGAGCAAAAAAAAAAAAAAAAAAAAAAAAAAAAAAAAAAAAAAAAAATAATAATAATAATAATAATAATAATAATAATAATAATAATAATAATATATCCTTTATTTCAGCTGAGGGCCATATACATGGAATGTGCAAAGTACAGACAGTAACATACACAATCTGGATACAAGAGACAACACGATAAAATAAACGCCCCATCCACACAATAGCTGAGGTAGTATAAGAGGTAGTAATCATAATACTGGTAACAACATTGATATATTGGAGAGAAACATGCATTGAGATTATAATAGTTAGTGACAGATTTATATAACTTACACTTCAGCCAGAGAACTTATGTTTACAGTAGTCAGGTCTAGAGGACTATATACGAAAATTGAAAATAGAAAAACTTTAACTTAATATTATTCACAGTAATAATGAAAAAGTAAAATAGCAACAATAAGTATAATAATAATGACACATTCTGCAGATGACACCTTGCCAATACAGAGATTAACCACAATTTAGATATTCTTACTTCACTCCTTAGGATGCTTTGTATGAGGAAATTGCTGCTGTTCTCACTCGGGTTAACAGACTGGACAGTGTTCGCCTTACAATGATTTTTAAATTGTCCAGGTGGTTTTCTATGAACATCTGTGTGTCTGAGTGGTAGCGAGGAGTATTTGTGAGGCGTCTCAAAATGTCATTGTGCACAAACAGTGATACGTCTCATGATCTCTCGGGTATAGTTCGTCCAGAGGGAACACCCATAAATACTCTAGCAATATGAGCGGAAGAGCAGCAGTTTCACGTCTCGGTGACAGAAGGCAAACCTCCTTACAATCATATTGCCAGTTACAATGATGCCTTTGAATTTTTGCAAAATATTTTTAGGAGAGGAATGTTCCGCTTGAGGCCAAAAATATTCCAAGAGATTATGTTTAATGTATCCATGGCTATCACGAAGATGGGATATTGAAAGTTCCCTGATCAATTGGGTGGATATGGGGTTAGCCAGGGGCGTGGGCAGTCACTCCAGTGGAGGTTGGCTACCACTTCGCAGTGGAAGTGACCCTCGCTTGGGTGTCAGTATGTTACCCCTGGAGGGGGATGGGCCCGGATTAGGTTATATCTTGAGACTATTAAAATTAGGTCCGAAATTCTCACCTTTAAAGACATCGAGGAGTTGAAATAGGCAGTTAATCCTGTAAGCCACTTTATGTTTACGTTTGCAGGGGATTTCGTGGGAGATTAAGTGGTCAGAGCCCGTAAGAAACGGACTCTCTCCACTATGGCTTCTAGCGTCATCGATGAGTGCAGATTGTAAATATCTACGTGACATCTCTTCTCAGTTTCTCACGTTTCGTGCGGTGAAAACACGAATCAACGGCCAAACGAGAGGTTTTTTTTTCTTTTTTCCTGCTTGTTTGTGTCTCCCAGCCGCCAGACCCCTCATGATCACTGTCATCCACATCCACGATGGGGGCTGTGGGGGAGAGTTAAGGCCGGGCGATTCACGAGCGATGGTGAACGTCTCTGAAGGTCTTATCTTCCACCGGATGCACTGGGGAGGGAGAGGAGGTTCGGATTCCAACAGTCCCCTCAGAACAGTCTATACGTGAAGGGGCCACTTCAACCGAGGGAGAGAGGCCAGTTGACGCCTGGGTAGGTAAGGCCATCTCGACTTCGTGTCGCGCCCTCACTTCTCCCGTGTTGCTGGGAGGTGAGGAAATAATGGATGCCGCAATCAAAGGAGTCTGTTATCAAGGAGGGAAGGCGGTCTTTTTAACTATGTTGACATTTTAACATAGTTAAATTATGGTGTCTGGTGCCACATAAATCAGGAAATCATAAGAAAATGTTTAGATTTTCATTGCTTTCCTAGAAATATTTTGGCAAGTGACGTCATATCTAGTATGACATCATCATGTGCTTAGTAAATTTCAATTAAAACTAAAATTAATATTAAGCAGAGATTTATTTAAAGAATTATAATTACAGTTACCTTAAGAATGTGTAATAAATAACATTTCAATTAAATTACAATTACTACAAGCCTGTCTTCATCTCACAGCCGCCCAGGTGTAAAGGGGGCGTGTCCTAAGCGGGCAGAGATGCCGACGAGCCGATTTCTTTCGCTCCAGATGCAACCACCTTACTTATGCCCACCTTTGGTATGACCCGTATGTGTCTGTCTAAGAGACTCTCTTTGCACGTCCAGGAGGGGCTATAAAGAACCACGCCCACACCAAACTTCAGGAGACTTCATGTAAGATGTTCAGGAAAGTACACAAAGAAGCTTCTGGGATACCTTGTCTCTTGGAGGACTGTAGGATTGGTCTGGAGGTATGCAAGGAAGGGCGGAGGCCTCGGGAATGTGAAAAGGTAGGAGGAAGAGGAGGCTTGAAATCTTGTCCATACTACATACCTTAGAGCGGTGAGGTCGGGTAACTCTCGACCAGACAGGAGACAAGAACATTTTAACATGGTTGAGGTTTTTCTTTGTGACGAATTGGTGCCTGACAAACCGAGCTCCGTAAGGAAACTCAGCATTTCGAATGATGGATATCTGCGCACCAGTGTTATCGAAAGCGCTGACCTGGTGGGCAGGATAGCGACCTCGGGAGGTGTGCAAAAAATAGAGGACCCTGCGCTGGAGGGCCTACTAGAGCTGAAGGATGGATCCGTCCCTGTCATTGCAATGGAAATAACCACAGCTGCTTACGTGGGGCACATTGACCAGGAAGCGGTGTTCCCATGCACTTGGCACGAATCACAGAAACTCTTGCTGAAATTGTGTTTGGGGCCATCTTCTGTAGTACTTTTGTTATGTGCATCATGGCTACTACGAAGAGTAGTGGGGATCTTGAAAGATCCTTCTCCTGATGTTAACCTCTCCTAGTCTTATCCCAGAGCTTGTGAATACTGTATTCCAGTTGCGCTTTGTATTTCTGAGGAAGCTGATGGTGCTTTCCTCTGCCCCATATATGTTCAAGGATTCTATTAGGCAGGTGTGTGGTATCATGTTGAAGGCTTTCCTGTAGTCGATTCAAGCGATGCTTAGGTTGGTTTTTCTTCTCTTACCATTTTGCCTATTAGGATCTGGGCTTTTGTGCCCCTACACTTCCTTCTGCAGCCATTTTGTTAGTGTGGGATGATGTTTATATCCTTTAGGTTGTTTTACCGCCTGTGACTGGTGATACCTGGTAGTAACTTGCACATTATTATTTTATTATTTTTTTTTTTTTTTTTTTTTTTTTTTGCTCTATCACAGTCCTCCAATTCGAACTGGGTGGTATTTATAGTGTGGGGTTCCGGGTTGCATCCTGCCTCCTTAGGAGTCCATCACTTTTCTTACTATGTGTGCCGTTCTAGGATCACACTCTTCTGCATGAGTCCCTGGAGCTACTTCAGCCTCTAGTTTTTCTAGATTCCTTTTCAGGGACCTTGGGATCGTGCCTAGTGCTCCTATGATTATGGGTACGATTTCTACTGGCATATCCCATATCCTTCTTATTTCTATTTTCAGATCTTGATACTTATCCATTTTTCCCTCTCTTTCTCTTCAACTCTGGTGTCCCATGGTATTGCGACATCAATGAGTGATACTTCTTCTTGACTTTGTCAATCAATGTCACGTCTGGTCTATTTGCACGTATCACCCTATCCGTTCTGATACCATAGTCCCAGAGGATCTTTGCGTGATCATTTTCTATCACTCCCTCAGGTTGGTGCTACGTACCACTTATTATTACTGCAAGGTAGCTGATGTTTCTTGCACAGGCTCCAGTGGAGGGCTTTTGCCACTGAATCATGCCTCTTTTTGTACTGGTTCTGTGCAAGTGCCGGGCATTCGCTTGCTATGTGGTTTATGGTTTCATTTTTCATATTGCACTTCCTACATATGGGAGAGATGTATTTGCCGTCAATCGTTCTTTGAATATATCTGTTCTTAGGGCCTGATCTTGTGCCGCTGTTATCATTCTTCAGTTTCCTTCTTTAGCTCTCCCCTCTGTAGCCATTGCCATGTGTCATCACTGGTTAGTTCTTTAGTCTGTCTCATGTATCGTCCGTACATTGGTTTTGTTGTGCCAGTCCTCTGTCTGTCTGTCATTCTCCTGTCTCTATATATTTGTGGGTCTTCGTCTACTTTTATTAGTCCTTCTTCCCATGCACTTTTTAGCCACTCGTCTTCACTGGTTTTCAGATATTGCCCCAGTGCTCTGTTCTCAATGTTGACGCAGTCCTCTATACTTAGTAGTCCTCTCCCTCCTTCCTTTCGTGTTATGTATAGTCTGTCCGTATTTTGCTCTTGGGTGTAGTGCTTTGTGTATTGTCATATGTTCTTGGTTTTCTGATCTATGCTGCGGAGTTCTGCCTTCGTCCATTCCCACTATTCCTGCGCTGTACTGATTATTGGCATTCTGCCCATGTGTTTATCGGCTTTTATCATATTTCCGGCGTTGAGTTTTGTTTTGACTTGAGTATCGCCTTGAGTCTCTGCATATATTCTTTCCTGATCGTGTCCTTCAATCTCTTGTGTTTATATCCCCTCCTTCCATTATTCTAGGTATTGATCCTGTCTCATCTATGTGTTTATGTGCTCCCATCTGGTAGCTTATCCTTCAGTCTCGTTACTTTGCCTTGTGTATGTCGACTAAGGCGCATTTTTCTATTCCAAACTCATCCTGATGTCCCCAGATACAATCCTTACAGTTCTGGATTAGGGTATCTATTTCCTTGATGCTCTTACCATACAGCTTGATGTCGTACCATGAACATCAGATGGTTGATTCTGTTGCCTCTTTTCTTGAGTTGGTACCCGGCATCCATCTTCTTATTTATATTATTTTTATTTTTATATGCTTTCTTTTATATTTTGTTATTTTTCTCTTCAGAATTATACTCACTTATTACTACGTATTATCTTACGATCTTTATTGCTATTATTATTATATTATATTGTTATTTTGTATTTGTATTATTATAATTTTAATTGTATGTAATAGATTTTGTTTTATTTCTACTTTATTTTCATTATTATTATGAATTATTTTAGTATTTTATCATTATCATTTTTATTTTTATTATTTTTTACTTTTATGTTATAAATAATTTATATTCAAAGTTATTACTATTATTTTTAAATCTATTCTATTACTTTTATTTTTAATTATTATTATTTTATTAGTTTTATTTATATTTTACCGTTTTTATTTATTTTCACTTCTAATATTATTTTAATTATTATTATTTTATTGTTTTTGTTTTGAATTTTTTTTTATTCTATTTTTATTTGTTATTATTATTTCTAATTGTATTATTTTTTATTCGTAATTATATTTATTTTAATTTTAAGAGTTTTTTTAATTTTTATTTTTATTCCTTTTTTTATAATTTATATTATTTTATTTTTTACTAATTTTGTAATTTTTTAAATGCTATTATTTTTACTTGTATTTTATGTATATTTTTTATTGATATCTTTCTTATTTTTATGTTTATTATAGTATTAAATAAAAATAACCAATATATAAATAATATTGTAAAAGAATATTTTTTGATAAATTGATCAAAAATAATAATAAAATATAATGAAATAAAAAAGGATAAAATATAAATAATAAAAATTAAAATAAAGAATAATAAAATAAATATTAATAAAAATAAAAAACATAAAAACTATACTAATAAACATAATAATAATATATATATATTATTTATTTTATTTTTAGGTATATTATTATTATTAGTATTGTTTTTATTTTATTATATTTATTTTATTAATCTTTTTTGACAATTTATATTTTCCTTTTTATTCCATTATTTTTTATTTCTTATTTTTATTTTTCAAATTATTAATATATATACAATTTTTTCATTTTTATTTATTTTTTATTTGTTATTTTTAATATTATTTTTTCAATATGTATTTTGTTATTCTATAAATTTTACCAATTTTTTTTTATTTAAATTTTTATAATTTATATTTTTATTTGTGTTAATATTTTATTATTTTATATTATTATTTTGTATTTCATTATTTTTACCTATATGTTTATTATTTTAATTTTTATTTTCATTATTCTTATGTAAATTCTTTTTTGCTTTTATTTTGAATTTTTATTATTATTATCTTGTTAATAATATATATTTGTATAAATTTTTTTTATTTATTTTATTTTATATATTTATTATATGTATTTTTTTATTTTTATTATTTTATTATTTATTTTTAATATTTATTTTTATTACTTTTATATGCATTTTTTAAAATCATTAATTGATATTATATTTGGGTCTATATTAATATTTTATTTTTTCGTTTTTTATTTTTTATTCTAATTTATATTATTATTGTTATAGTATTGTTTATTTTTATCTTTGTTTGTATTATTTTATTTTTTTTTTAATTTTTATTTGTTATATTTTATTTTTATTCTAGTTTTTCTTCATTATTATATAATTATTTTTACTTTTACTTTTAATATTTTTTTTATTTTTATTATTTTTATTTTTATTTTTTGATTTTCATTATTATTATTATTATTTTAATATTGTTAATTTTATTTAAATTATTTTTATTGTTATTTCATTCTAATTTTTATTTTATTATTTTTATTGGCAAATATATTACTATTAATGTCTTCCTCTAATTTTTACGATTACTAATCCTATTTTCATGATTAATTATATTATTATTTTATTTTTATTTTACATTTTTATTATTATTATTTTTATTTTGAAATTTTATTATCATTTTACTAATCGTATTTATAGTTTTTATATTTTAATTGTATTTCTACTTTTTATTGATAAGATATTTTTATTTTATTTATTCTTCTTTTATTTTTATATTTATTTTTTTTTTTTTGCATTTTGAAATGTTGTCATTTTTCTAATTTTATTTTATTTATATATTTTTGTAAAATATTTTTTCATCTTTATTAATTATTTATTCATATTTTATTATTATATTTATATATTTATTAATATATCTTTATTTATTAATAATATTTTTATTTTATTTTATTTTTATTATTATTTATTATATATTTATTTTATTGTTGTTTTTTATTATTTTTAAATTTTTTCAGGATGGAAACCATCTTTTAAACATCTTAAATTAAAAGTAATTGCTGCCTCAGCTGTAGTAATTTATGTAGATCTATTCATAATTATAATTTGTTTTCATTGGTGCTTAAACTGGTCAACAACGCACCGAAGGCTGGCATGTCTAAAATAGGTAATTATAACAGTCAATTTAATTTTATTCAAAAGATACCAAAGCTCTAGTTAAACATTCGTTGTATAATCGTAGTAGATTTTTCAAACTTCAATTTTGTTTCGAAGTCTGGATTCTGACTATTCCTTGACACTACTTAAACAGTCTAGTAGAGCGCCTATGGAGGCCATTTTCACATGCAGGGTGAAGATCAGAGTATATATTTATATTTAAATTTTTACAGATAAATTATGAATATCATAGTCATCAAAGTTATTCTCTCTCTCTCTCTCTCTCTCTCTCTTCTCTCTCTCTCTCTCTCTTGATACTACATATCATTTACTATTTTTATCTTTATAATTATTATCATTATTTATTGAATTTACATTATTTTTTTTTTGTATTTATATTTCATTTCCTTTTTTTATTATTTTTTACTTCTCTGTAATTTCCTTTTATTTTATTATCAAAGTTATTACTAATATTTTATCAATTTTATTTTTATATCTATTCTTATTTATTTTAACTTTTTTGTTATTATTTTATTAATTTCATTTATATTCCATTATATTTTATTTTGTTTTATTTTATTTTAATTTTTATTTTTATTTTGATTATTATTTTTATTTTCATTACTTTTATTTTATTTACTTAATATTATTATTTTATTTTCATTATTATTATTTTTATTTTTTTTATGTAAATGGTAATTTATTTATTTTATTATTATTATTTTTTATTTTTATTTTTATAATATTTATAATTATTTTAATTTTACCTTTATTTTATTTTGATTTTTTCTTCATATTATTCTTAGTTTTCTGTTTATTATTATTTAATTATTCTAATTAATAATTTTATGTTTATTTATAGTTTTATTATAATTATTAGTATTGTTTTTATTTATGTTTATTTTATATTTTAAATGTTTTTAATTTTTTATTTTTATTATGATTTATTCTATTATTTTTATTACATTTATTTTATTTTAACTGTTTTTATTTAATTTTTGTTTTTATTAATATTATTATATGAAGTTCATTTTTATTTGCTTATTTTTATCTATTTTCCATTCTAATAATACTTTATTTTATTATTTTTATTTTATTTTCATTTTTTTTATTATTTTTTTGTTTTATTTTTAATATTAGTATTAATATTAAAAATAAAAAGAATTCCGTTGAATTCTTTTTAGTTTTTATGATTTTTTCATGTAAATTATATTTATTATTTTAATAATTATTTTTTATTTATATGATTTATATATATTTTTAATCAATTTTATTTATATATTTTATTCATATGACTACTATTTTTTATTATTATTTTTTATTTTCATTCTTGGTTTTCTTTTTATTGTTATTATTTTACAATGTTCTCATTATTATTTTTATTGTATATTTATTGTTATTATGTTATTAATATTTTATATTTTTATTTATATTATTGATTTTTTTATTTTTACTGTTTTTATTTTTAATTTTTATTACTTATATGTCCCTTATCATTTCATTGTTTTTATTTTGTTTCATTAGTTTTGATATTTTCAATATTTTTATTTTTATTATTTTTTTTATTTTAGTCTTATTTTTTATTTTTATATATTTATTATTTTATAATTGTTCGTTAAACTTCTTTTATTTTTTTTATATTCAAAATTATTACTATTATTTTTTTACGTTTATTTTTATTATTTTTTTCATTTTTATTATTAATAATATTACTAATTGTATTTATTATTATTTTATATTATATATTTTTTATTTTTATACTTATTTTTTGTATTATTAAATTTCATTATCATTTTACTAGGTGTAGTATATATAATTGTATTTTTGTATTATTTAATTTTAATTTTATTTTTTATTCGTATTTTTATTATTTTTATATGTATAAGTATTAATTTCAGGTTTATTTTTATTACTATTATTTTTGTTTTAATTCATATCTATTAATTTTTTTTGGTATATTTTTATTTTTATTATTATTTCATTATTTTTATCTTTCTTCTGGAAGTAAACCATCTTTTAAACGTGTTAAATTAAAAGTAATTTAACACGCCTCAGCTGCAGCAATTTTATGTTGGTATTTTTCCCTAATTATGGGTTTTCGTTGTTGCTTAAACTGCTGAACAACGCACCGCAGGTTGGCATGTCTAAATTAGGTAATTATAAAAGTCAATTTTAATTAATTCAAAAGATTCCAGAGGCTGTAGTTAAACATTTGTTGTATAAACCGTAGGGTTTTTCAGGGTTAGATTTTGATTCGAAGTCTGGATTCTGACTATTCCTTGTTACTACATAAACAGGCTGCATGTGAAAATGGAGGTCATTTTCACATGCAGGGTGAAGATCAGTGTATATATTTATATTTCAATTTTTACAGATAAACTTTGATATCATGATAATCAAAGTCATCTCTCTCTCTCTCTCTCTCTCTCTCTCTCTCTCTCTCTCTCTCTCTCTCTCTCTCTCTCTCGTCTCTCTTCTGATACTAATCAGTCTTTTTCCCTTGTACTTTGGTGTCGTCCCATGGTATTGCGACATCAATGAGTGATACTTTCTTCTTAATGTTGTCAATCAACGTCACGTCTAGTCATTATTGGCACGTATCACCTTTTGTGTACTGATACCACAGTCCCCGAGGATATTTGCTTGATCGTTTTCTATTGAAGAGGGAATGCGGGCTTTTTAACTCTGTTGACATTTTAAAATAGCTACATTATGGTGTCTGGTGTCACATAAATCAGGAAAACATGAGGAAATGTTTAGATTTTCATTGCTTTCAGAGAAATATTTCGGCGAGTGACGTCATTATCTGTAGTATTATTTCATCATAATTTTAGCAAATTACATTTACAACTAAAATTAATATAAAAGAGATTTCTTTAAAGAATTATTATCATATTTACCTTAAGAATGTGTAATGAATAATGTTTCAATTAAATTACTATCACTACAAGCCTGCCTTCATCTCACAGCTTCCCAGGTGTAAGGGGGCGTGGCCTATGCAGGCAGACATGCCGACTAACCAATTATCCCTGCTCCAGATGCAACGGCCTTACTTATGCCCATCGTCTTTTGGCAAGACCAGCATGCGCCTGTCTAAGAGACTCCTGCTTTTCGAAAAAGCAGTTACACAAGAGCAATTTAACATAAAGGTAAAGCAAAAATATGTTATACAAATTATTTTAATTTACAAAATAAACTGAAAAAACTAGACAATTGACAATAAGGATATGATGGCGAACAGGATGAATCCTGGTCGAGTTGCAAAACCTTTGTAAACTTAGTGGATGTTCTCGCTCTATCCGTCAGAGAACTGCATTCGGTCCGCACTATTGCCCCTTATTTTCCGAAACATCAGAAGGATCTGTAACCCATTACATGTAACATTATAAAACTTGAAATGCAAGGGGCTACAAACATGAATGTGCATATATGTCTTAGTCTTGAAAAAAAATCTTGTACGTTAAGTGAACTATACGAAATATAAAAACTTCATATCAATAAATTTACCTAAATTACTCCTTACAGTGTCCTTACGTTCGAAAATTTTAATTAAATTTAAGTGATGACTACATTAATGACAAAAGTTAATGTAATATAAGACCCTTCCGACTTTATTATATATATATGGGTTTGGTTGCTAGACACTCGTTACCACTAATAACGTAACTATTGTTAAAAGTTTGCAAAGCAAATGCACGTACATATTGCAAACCTTACCTCAACAAATAGCCAGTCATTTAGGTCATAAAAAAGCAGTGACGAAGGTAGTGGTGATGATGGAAGCCTTCTGTAGAGCTCTTGAGTAGTAGGTGTTCAAGTCGATGACATTCATCCGTGAGAAATTACGACCAGAGCCACGGTCCTCAAAATTAATTTGTGGCAGCCATTGCTTCTTGGCTGTAATAATTTTTCAAATCCGGAGAAGACTGGTCTGGTCCTGTAGCTTACGCTGAGCTCTCCATACTGCTCTCTTCAGGTCGCTCGCTGCCGACAACGTTCTAAGCTGGTGTTAGGTGGCGAACAACCTGGCAAACTTAAATATATGGTTCTGGAATGGCTCGTTACTTTTAATTGTCCTAAGAGGTATTTAGGGATGCAAATAAAATGCATTTGCTTTTAATATAAAAAAATAGCTATTCCTGAGCAAACATTAACATAAAAACCACAACCAAACTCAATACATATAATATGTAAAAAACAAAATGCGCACAAGTGTGCATTTTTCTACACTCCCACGAGGGGATTCAATTTCTAAGAAAATTGAATGGAAATATAAATAAATGATTACGCTAAATCATCCTCAAATAGTTTCTTTACCCTGTCTTTCCCAATCATTGCAGTTTGCCTCTTAGGTCATCTCCTTAACTACATCTTCCTTACTCTGCTTACCATCACATGTTGATTGTACCTTATCGCTAAATTTAGCCCTCAAATTCCCTTTTGTAAAGTAATGGAATCAAAGAGGAAACGTGCCTTTTAGTTTCTTCCCTACTTTTTCCTTTGAGTACAGTTGCACCAGTTACTTCACCCAAAGAGTTCACTTTTATCTCTTTAACAATACCCATTGGAAAATTAGTAGGTTGAGAAGGGGTTCTTTAATGAGAACAATGTCTCCAACTTCCAATAGCTTATGATTAACAGGTTGGTATCTACCCTCGTTTATCAGTTGCTTGGTTCACAAGCTGCACAACAAACTCGTTATTATAGATCTCTATTATACTTTCCCTAGCCTTTCGTAACTTTCTGTGACTGTCCTTCACATGGGCAATGGGAGATATATCAGAACCCAAGTATCATCTGCCCCTAGGTAAAGGATGCAAATGGGGAATAATATTTAAGGAATTTTAATTCGTGTCCTTTAACTAAATTTCTGGAGTTATAGGAGAGGGTACAGGTTCAGTCCCATCATTGCTTCGCAAATATTCTTTAAAGGCAATTGGACGACGATTTACTAAGTGTACAATATTTTGGACAGCAAAGTCAAAAATCTAAATATTCTAGGACCATGTTCCGAACAGAACCTTCAATAAGCCTCTTAACCATCTTCACACACGATTCCACTAAAGAACCAAGTTCACTGTGACCTTTATAGTATTGCTGGAAACTCAAAGGTTTTATGTTGTTCTCCTGAAATAAGATTGTGTATCCTTATCATTTAGAAAGTTTTTCAACAGTTCTAGCACCCGAAGTTAGCTGTGAACCTTGATCACTTAAACAGAGTTTTCAGGTACCCCAACTCGAAACAATGGAGCTGCAGTGCTCTCAAAAAGGAAATCTCTGAAAGGTCTACACATACCTTAAGATTTATGGCCCTCGACCATAAGCAAGTGATACATAATATCCAAAACTTTTGATTTTTTACCCATCCAATATACCCAGTAAGGTCCCGAAATAATCTATGAAAATGTACCTGTAAGGTATGGTTGAGGAGAAACCCTAAATTCCCTATATGGAGACTGGTTTAATTTTATAGTTCTACTGTTAAATCTAAGGCAGTGAACACAAGCTTTCAAGACTTTCTTTACAGTAGAAAAACTACAAGGAATCCAAAACTGTTTCCTAGCCTCAGATAATGTAGCATATATTCCAGAATGAGCTAACTTAACATGAAATTTGTTTATGATTTCTTCGGTCAATTTACTGTTTTTAGCCAAAAGAATGGGGAATTCATATTTACGGTCTCTCCACTTACAAAATTTACTTTTAACTCTTAGTAAACCAGATTTCTTATCAATGAATAAATTCAGTTGACTCACTATGTTGGGAATATCTCTAATTTGAGGGTTTTCTCTCTGAAAATATCTAAAAACTTCAGGAAATTTTGTTTTTGCTGTTGATCGAGCAAAATGATCATCTGCCATGCTTTCAAAGAAATTTCTTCATTACTGAAAACTTCAAAATGGTCATACTTGCCAGATTTGTTCTTCAATTTCAGTTTGACATTGTTTATGAATGTCAGTACATATTTGTAGACAGAAATCAAATGAAGCCAACTGGAACTTGGAACTGTTGAATTTAAATATCTCCCATCTCTAGCTTTGTCACACTCCTTATCTCA
Source organism: Macrobrachium nipponense (assembly GCF_015104395.2). Classification (NCBI taxonomy): domain Eukaryota; kingdom Metazoa; phylum Arthropoda; class Malacostraca; order Decapoda; family Palaemonidae; genus Macrobrachium; species Macrobrachium nipponense. Next base: position 54,245,813 of record NC_087201.1, on the reverse strand, counting down.
CACTGGCCCTCTGAAACTTCAAGCACGTTGGTTAAAGGATTTGGGATTGTTACATCCAAATGGTCATCTTCCAAGATATCCTGAATGGTATCAGGTCCTGTGAAAAAATTTGATTTTATCAACCTCTTATAAGATAAGGACCTGGTAGTACAATCTGCAGGATTTATCATACCTGTACAAAATTTGAAAGTCACAGGGACAGTTTCACATAAATTCTCGATTCTGTGCAACCTGTTCATAATAAAAATACTGTTTCCTTAGTTTTATCAAACCTATTTGTTCGAGAATTTTGCCAACTCAGTGCAACTGCACTATCTGAGAATACTACCACTTTGTTATGTTAATGGGGGAGACACTCTCTGAACCACAGAGTTCTTTATAAATATCAACAACAGTTTCCGTACCAAGGACAAGAGATTGAAATTCAAGAGAAGGGATAGACTTTAGTTCTAACTGGCGCCCAATTATTCTATTTTTTGATAGAAGGAAACTTACCTCTTTGCTGGGTTTTCTCAAGTTCTTGATAAAGAGCACAACTCCATATATATGCTTGCTAGAATCACAAAAAGCAATCAGTTGGAAAGGATCATTTCTACGACCCAACAAATCTCTTCACTGGAATTTCAGGAACACCATTCACTTGCTTGCAAATATTAGTCCACTCTCGTAATTCATCATCCGATAGAGTATCGTCCCATCCAACTTCTTTTCTGCACTGTAGCGAATGCATAAATAATCTAGCCCTGTTTAATAAGGGACCATAAAATGAGAACACATCAAAATTGGCTGCAATTGAACTTAAAATCTGTCTTTTGGTTGTTGCATCCTTATCAAGTACCAACTTACTTGTCGACAGAGTATCACTACTTCTGTCCCAGATCAACCCAAGCAATTTTACCTTTGTAGAAGTCTTTTCCTTACCTTCATCTACTATGTTGCTGCAGAGAGTCATCATTAGTTATGAATTGCTGTAGTTCAAATTGATAGGGAGAAAATATACTTTTAAGTTTTCTTATAGGCCCATTTCAACTTTTCAGCATCATTGGTTGTGAAAGCCAAGTTATCCATGTAAGCTAAGTTATATAACTCTTTCTTCAATTCCTTCACATCAATATTGTCACCTTGGACCTCTAACATCAAAATTTTATAAAAAAGTGCTAAACATTAATAAGAGCTGGACTACATGGCAAACCAAATGGTAGTCTGCAATGTTTATAAACAATTAAGGAATAGTCCTTTTTAGATACATTTCGATACCAATAAAAGAGTAACCTACTTTGATCTGAAGGCACCAATTAATCATCAGAAAATGCCTTTTAATATCAAAACATATCACTTTTCATTAAACCTTAACTGTAAAATAGAAGTTGAAATTTCTTCTTATTCAACCAAGGACCAGCAAAAATTGCTTGATTATGTGATAATTGTTATAGGTTTACCTGGGTCAGATTCACACAAATTGGACAAAAATACTTACGACATTTTGTCGACTCATGGTCCATTTCTGAACAACTGGCATGTGAGGTTAGAAAGCATGTTGGGGGTTATCCTCCAAGAATTGCTCGAGGTTAGACACTCTCTCTATAATGCCTAGCTGTTCCTGGTCTTTAAAAACCTCATCAATCATATGTAAAGCATTATCCTTTTTACTAAATTTCTTAAAATTTGACTTTAATATTGCTTTTGACAAACTTTGATTCTTTCCAAGCAAATGAGCTACTTTCCCCATTCCATAACAGAGGCATAACTAACCTTCCTTCACTATCTTCTAAAGGTATTTTTCTAAAGCAAATTCTACTACTTTCCTGTTCTCCTCCATAAAGTCTTCGTCGTACACTTTAGAATCACTGTTTAAACAGTTTCTTCTGCCTTTGAGGAAAGAATTTCTTCTGCTGCTTTCTCAAAGTTTTCAGTTTCAACAATCTGCCCCTTATCATTTAAAACAGAAATATTAACATAAGCAGAACTTAATTTCTCTGCAGAGTCCAAGAACATCCATCTGAGTCGAAAAATGCCGTCAACTTCAGGGAACAATCACCATTTATACAAACTTCGAAAGAATGTTTTATCCTGTTTGGTAATAGAGCAACCGATTCTGCTTATACCTCTCAATGTCACCTACTAGCATCACTCCTGAAGGGTGAATCCAAGTAGAACCGAGGGAAACACCTCAGAACTACCTCCAAACAGCACATCCTTCTGAGTACTAAATGAGAGTTATCATTTCCCAAAAGCATTTTTATTATCTTCAATTTTGTACCTACATAGATGCAAGTTTTGTCAGCTAATACATAGCCCTTATCTTTAAAGGCTTGAGGGCTACCTCAGATACACCTGGCAATACTAATTTCAAATTACTGGACTTTATGGCAATAGCAGTAAAACAATTTTCACTCAATTTGACCTTGTATACCACAGTAGCTAACGGCTTTGAAGAATTAATACCATTCACTACCAAAGAATAATTCGGATCAACCACTTCAAACATGCATATCTCTTAGGCCCAATCTTCCTCTACAAACAAGTTACTTGACTCCCCGAATCCTTTTATACCTCTATCCCCAGAGTCATTCAACGAAAAAGAAGGCATAGCAGTCACCGGGTTTACAAGATGTTCTCAAAACTCCCAAATCAAGACCAAGTTAGATTATTAAAACAACAGATTAGAGTCAGATTTCTCTTTACTATTCACCTTTACCTTTTGGTTACTCACTTCGTGGTTTATCAGAATCACTTTTAGGGTTATTAGCATTACTTTTTTTTTGGGCGGTCGTTACGAAATTTACAAAGATAGCTGAAATGCCACTTGTTACAATATCTACATTTACTGTTAAACTTAAACCTGCAATCTGAAGTTTTATGAGAATCATAAGTACAGTTTGTACAACAATTCAACTGTTTTAGTTTTTCAATTTTACTCTGTGGAGTTACATATACCGAACACTTATAAATTGGGTGATCAAAGTCTCCTTTATCATCTGCCAAACATAAAGAACATTCCTTCAACTTTGGATTTCTCAACGCTACCATCAACAGAAGCTAAACAACTTGACTTCGACACATCCTTTGAAACAACCTTTCTCTGAACATTATTTCCCTGTCTTACATTGAATTTCTTAGATATGTCTTTATACCTTTCTAAAAGCAGGTAAAGATATGTTCATCTATTTGCTGCAACGGGAGGGTTTATTTGGAGCCAGTACTATGTTCATTAACTGATTCTTGAAACAGTCATTAAATCCAGTCCATATGAAAACTGTAAAACTATGTCTCTATCTATGTTTAAAGCCTCAAATTGATTGACAAAATAATTCTCATATTACTGATAAACGTTCGTATGGATCACTCTGATAAGTCAACTTTAACTCCGATAACTGCTTAATAACACTGTATTGTTGAGACAAAGTATGCTGCAAACGCTTTCTGTGATAATTTCTTAGCTTCTTCATACGAACGATACTACAATCTAGAGAAACTTACTAGTTTAAGCGAGTCACCTGAAAGCTGTCTCGTAAGAAGAGTAAATTTAACGTGAGTACTAAGATCATACTTATCTACAGTCGCTTTCAAACTCTCGCAAAAACTTAGAAATATCCTCACCACCTTCCCCCCCTATTAGCATGCAAAATGTAAACGGTAAAGGTAGTTCATGGCAATTTGAAGCTGTGAAATTTCAGGACGCGAAACGATCCGAAGGAGACCCAACCGTGGTCTTTAAGGAGAAAGACACTTATTCAAACGATCGTCATAAACAAACCAAGTATCCATTTCCTCACTCACCAATTTATCGCTGTCCACGAATTCACCTTGCGCTATCCCAAATTTCATTTAAAACCTCTTTATTCACTTTGTCAAGTTTTTCTTTAAGGTCCAACAATACATTCATATGCTCCTTAGCATCGCCTTACAGACATCGAAGAAATAACATTTTCTACAATTACACTTCTTGGTAACTTGCTGCCTTAGGGCTGCACTAGAACTACGCGAAATACTCTTTGGCGGCATTTTGCGAAAAATTAAATGAACTCTATAAAACTAAATAATAATATAAGGAAATATTTGAGAGTGCCGTGACTCTGGAACGTAACCTGCTCAAGGAATCTCAACAACAAAAATACTCAGCAATGGACCTCGCAACCAATCCCATCCTTGTCGCCATTTTCGAAAAGCAGTTACACAAAGAGCAATTTAACATAAAGGTAAAGCAAAAATATGTTATACAATTTTTTTTTATTTAATTTACAAAATAAACTGAAAAACTTAGACAATTGACAATAAGGATATGACTGGCGACAGGATGATCCTGGTCGAGTTGCAAAACCTTTGTAAACTTAGCGTGGATGTTCTCAGCTCTATCCGTCAGAGAACCTGCATTCGGTCCGCACTATTGGCCCCTTATTTTCCGAAACATCAGAATGGATCTGTAACCCATTACATGTAAAACATTATAAAACTTGAAATGCAATGGGGCTACAAACATGAATGTGTATATGTGCTTAGTCTTGAAAAAAAATCTTGTACGTTAAGTGAACTATACGGAAATATAAAACTTCATATCAATAAATTACCTAAATTACTCCTTACAGTGGTCCTTAACGTTCGAAAAATTTAATTAAATTTAAGTGATGACTACATTAATGACAAAAGTTATGTATATAAGACCCTTCCGACTTTCATTATATATATGTTTTTGGTTGCTGTACACTCCGTTACACTAATAACGTAACTATTGTTAAAAGTTTGCAAAGCAAATGCAACCGTACATATTGCAAACCTTACCTCACCAAATAGCCAGTCATTTAGGTCCATAAAAAGCAGTGACGAAGGTAGTGGTGATGAATGGAAGCCTTCTGTAGAGCTCTTGAGTAGTTAGGTGTTCAAGTCGATGAACATTCATCCGTGAGAAATTACGACCAGAGCCACGGGTCCTCAAATTAATTTGTGGCAGCCATTGCTTCTTGGCTGTAATAATTTTTCAAATCCGGAGAAGACTGGTCTGGTCCTGTAGCTTACGCTGAGCTCATCCATACTGCTCTCTTCAGGTCGCTCGCTGGTGCCGACAAACGGTTTCTAAGCCTGGTGTTAGGTGGCGACACACCTGGCAAACTTAAATATATGGTTGGCAGGAATGGCTCGTTACTTTTAATTGTCCTAACGAGGTATTTAGGGATGCAAATAAAATGCATTTGCTTAATATAAAAAAAAAAAAATAGCTATTCCTGAGCAAACATTAACATAAAAACCACAACCAAACTCAATACATATAATATGTAAAAAACAAAATGCGCACAAGTGTGCATTTTTCTACACCTGCCACGCCTAGGAGGGGGCTATAAAGAACCACTCTCGCACCAAAACATCAGGAGACTTCTTGTACAGATGTTCAGGAACGTACACAAAGAGGTTTCTTGGATATTGAGTGGGTATGACGCTACCTCTCTCTCTAGATACCTGGTCTCTTGGAGGACTGTAGGATTGGTCTGGAGGTATGTAAGTTAGGGCGGGGCCCTGGTACTGTAAAAAGGTAGGAGGAGGAGGAGCCCTTAAATCTTGTCCTAGCAGGACGTTTAACCTCCCTAGTACATACCTTAGAGCGGTGAGGTCGGGTGACTCTCGACCAGACAGTAAGCAAGAGCATCTTAATATGGATGAGGCTTTCCTTTGTGACGAATTGTTGCCTGTCAACCCGACTCCATAAGGAATCTCATCATCTCGAATGATGGATATCTGCGCACCGATGTCATCGAAAGCTCTGACCTGATGGGCAGGATAGTGACCTCTGGGAGGTGTGCAACAAATATTTGGCCCTGTGCTGGAGGTACTACTAGAGCTGAAGGATTTATTCGTCTCTGTCATTGCAATGGCACTAACAACAGCTGGCTTTCTTGGGGCATCTCGACAGGAAGTGATGTGCCCATGCACTTTGCACGAGTCGCGGAAACTCTCACTGAAGTCGTGCTGGGGTCTGTTGATTTGGTTCCAGTGGCTGTTATTCCAATTATTATGTTGGGGAGCTCCATTCTGAGGTGTAGCGCGAGCTTACTGAGGAGAGTGCGCTTCAGAAAGCCACTGCTCCGTGGAGTTCCATTGTTTACTGCAACGCCCACATGTTTTTTTCTACTTATCATATTTTATTTCCCATTCCCATATTTTTTATTTACTATTTTTTTGTTTTCTACTTACCAAATTTTATTACTACCCTTACTTTTTTATTTACCATATTTTTGTGTTTTCCATATTATTCTACTTACCTTAGTTTTTTATTGCTCGTATTTTCTCATTCCTATTTTTTATTTCTTATACTTTTATTGCTTCCCATATTTTATACTTCCCATATTTTTCTACTTTCCCATATATTTTATTTCCCATATTTTTTTCCAGTTGATATATATATTATATATATATATATATATATATATATATATATATATATATAATATATATATATATATATATTATGTTTTTATATGCCCTGGCCTGAAGGGCCTCCCAAATACGTAAAGGAAAATAGTTGAGGGGAAAATGCAGAATAAATTACTTGACTTACCTTAAAAGGATTTATCGTGTTAATTTACTCTAAGAGTCGCCAGAAAACTCAGCTAATTACTTACATACATTTATTTATTTCAGGAGGCTGCTTCATAGCCTGCGAAAGTAAATGCAACTTGTCCACACGTGGGACCAATATTATCTCTCACAAGGGATAGTTGGCTAAAAATGAGGTTCACATAAAAGTCTTGGGCTTTCAAAATTGTTTCATATGTCTTGCGGTAAAGCAGCACTTGCGGCGCGAAGACTTGGACACGTGACTCGGCAAATCTGGAAAAGATCCCAGATTAGACACAAAATAAAAAGGGAAGACTCCTTGCACCAGCTATGATTATTCAGTTTGTCTCTAACACACTGGGGAAAAGGAACTCTTAGTGATAAATGCAAATATTCAATGACTTCATTGTCTGGGTAACGATCACAAGAGGGAGCATGCGGCCACGAGGATGTGAAAAGGAACAAAGGAATGTTCATGTTGGAGAATTAGGAGTTTGAATTTTGAAAATGGGGAGTATTTACGACACTAGTAGGGAAAGAAACTGGCAATATGACTGATTCACAAGACGTACCTTTGTAGAAATGCGGCGTCGGCTTTGTCTGAGGTCTGGGCACGCCAGTAATGCCTTGGTAGGCCTAAATGGAAGGCTCGCTGAGACATCCGTCCGAGGTCACGACTGGAGCTGACTGAGTCGAAGGCAGGTGTGTTTCATGGGGGATGGGTTCAGCTTAACCCCCCAAGAGCAGGGCATCCTGGAAACAGAACATACGGCCAGCAAAGGTTCACAGGAAAAAGGAGCTCAAGACGTAGGCCTAATAAGTACCAGCTAACTACACACTTCCCTTTGGAATACGCCCTCAAGCTGACAAGAGTCTTTAATTCCCCCTTCCCACAACTACGGCTGGCCTGTTTTGGGTTCCTGCCTAAAATCATCTGATATTTGGGTAAATATGGCTGCTCTTTTAGAAATAAAATACATTAAATAAATGCTGGGGAGACGAGGCGGTCAATAAATGTAACATATATATATATATATATATATATATATATATATATATATATATATATATATATATCTTTATATATATATATATATATATATATATATATATATATATATATATATATGTATATATATATATTTTTTTTTTTTTTTTACCATATTTTTATACTTACAGTCTGGATTAAGGTATCTATGTCCTTGATGAACTTACCATACAGGTTGATGTCTCTCGTCCGTGAACATCAGATGGTTAATAATGTTGCTTCCTTTCTTGAGCTGGTACCCAGTATTCATCTTGTGTAGTACATTTTTCATGGGAATAATGGCAACTACGAAGAGTTGTGGGGACAGTTGCGTCACTTTGAAAGATCCGTCTGCTGATGTAAATCTCTTGATGTTTGGTGTGGGCGTGGTTCTTGATAATCCCCCCTCGCGGGCGTGGCAGGATAGTCTCTTAGATAAGCCTGATCCATACGTACGTTAGGCGGTGCTGCAACCGCGAACTGGGCAAATTACTGTTATACCACATACGTCTGCTTGATGGGGTCTCGTACCTGTGGGGAGGGGTTTACTTTTCATTATTGGGTCGAGCGTTCTCGATTCTGATCTGGTAACACATGAGTATTATAATTGTTATTATATGATATTTTTATTATAGACTTTTTATTTTTAATTTTAGTTTTATTTTATTTTTATTCATATTTAATTATTTTTATTTTCAAAGTACTTTTACTTTATTGTTATAATTATTTTATTGTTTTCATTATTTTACTTTAATTTTATTATAATTTTTAAATTATTTTTGTTTTCATTATTCGTATTTTATTTTTATGATTTATATTTATAAACATATTATTGTATTATTATTATTATTATTATTTTATTATTATTATTATTATTATTATTATTATTATTATTATTATTTGTTAAAATAACTGCTGCTTCAGCACTATTAAATCTTATAAAGAGTCTTCTCTATCTTTCTGATGACGGCTTTCTCGTTGTTGCTTAGACTGGCGAGCAACGCACCAAAGGGCATGGTAAAATTCGGTTGAGTCATTTGATTTATTATTGCTTATACAATTCTCTCTCTCTCTCTCTCTCTCTCTCTCTCTCTCTCTCTAACGCGACGTTTCCTCCTGATCGACAGGACATTATCAAGCGATAACTGCTGAGGGACTGAATTCCAGTGGCGAGTCCTTCTCCTTATATCGTGGTGTTGCGAGCTCTCCAGTACGGTCAGAGCACTTCTCCGGAAGGTCGAGTTTTTATGGTTCCCGGGAAGGTGACTCATACGGCGGGCGTTGACTAGTCTTGCAGACCTTCTCAGGTAGGGGGTATCACCGGAGCCTCTTGATTGGCTTCTACCTGCGTGACGTCACCCCTGGTATTGTTCTCATGTCCGGTGTTCGTTCCATGCGCGCTGGTACTTTCGTTAGGGGAGAGGGGTGTGGTCCTCCTCACACACGTCGGTATCAGGAACGCTTCTTGGGTGGTATTGAGGGGAGGCTTTTCTTCGAGGATGAGCAGCGCTTCTAGGAGACGCAGACCGTCGTGGGTCAGGTGCTCTCCCGATGATCTTAGTATTCCTGACGATGTCGTCTCTCGTGATGTTTCTGCGGTGTACTGCAAGGGCGTGCTGCCTAATGGCGCCCTCCTGGGCGTGGCAGGAAATCCTTTTTGACAGGCGCATCGTCGTCATGCCGATGTAAATCCCAGGGCATCCTTGGGCGGGGCATACGTATCGGTAGACGACGTTGGACTGCTTCAGGGGGTCTCCTGCCGGTGGGGAGGGGTTGTTCTTCATCAGGAGGTCTTTCGTACGCCGATTCTTATAGTAAATAATGAGGGACACTCTCTTTCCTTCCTCCATGGGGCGGACGTGTTTCCTCTATTATTTTCTTCATGGCTGCTTCTTCTTCCTTGTATTGGTGGTGCATGAAGGCTTTATAGAAAAGTTTTGATATCCTCCGGGGGCGGAATGTTCCTTCTCTTCCTCCTCCGTCATGTACCACTTGTCAAGGGCGGCTCGAGTTTCTCGGTTTACGAGTTTGTTCGAGTACCCATTGTTAATTAGCATCTGGGATGCTCGGTCGAGTTCGAGGTGTGTGTCCTGCCACGTCGAACAGTGCGAGAGGGCCCTCCTGACGAAGGCCCTGACGGTGGTGGTCTTGAACCGCGCAGGACACTCGCTATCACCATTCAGACAAAGTCCGAGGTTCGTAGCTTTGGTGTAAACGGTCGTCGCCAACTTCTGATTCGTCTTCGTGACAAGGACGTCGAGGAAGGGGAGCCGATCGTTGCTGCTGTACTCGACAGTGAAGTTGAGTGCGCTGTTCTGCAGGAACTGCTGCCGAAGGGCTTCTACCTCATCCTCGCAGTCGGCTTGCACGAAGATGTCATCGATGTAGCGTGCGTATGTGCGGGGACATCTGTGTTGCGAGAAGACCCTTTCTTCCACTTCTCCCATGTAGAAGTTAGCGAAGAGGACTCCTAAGGGGGACCCCATCGCTACGCCGTCCTTCTGGCGGTACATCTGTCCTCGGTGGGTGGTGAAAGGGGCTCTCTTCGTACAGATATCCAGCAGGGTTCTTAAGGAGTCTTCTGGGATGTTAGGGGGTCTCATATCGGGATTCCTATATACGCACGCTACATCGATGACATCTTCGTGCAAGCCGACTGCGAGGATGAGGTAGAAGCCCTTTGGCAGCAGTTCCTGCAGAACAGCGCACTCAACTTCACTGTCGAGTACAGCAGCAACGATCGGCTCCCCTTCCTCGACGTCCTTTGTCACGAAGACGAATCAGAAGTTGGCGACGACCGTTTACACCAAAGCTACGAACCTCGGACTTTGTCTGAATGGTGATAGCGAGTGTCCTGCGCGGTTCAAGACCACCACCGTCAGGGCCTTCGTCAGGAGGGCCCTCTCGCACTGTTCGACGTGGCAGGACACACACCTCGAACTCGACCGAGCATCCCAGATGCTAATTAACAATGGGTACTCGAACAAACTCGTAAACCGAGAAACTCGAGCCGCCCTTGACAAGTGGTACATGACGGAGGAAGAGAGAAGGAACATTCCGCCCCCGGAGGATATCAAACTTTTCTATAAAGCCTTCATGCACCACCAATACAAGGAAGAAGAAGCAGCCATGAAGAAAATAATAGAGGAACACGTCCGCCCCATGGAGGAAGGAAAGAGAGTGTCCCTCATTATTTACTATAAGAATCGGCGTACGAAAGACCTCCTGATGAGAACAACCCCTCCCCACCGGCAGGAGACCCCTGAAGCAGTCCAACGTCGTCTACCGAGATACGTATGCCCCGCCCAAGGATGCCCTGGGATTTACATCGGCATGACGACGATGCGCCTGTCAAAAAGGATTCCTGCCACGCCCAGGAGGGCGCCATTATGGCAGCACGCCCTGGCAGTACACCGCAGAAACATCACGAGAGACGACATCGTCAGGAATACTAAGATCATCGGGAGAGCACCTGACCCACGACGTCTGCGTCTCCTAGAAGCGCTGCTCATCCTCGAAGAAAGCCTCCCCTCAATACCACCCAAGAAGCGTTCCTGATACCGACGTGTGTGAGGAGGACCACACCCTCTCCCCTAACGAAAAGTACAGCGCGACATGGAACGAACACCGGACATGAGAACAATACCATGGGTGACGCACGCAGGTAGAAGCCATCAAGAGGCTCCCGGTGATACCCCCTACCTGAGAAGGTCTGCAAGACTAGTCAACGCCCGCCGTATGAGTCACCTTCCCGGGAACCAAATAAAACTCGACCTTCCGGAGAAGTGCTCTGACCGTACTGGAGAGCTCGCAACACCACGATATAAGGAGAAGGACTCGCCACTGGAATTCAGTCCCCTCAGCAGTTATCGCTTGATAATGTCCTGTCGATCAGGAGGAAACGTCGCGTTAGAGAGAGAGAGAGAGAGAGAGAGAGAGAGAGAGAGAGAATTGTATAAGCAATAATAAATCAAATGACTCAACGAATTTTCCTTTTACCATGCCCTTTGGTGCGTTGCTCGCCAGTCTAAGCAACAACGAGAAAGCCGTCATCAGAAAGATAGAGAAGACTCTTTATAAGATTAATAGTGCTGAAGCAGCAGTTATTTTTAACAAAACATGTCTACGAGAGGGTCTCCTTCCGAAATATTATTATTATTATTACTTACATGTTTATTATTTTAATTTATATTTAAAAATTATTACTATTATTGTTCTTATTTTCATTTTCTATATAAATTCTTAATATTTTTATTCTGAATTTTTATTCTTATTTTATTAAGGATATTAACATGTTCATTATTTTTTTATTGTATTTTAATTTTATTTTTAATATTATTTTACAAATATTATTATTATTTTTGTTTTTATTTTTTATTTTGTTTTTATAATTTGTTTTTATTTTTATTACTTTTATTACCATTTTTTTTTTATCATAATTTTATTATAATTTTACTTTTTTATTTTGATTTTTGTTATTTTATTGAAATAATTTTTACTTTTATGTATACAATTGTTTTATTTTTTTTCACACATTTTCATTTTTATTCTGATTTTTATATGTTATTAATATTAGTAATTTGTTATTTATATTCTTATATTAATTTATTATTTTGTATATATATTTTTTGTTTCATTTTTTTATTATTATTGTTTTCCTTATTAGTTCATTATTTGTACTTTTATTTTAATTTATTTATTTTATTTTTAATTATGTAAATTTTTTTTATTTATTTTTTTATCATTATATTATTTTCTATTATTATTGATTATATTATTTTACTTTTATTATTATCATTATTTTTCTATTTTAATTTTTTTTCATTTTTTTTTGTATTGCTACTCTTAATTTTTTTTTATAATAATATACTTTATTATTTTTTAATAATTTTTATGTTTTCTTGTGTTTTTTTTAAAATTTTATCTTCATCATCATCTTACTAATTGTATTTATATTAATTATTTTTTTAATTTTTTTAATTTTTTAATTTTTTATTATTTATAGTATTACTTTATTATTTTTATATTTATTATTCGTACATATAAATTTTTATTATCATCATTTTTACTTAATTTTCTATCTATATTTTTATATTTTTCATTTATATTTTTATTATTTGTATAATTTGGTTATTTTATAATTTTTATTATTTTTATTCTTGTGAAATTTCATCTTTATTTTTGTTATTATTATTTTATTTATATTTCATTTTTATTATTTATAATTCTAAAATAATGTTTTCTTTAATTTTAATTATTATTATTTTATTTTTTTATTTTTATTCTGGAAGTTAACCCTCTTTTAGATATGTATTTTTATTTTAAAAGTAATTGCAGCCACAGCTGCTTATTATTTTTATATAGTCTTCATTCCCAATTATGGTTTTTTCATTATTGCTTAAACTGGTGATCAATGCACCGAAGGTTGAAATGTCTAGAAATAGGTAATTATGAAAGTCAAGCTTAATTTTATTCAAATATGCCAGTGGCTGTAGTTGAATATTCGTTGTATAACCTATAGAGTTTCTCAAGGGCAAAGTTAAATTCGATATCTGTATTCTGACTGTTCCTCTTACTAGCAAACTTACCCATCTACGATAGGTAATAAAATACGGGTGCAGGAGTGAAAAATTTATATGTACTATTTGTTCAGCAATATTAGAATAAGGGGGCGATTTTTTTATACATACCTACTACAGAACCTCTTTGTACACAATATTATCAGTTTGTCCCACTTTCTTATTTTCAAGTTGGCAGAGTCGTTGCTCTGCTCATCGCCACATACAGTTGGCCATGCATGAACTGGGTGACGGCAGAAGCACGCCAAACACGATACAAAGTCTGGCCCTGCGACTTGTTTGCAGTGAATGAGAAGGCCAGTTGATGGGAACTGCATGCGCCTTAACTGGAACGGAAAAGGAAAAACTGGTTGTCCGAAGGCATCAGAGGAATACGGGGGATGAACAGACGTTTGCCGGTGTGAGGCCCGTTGCTATCACTGCTTCGATGATGTGCGGAGTTTAGCTCCATAACGGTGTACCTCGTTCCGTTGCAATGTCCATTGGCAGGATCGAAATTCCGAAGCAACACTACCGGGCAGTACTTCTTCAACATAATTTTGTGCACTGGCAGTCCCGATGGATTTAAGTTATTCAAAAAATCTTGCGGATATTGATGATAATTTTCATCTTCTATTGTGTACGAGGTGAAATATTCGCGAGTTTCTCCGGGGGAAGTTGTTGATCATGTGGTCGTTGACACTATTGACGACTTCATTGGTTGAAGCTATTACAGCTCGCAAACATAGCCACGACGGGTCCGCATAACTCTAACTTAATCCATCAAAGACAAACTTGCAAATATCAGAAACAGAAGAGGATTCTAGTACAAATTCAGGGCGAACTTCAATCGTATTTCTCGGAGGCTCAATGTACGAACAGTTCCCTGATCCTATGTCTCTAAGATAGGACGCAAAGGTGGCATCGGATGAATTGCGAACTCTCATGTTGAGTGATAGTTTCAGTTCTGTTAGTGACTTCCAGATGTATGATGTCTTCAAGGTTGCGTTGACTATCTGTGCTCGACTTCGGCGTCTCACAACGGGAAGAATTTGCTTCCAATCACCAACAAACAGAATGCAGATTCCTCCAAACAACTCTTGATTCTTCCTAATGTTACGCAATGATTGATCCAAACATTCGAATAACAGTTTGTCACCTTGGCTGATTTCATCAATTATGATCAAGTCTCTCATCCTGAAGAGCTGTGCACTTGCATGTTGGTCAGACACCTGGCAAGTGGATTCAGGAGTGATGTTGATGGGAATCTTGAAGCGAGTGAAGCGTTCGACCATTGTGGAGTAAGGTAGCTGCAATGCCAGAAAGAGCAGTGGCGAGTACGACTTTCTTCTCCGAGCGAAGAAAGTTTATTATGGCATTTATCAGGTATGTCTTCCCAGTTCCACCGCCTGCACTCAGGGCGAAAATCTTGTGCTCAGAGTTTCCATTGAAAACCGCATTTACTAAGTAACTAAGTCTACGGGAATAAACCAGCCTCGTTTCACGGCCAGAAAAAGCTCCGTTTCAGGAAATCCCTTCTCACCCCCACCCCCTACAAAGGAGGGTGGTAGGTTGGATGAAACCCCATTACAAACCATCTTAGGGGTCCCCACCATAACCCTGCCAAGTTTCATGCCCATCTGACCAGCCGTTTGGCCGTGATTGAATGACAGACAGACAGACAGACATTACGCCCATTATAGTATGATTATTATTATTATTATTATTATTATTATTATTTTATTATTTTGAATTTGTATTATTATTAAAGTTTTATTTTATATATTTTATTTTATTCTTATTATTTTCATTTTTATATTTATTATTATTTCATTATTTCATCATTATTATATTTATTTGTTCTATTTTTTCTTCTATGTTATTAATTTAATTTTTGATATCAAAGTTATTAATATTATTTTATTTTTATTTTATATTTATTCTTATTATTTTTATTTAGCATTTTTTATTATAATTTTTATTAATTTGTATTTTTAATTATTTTATTTTTGTTTTGATTATTATTTTATTTTTATTATTTTTATTCATTTTTATTTTTAATATTTTATTTTCAATAATATTATTTTTATCTTTATTATTTTCGTTTTTATGTGTATTCTACTTGTTTTTATTTTTTATTATGTATATTTTTGTAATTTATGTAAATATTTTTATTATTTTTATTTTTTTATTATTATCATTCTTAGTTTATGTTTATTATTATCATTATTTTATTGCTCTCATTATGTTTTATTTTCTTTATTTTTATAGTTTTATATTGTGATTAGTATTGTATATATTATTATATTTATTTTACTATTTTTTAATTTTCATTGTCAGTATGTTTATTTTTGTTATTGATGTTTTTCCTTGATATTGTTTCATTATTTGTCTTCGTTTTTATTAATTTTTTATTTCATATATATTTACATTTAAATGTGTTATTATTATTATTATTATTATTATTTTCTTATTGAAAGATATTGCTGCATAAGTTGCATTTAACTTGTAAATAGTCTTCTTTATTTTTCTCAATGATTGCTTTCTCTCTGCTATTAAAACTGGCGAGTATTGCGCCGATATTACTCATCAGAGTATTTCAATTGACTCCTCCTGATGAGTAATATCGGCGCTACTGCCAACCCAATATTGGCTCCCTCCTGATGGTAATATTGGCGCATACTCGCCAGTTGTAATAGCAGAGAGAAAGCAATCATTAGAAAAATAGAGAAGACTATTTACAAGTTAAAAGTTAAATGTAGTTGATGCAGCAATATCTTTCAATAAGACTTGTTTGAAAGATGGTCTCCTTCCAATATTATTATTTTCGTTATCATTATATTATTATATATGATATTTTTATTTTCATAGTTCTGTTTATTATTTTGTTATTGTTAATCCTATTTTATTAATGTTATTTTTCCATTGTTTTTATTTACAAAATTATTACTTCAATTTTCTTACTATTATATTTTATTATTAATATTTTCTTTTTTAATATTAATGATATTAATTTGTTACTCTTATTTTTTCTTTTTATTTTCATATTTATTGTTTTATATTTTGCAATTAAATTCTTATTTTACTGATTGTATTTGTTTTTTTTATATATTTATTATAATTTTATTTTTATTATTTTTATTTTTCATATTTTCGTTGTTATATATATATTTTTTATTTTGAAATGTTATTATATCATTTTTACTAATTGTATGTATATTTTTATAATTTTATATTTATTATTTTATATTCTTATTTTTATTATTTATATATATTTAATTTCAATATCATTCATATTATTTTATTTATTTGTATTTCATTTCTATTAACTTTATTTATATGTTTTATTTTGATTATTATTATTATATGTTTATTGTTATACTTTATTCTGAAAGTAACCATCCTTTGAAAGTTATAAATTAAAAGTAATTGATGCCTCAGCTGCAGTAATTTTATGTAGGTTTATTTTATTGATTATGGTTTTTTTCATTGTAGCTTAAACTGATAGATTAGCAATGCACCGGAGGTTGGCATTTCAAAAATAGTAAATTATGAAATTCAATTTCAATTTTATTCAAAGATGCACAGATTGTAGTTTTATAATCCGTAGAGTTAGGAAGGGTGAAGTTAAATTTGAACTCGAAGTTTCGTCTGGGATTTCAAGACATCCTTCTTACGCTGAAGTAGGTGATGGACTGAAGCAGGAGGGTGAGTCCGTCTTCCTCTATACTGGAGGTGCATGAGAAGCTCGAGGCCATCTGCTAACTCCTCAAAGTTCAATTGTCTCACATGTACCCTACTGAAGACATCAAAATGGACGCCAACGGGTGACAGTACAACCATAAAGGGACAAAACTAACACAGTCCAACTTTCGCCCATCCAAAGGGACTTCAGCCTTCATTACCTCTACCGTAATGTGAAAATCCATAAGGAAAGCAACTCTCTCCACCCGATTATTAGCCAGACACCCGCACCGACTTACGCCTTGGCTAAGTGCCTCAATGAAATTTTGACTTTCTACGTCCCTACCCGCTATAGCCTGAGTTCATTGGTGAGGTTCCTTGAAGAAATTCGCGACTCCCGCGGCACTGGCATCATAGCGTCCCTCAATGTAAAAATCCCTTTTCACCAACGTGCCCGTCAACCAGACCATCGATATTATCTTGTCTTGTCTACTGGAACCGGTCTGCTATACCGCACAATATCCCAGAAACCTCTTTGCCTATTTTGCTGGACATATGTAAAGATGTTCCACCAGAAAGAATGCGAACGTAGTATACCAATATATATGCCCCGTCCGAGGATGTCCTGGGAAGCAAATTGGAATGATTACAATGCGTCTCGTGAATGGAATATTTTGTCACACCCAAGAAGGGGCCATGAAGAATCACACCCTCAATGCCCACCCACAATCTCCCACGACTGCATTATCCGCAACACTGGGATAATAGGGAGACCACCTGACCCTCACCGCCTGTGCCTTCCGGAGCCGTTACTCATCCGGGAGCAAAAGCCCTCCTTGAATACGATGCAGGAGGCCTTTTTTGCTCCCAACCTGCAAGCGATGAAACGCACCAGTACCAGCAAACAACAACATATCGTCGCCTGAAAACACCCCAATTCAAGACAATAAAATTAAGGATAACTTTAACACTATGAGTAATACCTTCAATAATTATTTGTCCTACTCCTCAAAGTTCAGTCGTCTCACACTGAACCCTATTGAAGACATAAAAAGGGACACCAACCATGTCATCATTACCATGAAGGTGGCAAGTAACGCAGTCCATCTTCCGCCCATCCAAGGGGACTTTAGCCTTGGTTACCTCTACCGTAACGTGAAAACCCATATTTGTCAGAAGCCCGCCCCTACTTATGGCTTGGCCAAGTGCCTCAATCAAATTTTGACTT
This sequence comes from Macrobrachium nipponense, assembly GCF_015104395.2. Classification (NCBI taxonomy): domain Eukaryota; kingdom Metazoa; phylum Arthropoda; class Malacostraca; order Decapoda; family Palaemonidae; genus Macrobrachium; species Macrobrachium nipponense. The sequence goes on along the minus strand of NC_087201.1, from coordinate 54,227,770 downwards.
CCTACGTCCCGAGTTTATCAGTGGAGTTCCTTAAAGAAGTTCACGACCACCCCAGCACTGGCATCCCTCGACCTAGAATCCGTCTTCACCAACGTGACCTTTGATGAGACCATCAACGTTATCTACCGGGGCCCATCGACGGTCCCATCAATATCTCAGAAATCTCTTAGCGTTCTTTGCTTGACATCTTGATATTTGATGCTGGTGTGGTTCTTGTTAGGCCCCTCCTGGGCGTGGTATGAGAGTCTCTTAGATAGGCGCCTGCTGGTCATACCTACGTAGGCGCCGCTGCGACCGCGGACAGGGCATGTGTTCTGGTATACCACATATGTTTGCTTCAGGGGGTGTTGTACCCTTGGGAGGGGTTATTTTTCATTATTAGGTCGCGCATCCTCCGCTTCTGATAATATATGATTATGTATTAATATTATTATATTATTTTTTTTATTTGCGATATTTATTATTTTATGATTTTTATTTATTCTTTTTTTATTATTTTAATTATATTTTATTTATTATCTTTATTTTTATTTAAATTACTTTTATTTTTATTATAATTATTTTATTGTTTTTATTATTTTTATTCTTTTATTTTCATTTTTATTATGTTCATATTTATATAAGTTCTTGTAATTTTTATTTTCGAAATTATTACGACATAATAATTTTATGATTTTTCATCCATATTATTATTATTTTTATATCACTGTCATCCTTTTCGACTGGAGAGTTTTTATAGTGTGGGGTACCGGATTACATCCTACCTTCTCAGGAGTCCATCAATTTTCTCAATATGTGTGCTGCTTCTAGGAGCACACTCTTCTGCATGAGTCCTGGAGCTACTTCAGCATCTGTTTTTTCCATGTTCCTTTTCAGGGATCTTGGGATCGTGCCTAATGTTCCTATAATTATGGGTACAATTTCCATTGGCATATCCCATATACTTCTTATTTCTATTTTCAGGTCTTGATACTTATCAATTTTTTCTCTTTCTTCTACTATGGTGTCTTGGGGTATTGCAACATCAATGAGTAATACTTTCCTCTTAATTTTGTCAATCAACTTCACGCCTGGTCCTTTGGCACGTATCACCCGATCTTTTTGATACCACAGTCCCAGAGGATCTTTGCCTGATCGTTTTCTATCACTCCCTCAGGTTGGTGTCGTTCCACTTATTAGTTCAAGGTAGCTGGTGTTTCTTGCACAGTCTCAAATGGAAGGCTTTTGCTACTAAATCGTACCTCTTTTTGTGCTGGTTCTGTGCAAGTCCCGGACATTCGCTTGCAATGTGGTATATGGTCTTGTGTTTCATATTATACTGCCTGCATATGGGTGACACCAAGGTATCTAGAGAAAGAGGTAGCGTCATCCCCATTGAGTGCTTTCGTAACACAAGCCAAAATATTATATTTACCTGTTTGTTTTTATTTTTCGCCGTTTTAAAAATATCTTCGCAAGCTTAAAGGAAAGATTAGATATTTTGTCATAGTCCAGGTAATGATACCGACGCTGATAATGGTTAAAAAATAAAAATAAAAAACAATAAAAAACAAACCGTAATGAAAAACTTCTTTGTCCTGATAGGCTAGCTATGAGTAACGTCACTAAGATCCTCCCGATTTATACCATGCTCATCATCTTTCAGTTGTCAAAGCGAGAAGATGGGCTTTTTAACTATGTTCACATTTTAACTTAGCTACATTATGGTATCTTGTGCACATATCTGTAGTATCACGTCTTCATCCGTTTACCAAATGAATATCCGTCAGTAGTCTTGGAGTAATCACATATGGTTTATGTCAGTTCCGGTTAATTATTATTAGCAGTCCATTATCAAATTACAATTACAGCTAAAATTAATATTAGCAGAGATTTATTTAATAATTGCAATACAGTTACCTTAAAATGTAATTAATTACATTTCAATTGAATTACAATTACACCAAGCCTGCCGTCAATGCACACCGCTGGTGTAAAGGGGCGTAGCGTAGTCGGCATCTAGTCAGTTTCCTTCGCTCCAGATGTAACACCTTTATATACCCACCTTGATTGAGATTTTATTCCCATCTATCGTTCTTTGGAAATATCTCCTTAGGGCCTAGTCTTGTGCCGCAGTAAACATTCCTTCTGTTTGGTTCTGTAGCCATTGCCATGTTTCATCGCTGCCAGTTCTTTAGTCTGTCTCATGTCTATCTGTGCATTGGTTTGTTGTACATTCCTCTGTTCTGCTTGTCATTCCCCTGTCTTTGTATATTTCTGGGTCTTTGTCTACATTTATCAGTCCTTCTTCCCATGCACTCCTTAGCCACTTTTCTTCACTGGTTTTAAGATATTGCCCTCTTGCTCTGCCTTCGATGTTTATGCAGTCCTTTATGCTTAGTACTTATGTATATTCTGTGTTTTTGCTCTTGGGTTTAGTGCTTTCTGTATTGTCATGTGTTTCCTAGTTTACTGGTCTCTTCTGCGGAGTTCAGTGTTCGTCCACTTCCTCACTCCTGCGCTGTATCTGTTAGTGGTTCTTCCCCTTGTGTTAATAGCTTTCATCATATTTCCGGCGTTGAGTTTTGACTTTAGTATCGCATCAAGTTTCTGCATATATTCTCTCCTAATAGTGTCCTTTGTCTCGTGGTGTTTTATATCCTCTCCTTCTATTATTCCAGGTATTTGTATCCTGTCTCATCTATGTGTTTGATGCTATTCCCATCTGGTAGCTTTATCCTCATCCTTGTTACTTTGCCTTTTATATGTTGACCAATGCATATTTTTCTATTTTCAAGCTCCATCCTCATGTCCCAGATACAATTCTTTCAGTCTTGATAAAGGTATCTATTTCTTTGATGCTCTTACCATACAGCTTGATGTCGTCCATGAACATCAGATGGTTAATTATGTTGCCACCTTTCTTGAGTTGGTACCTAGCATCCATCTTCTGTGGTACTTTTGTCATGGGAATCATAACTACTTCGAAGTGTAGTGGGGACAGTGAGTCATCTTTAAAGATCCTTCTCCTATGTTAACCTCTCCTAGTCTTATCAGAGCTTGTAAATATTGTATTCCAGTTGCGCATTGTATTTTTGAGGAAGGTGATTGTATTTTCCTCTGCCCAATATATGTTCAAGTATTCAATTAGACATGTGTGCGATATGTCGTAGGCTTTTTTGTAGTCAATCCATGCTATTCCTTGGTTGGTTTTTCTTTTCTTACTATTCTTCATTATCATTTTGCCTATCAGGAGCTGGTCTTTTGTGCCCCTGCACCATCTTTTGCAACCTTTCTGTTGGCGGGAGATTGTATTTGTATCCTCTAGTTAGTTGTATACCCTTTCACTGATGATACCTGTTACTAACTTCCACATTATTATTATTATTATTATTATTATTATTATTATTATTATTATTATTATTATTATTATTATTATTATTATTATTATCCCTCCGTTTTTCTTTTATTTTGATGAAACGTGATGATTAGGTATATTGGAGAGTTTATTACGACAATTTTTAGTGTTGTAAACCTCTTGGAACACCAAATGTTTATTTTGAAAAATTGGTAAGTGGGTACATTAACGTGGCTGGGGTCATTTTGTCCATTGTTATTTGCTTTGACCTGGTTTTAATGGTCACAGCTCATTTAAAGCCCAAAATTTAACAATAATTCTTTAGATCTAAGGTCCTGTAAAAGATTCAAGTTTGACCCTCAAATCCATGTTAATACGTATATGCTCAATTATACGTATTAACGCTAAACTTTTCCCAGCAATCAGTTTTAATAGCCGTTGACGTCAAATATTTCTGCAAAGCTCTCTTCCACATAAATATATTTTAAGTGTAAACTTATTATCCTATCTAAAGAATATATATCTATATATATATATATATATATATATATATATATATATATATATATATATATATATATATATATATATATATATATATATGTTGTAACTAATAAGGAAAATGGCGTTTTAGGTCTAACGGGCGACTAAAATGACGATTAGGTCTAACTGTAGAATTTAATGTTAATTTAAGTTAAATGATTCTATTTTGTTATAAAAAAATATTTAACTTAAATACTTACAATTAAATAAAAAAAAAAATACAAATAATTGTTGTTGTGTCGCAATATTAAATAATAATGATAATCAATTTATTTTAGGCAGTCTTTTTAATATGTCAACC
>NC_087201.1:54139380-54223089 GCF_015104395.2 Macrobrachium nipponense | reverse complement strand
CCTTCAGGTTATTCTTATGCCATGTATTCCATTGTTTACTGCAACGCCCACATGTTTTTTTCTACTTATCATATTTTATTTATTTCCCATACTTTAAATTTACTATTTTTTTATTTTCTACTTACTTACCAAATTTTTTACTACCCTTACTTTTTTATTTACCATATTTTGTGTTTTCCATATTATTTTACTTCCCTTATTTTTTTATTGCTCGTATTTTCTAATTCCTATTTTTTATTTCTTATATTTTTATTCCTTCCATATATACTTTCCATATTTTTTTTATTTCCCATATTTTTCTACATCACATATATTTTATTTCCCATATTTTTTACTTCCCATATTTTTTTCCTGTATATATATATATATATATATATATTATATATATATATATAATATATGATATATATATATATATTATACACATTTTTATACTTACAGTCTGGATTAAGGTATCTATGTCCTTGATGAACTTACCATACAGGTTGATGTCTCTCGTCGGTGAACATCAGATGGTTAATAATGTTGCTTCCTTTCTTGAGCTGGTACCAAGCATCCATCTTGTGTAATACATTTTTCATGGGAATAATGGCTACTACGAAGAGTTGTGGGGACAGTGCGTGCGTCACTTTGAAAGATCCGTCTGCTGATGTAAATCTCTTGATGTTTGGTGTGGGCGTGGTTCTTGATAATCCCCCTCGCGGGCGTGGCAGGATAGTCTCTTAGATAAGCCTGATCATACGTACGTAGGCGGTGCTGCAACCGCGAACTGGGCAAATTTACTGTTATACCACATACGTCTGCTTGAGGGGGTCTCGTACCTGTGGAGAGGGGTTACTGTTCATTATTGGGTCGAGCGTTCTCCGATTCTGGTAACATATAAGTATTATAATTGTTATTATGTGATATTTTTTCTATAGACTTTTTATTTTTAATTTTATTTTTATTTATTTTTATTCATATTTAATTATTTTTATTTTCAAGGTACTTTTACTTTATTGTTATAATTATTTTATAGTTTTCATTATTTCATTTAATTTTTATTATAATTTTTATTTTTATTATTTGTATTTTATTTTTATTTTAAAAATTATTGCTACATATTTTTTTAAATTATTTTTGTTTTCATTATTCGTATTTTTATTTTTATTTTTTATATATTTTTATTATTTTTATTTTTATGATTATATTTATAAACTTATTATTGTATTATTATTATTATTATTATTATTATTATTATTATTATTATTATTATTATTATTATTATTATTATTATTACTTACACGTTTATTATTTTAATTTTTATTTAAAAAATTATTACTATTATTGTTCTTATTTTCATTTTTCATATAAATTCTTAATATTTTTATTCTGAATTTTTATTCTTAATTTATTAAGGATATTAACATTTTCATTATTTTTTATTGTATTTTAATTTTTATTTTTAATATTATTTTACAAATTATTATCATTATTTTTGTTTTTATAATATGTTTTTATTTTTATTACTTTTATTACCATTATTTATCATAATTATTATAATTTTTACTTTTTTATTTTGATTTTGTTATTTTATTGAAATAATTTTTACTTTTATGTATACTATAGTTTTATTTTTTCACATTTTAATTTTTATTCTGATTTTTATATTTATTATTAATATTATTAATTTGTTATTTATATTATTATTATATTAATTTATTCTTTTTTTATTTTTATTTTTTTTATTTTTTTATTATTGTTTTCGTTATTAGTTCATTATTTTTACTATTATTTTAATTTATTTATTTTATTTTAATTATGTAAATTTTTATTTATTTTTATTATCATTATATTTTTTTATTATTATTGATTATATTATTTTATTTTTATTATCATTATTTTTTTTATTATTTTTTTCTATTTTAATTTTTATTATTTTTATTATTGCTACTCTTAATTTTTTTTATAATAATATTACTTTATTATTTTTATATTTTTATATTTATTTTTTTGTGTTTTGAAATTTTATCATCATCATCATCTTACTAATTGTACTTATATATATATATTTTTTATTTTTTATTTTTTTATTATTTATAGTATTACTTTATTATTTTTATATTTATTATTCGTACATATAAATTTTATTATCATCATTTTAATAATTTTATCTATATTTTTATATTTTTTCATTTATATTTTTATTTTATAATTTTATTATTTTTATTCTTGTAAATTTCATCTTTCTTTTTGTTATTATTATTTTATTTATAATTCTAAAATAATGCTTTAATTTTAATTATTATTATTTTATTTTTATTTTTATTCTGGAAGTTAACCCTCTTTTAGATATGTAGTATTTAATGTATTTGCAGCCACAGCTGCATTATTTTTATATAGGTCTTTATTCCCAATTATGGTTTTCTCATTGTTGCTTAAACTGGTGAGCAATGCACCGAAGGTTGGAATGTCTAGAATAGGTAATTATGAAAGTCAAGCTTAATTTTATTCAAATAGTTGAATATTCGTTGTATAACCTATAGAGTTTCTCAAGGGCAAAGTTAAAAAGAAATCTGGATTTTGACTGTTCTTCTTATGCGGAGGTAAGTGATGGACTGCAGCAGGAGGGTGAGTCCGTCTTCTTCTTTAGTGGCAGTGCATGAGAAGTTCGATGCCATCCTGTGCGACTCCTCAAAGTTCGGTCGTCGCACACTGTACCCTACTGAAGACATCAAAAGGGACGCCAACCAGGTCATCAGTACCTTGAAGGCGGCAACTAACGCAGTCCACCTTCCGCCCATCCATGTGGACTTCAATCTTCATTACCTCTACCTTAACGTTATCATTATATTATTATATATGATATTTTTATTTTTATAGTTATGTTTATTATTATATTATTGTTAGTCCTATTTTTATTAATGTTATTTTCTATTGTTTTTAATTACAAAATTATTACTTAAATTTTCTTACTATTATATTTATTATTAATATTTTCTTTTTAATATTAATAATATTAATTTGTTATTCTTATTTTACTGATTGTCTTTGTTTTTTTATATTTTTATTATAATTATTATTTTATTATTTTTATTTTCATATTTTCGCTTTATATTTATTTTTCTGTATTTTGAAATGTTATTATTATCATTTTACTAATTGTATGTATTTTTTATAATTTTATATTTTATTATTATTTTATATTCCTATTTTTATTACTTATATATATATTTATTAATTTCATATTTTTCATTAATATTATTTTATTTATTTCATTTCTATTAACTTTATTTATATTTTTTATTTTGATTATTATTATATATAATTTTATTATTGTTATCTTTATTCTGAAAGTAACCATCCTTTGAAAGTTATAAATTAAAAGTAATTGATGCCTCAGCTGCAGTAATTTTATGTAGGTTTATTTTATTGATTATGTTTTTTTTTTCATTGTAGCTTAAACTGATAGCAATGCACCGGAGGTTGGCATGTCTATAATAGTAAGTTATGAAATTCAATTTCAATTTTATTCAAAGATGCCACAAATTGTAGTTAAACATTCGTTTTATAACCCGTAGAGTTAGGAAGGGTGAAGTTAAATTAGAAATCTGGATTCTGATGATTCCTTGGTAACGTGCTCGACGTTTCGTCTGGGATTTCAGACATCCTCTTATGCTAAAGTATGTGATGGACTGAAGCAGGAGGGTGAGTCCGTCTTCCTCTCTACTGGAGGTGCATTAGAAGCTCGATGCCATCCTGTCTAACTCCTCAAAGTTCAATTGTCTCACACTGTACCCTACTGAAGACATCAAATTGGACGCCAACTGGGTGATCAGTACCATGAAAGCGGCAACTAACACAGTCCAACTTTCGCCCATCCAAAGGGATTTCAGCCTTCATTACCTCTACCGTAATGTGAAAATCCATAAGGAGAGCAACCCTCTCCGCCCGATTATTAGCCAGACACCCGTACCGACTTACGCCTTGGCTAAGTGCCTCAGTGAAATTTTGACTTTCTACGTCCCTACCCGCTATAGCCTGAGTTCATTGGTGAGGTTCCTTAAAGAAATTCACAACTTCCCCGCCTCTGGCATCATAGCGTCCCTCGATGTAAAAATCCCTCTTCACCAACGTGCCCGTCGACCAGACCATCGATATTATCTTGTCTTGTCTACTAGAACCCATCTGCTGCACCGCACAATATCCCAGAAACCTCTTTGCCTATGTAAAGATGTTCCACCAGAAAGAATGCGAACGTAGTATACCAGTACAAATGCCCCGTCCGAGGATGTCCTGGGAAGTAAATTGGAATGATTACAATGTATCTCGTGAATGGAATATTTTGTCACGCCCAAGAAGGGGCCATGAAGAATCACACCCTCAACGCCCACCGAGACACAATCTCCCGCTACTACATTATCCGCAACACTAGGATAACAGGGAGAACACCCCACCCTCACAGCCAGTGCCTTCTGGAGCCGTTACTCATCCAGGAGCAAAAGCCCTCCTTGAATATGATGCAGGAGGCCTTTTTTGCTCCCAACCTGCAAGTGATACACACCAGTACCAGCAAACAACAACATATCGCTGCCTGAAAACACCCCAATTCAAGACAATAACATTAAGGATAACTTTAACACTATGAATAATACCTTCAATAATTATTTGTCCTACTCCTCAAAGTTCAGTCGTCTCACACTGAACCCTATTGAAGACATAAAAAGGGACACCAACCATGTCATCATTACCATGAAGGCGGCAAGTAATGCAGTCCATCTTCCGCCCATCCAAGGGGACTTTAGCCTTGGTTACCTCTACCTTAACGTGGAAACCCATAAGAAAGGCAACCCTCTCTGCCTGGTTATTTTTCAGAAGCCCGCCCCTACTTATGGCTTGGCCAAGTGCCTCAATCAAATTTTGACTTCCTATGTCCCGAGTTTATCAGTGGTGTTCCTTAAAGAAGTTCACAACCACCCCAGCACTGGCATCACAGCGTCCCTCAACCTAGAATCCGTCTTCACCAACGTGACCTTTGATGAGATCATCACGTTATCTTTGATCTCGTCCTCGTCTACCGGGACCCGTCAACGGTCCCATTCAATATCTCAGAAATCTCTTAGCGTTGTTTGCTTGACATCTTGATATTTGATGCTGGTGTGGTTCTTGATACCCCCCTCCTGGGCGTGGTATGAGAGTCTCTTAGATAGGCGCCTGCTGGTCATACCTACGTGGGCGCCGCTGCGACCGTGGACAGGGCATGTGTTCTGGTATACCACATACGTTTGCTTCAGGGGGTGTTGTACCCTTGGGGAGGGGTTATTTTTCATTATTAGGTCGCGCGTCCTCCGCTTCTGATAATATATGATTATGTATTAATATTATTATATTATTTTTTTTATTTGCGATTTTTTATTATTTTATGATTTTTTATTTATCTTTTATTATTTTAATTATATTTTATTTATTATCTTTATTTTTATTTAAATTACTTTTATTTTTATTATAATTATTTTATTGTTTTTATTATTTTTATCCTTTTATTTTTATTTTTATTATGTTCATATTTATATAGGTTTTTGTAATTTTTATTTTCGAAATTATTACGACATATAATTTTATGATTTTCATCTATATTATTATTATTTTTATATCACAGTCATCCTTTTCGACTGGATGGTTTTTATAGTGTGGGGTACCGGATTACATCCTACCTCCTCAGGAGTCCATCAATTTTCTCACTATGTCTGCTGCTTCTAGGAGCACACTCTTCTGCATGAGTCCTGGAGCTACTTCGGCATCTGTTTTTTCCATGTTCCTTTTCAGGGATCTTGGGATCGTGCCTAATGTTCCTATGATTGTGGGTTCAATTTCCATTGGCATATCCCATATACTTCTTATTTCTATTTTGGGTATTGCAACATCAGTGAGTGATACTTTCCTCTTAATTTTGTTAATCAACTTCACGCCTGGTCCTTTTTGCACTATTAATTAACCCGAATCTTTTTGGATACCACAGTCCCCAGGGAGGATCTTTGCCTGATCGTTTTCTATCACTCCCTCAGGTTGGTGTCGTTCCACTTATTAGTTGAAGGTAGCTGGTGTTTCTTGCACAGTCTCAAATGGAGGGCTTTTGCTACTAGATCGTACCTCTTTTTGTACTGGTTCTGTGCAAGTCCCGGACATTCGCTTGCAATGTGGTTTATTGTCTCGTGTTTCATATTATACTGCCTGCATATGGGTGACACCAAGGTATCTAGAGAAAGAGGTAGCGTCATCCCCATTGAGTGCTTTCCTAACACAAGCCAAAATATTATATTTTCCTGTTTGTTTTAATTTTTCACTGTTTTAAAAATATCTTCGCAAGCTTAAAGGAAATATTAGATATTTTGTCATAGTTCAGATAATGATACTGACACTGATAATGGTTAAAAAATAAAAAAAAAATAAAAACAATAAAAACAAATCGTAATGGAAAACTTCTTTGTCCTGATTGGCTAGCTATGAGTGACGTCACTAAGATCCTCCCGATTTATACCATGCTCATCATCTTTCAGTTGTCAAAGCGAGAAGATGGGCTTTTTATCTATGTTCACATTTTAACTTAGCTACATTATGGTATCTTGTGCACATATATGTAGTATCACGTCTTCATCCGTTTAGCAAATGAATTTCCGTCAGTAGGTTAGGAGTAATCACATATGGTTAATGTCAGTTCCAGTTAATTATTATTAGCAGTCCATTATCAAATTACAATTACAACTAAAATTAATATAAGCAGATATTTATTTAAATAATTGGAAATACAGTTACCTTAAAAATGTGTAATTAATTACATTTCAATTGAATTACAATTACACCAAGCCTGCCGTCAATTCACACCGCTGGTGTAAAGGGGGCGTAGCCTAGTCGGCGTCTAGTCAGTCTCCTTCGCTCCAGATGTAACACCATTTATATACCCACCTTGATTGAGATTTTATTCCCATCTATCGTTCTTTGGAAATATCTGTTTCTTAGGGCCTAGTCTTGTGCCGCAGTAAACATTCCTTCTGTTTGGTTCTGTAGCCATTGCCATGTTTCATCGCTGGCCAGTTCTTTAGTCTGTCTCATGTACTATCTGTGCATTGGTTTGTTGTACCATTCCTCTGTTCTGCTTGTCATTCCCCTGTCTTTGTATATTTCTGGGTCTTTGTCTACATTTATCAGTCCTTCTTCCCGTGCACTCCTTAGCCACTTGTCTTCACTGGTTTTAAGATATTATCATCTTGCTCTGCCTTCGATGTTTATGCAGTCCTTTATGCTTAGTACTTATGTATAGTTTGTGTTTTTGCTCTTGGGTGTAGTGCTTTGTGTATTGGCATGTGTTTCCTAGTTTACTGATCTCTTCTGCGGAGTTCAGTGTTCACTCCTGCGCTGTATCTGATTAGTGGTTCTTCCCCTTGTGTTTATAGCTTTCATCATATTTCCGGCTTTGAGTTTTGACTTTAGTATCGCATCAAGTCTCTGCATTTATTCTCTCCTAATTGTGTCCTTTGTCTCGTGGTGTTTTATATCCTCTCCTTCTATTATTCCCAGGTATTTGTATCCTGTCTCATCTATGTGTGTGTTTGATGCTATTCCCATCTGGTAGCTTTATCCCTTCAATCCTTGTTACTTTGCCTTTTAAATGTTGACCAATGCATATTTTTCTATTTCAAGCTCCATCCTCATGTCCCCAGATACAATTCTTTCAGTTTTGATAAAGGTATCTATTTCTTTGATGCTCTTACCATACAGCTTGATGTCGTCCATGAACATCAGATGGTTAATTATGTTGCCTCCTTTCTTGAGTTGGTACCTATCATCCATCTTCTGTAGTACTTTTGTCATGGGAATCATGGCTACTACGAAGTGTAGTGGGGACAGTGAGTCACCTTTAAAGATCCTTCTCCTGATGTTAACCTCTCCTAGTCTTATCACAGAGCTTGTAAATATTGTATTCCAGTAGCGCATTGTATTTTTGAGGAAGGTGATTGTATTTTCCTCTGCCCAATATATGTTCAAGTATTCAATTAGACATGTGTGCGATATGTCGTAGGTTTTTTTGTAGTCAATCCATGCTATTCCTTGGTTGGTTTTTCTTTTCTTACTATTCTTCATTACCATTTTGCCTATCAGGAGCAGGTCTTTTGTGCCCCTACACCATCTTTTGCAACCTTTCTGTTGGCGGGAGATTGTATTTGTATCCTCTAGTTAGTTGTATACCCTTTCACTGACGATACCTGTTACTAACTTCCACACTTCTACATTATTATTATTATTATTATTATTATTATTATTATTATTATTATTGTTATTATTATCCTTCCGTTTTCTTTATTTTGATGAAACATGATGATTAGGTATATTGGAGAGTTTATTACGACAATTTTTAGTGTTGTAAAACCTCTTGAACACCAAATGTTTATTTTGAAAAAATTGGTAAATGGTTACATTAACGTGGCTGGGGTCATTTTGTCCATTGTTATTTACTTTGACCTGGTTTTAATGGTCACAGTTCAATTTAAAGCCCAAAATTTGAAAATGCATTCTTTATATCTAAGGTCCTGTAAAAGAGTAAAGTTTGAACCTCAAAATCCACGTTAATACGTATAATACTCAATTGTTGAGGTAGGTGCCACGCTTTGTAAAAGAAAAAATACTTCCCTCATTAACGCTAAACTTTTCCTAGCAATCAGTTCTAATAGCCTTGAATTATGTCGACAAGAAATAGTTCTTTATAAATGGGACGTCAAATATTTCTGCAAAGCTTTCTTCCACAATAAATATATTTAAGTGTAAACTTATTATCGTATCTAAAGAATATATATATATATATAATATATATATATATATATATATATATATATATATATATATATATCTATATCTATATCTATATCTATATATATATATATATATATATATATATAGCTATATGATTATATATCTATATATATACATATATATAGATATGTTATATAGATATATAGGATATATAGATAATATCTATATATAGATATACATATATAGATCTATATATATCTATATATAATATATATATATTATATATATAATATATATATATATCTTATATATATTCTATATATATAAAAGCTATATATATCTATATATGATCTATATATAGTTATAATTATATATAGATATATATATATATAAAGAATATATATATGTCTATATATATATATATATATATATATATATATATATATATATATATATAAATATAAATATATGAGTGTGTGTGTACATACACACACACATACTTGTATATAATAGATACATACATATGTGTGTAATGTTTAAGTTTTTACGTTGTTCGTAAGTGCACATACGTTTATATTTCCATGTATTTTTAAGTAAGTTTAATTTTATGCTGAAATCCTCTAATTTTGGGGTTGTTTTTCATGTCTGCCTCCGCCATGAGTGCTCAGATTATGCTTGTGAGTAAGTAATAATATTAAATAACCCTTTTAAAAGATAAATTTTTTCTGTAAAAGCTCACGTTACTTCTGTTTTCGAGACGAGAAAAAAGTGCGTATTTAAACCTAGGATACCTTCTAGTTTCAAACTTCGATTTACTGATGGAGATAATGTAAAGATTAGATTGTTGTGTGCATTTTTAAGGCATTTTTTAGTTGTTTTAGTTGTCTAGAATATCTCATGTAAATTGTTTTTTAAAGGATGAAAATGCTGCCAGTTTTAATTTTTATACTTAGTAACGTTTTTCTTTTATTTATTTGCATGTATGTTATTACGTCGTGCTTGGAGTATTTGACCATTGTGTACTTGTGGACAAGGTGAGTTTTATATAGTACCACTCGCAGGCAAAGACTCTAATCTGCATAAAATGTGGGTATTTGATAGCAAGAGTTGTCTTTTAACCTTTCCATGTTGCTGTTCATAAAGGTTGTCTGCGGGAGTTTGATTCTCGGGCATTCCTTGATGGTCTAGAGATGTGTATTTCTGGTGATAGAAGTTCACTCTCGACGTGGTTCAGAAGTCACGTAAAGCCGTTGGTCCCGTTGCTGAATAACCACTGGTTCCATGCAACGTCACAATACCATACAAACAAACAAAACAAACAATAAAGGTTGTCTGTTAGTCTTTATTTGTTTTGGATGTGTATCTGCTGCATGCGTACCCCGATTAAAGCCCTGCTTAGGTGTTTCGAACATTTGCTTAAGTTATGGAAAGGCCTGAGCAAATAGAGCTTTGCGTTTTCTTTATCTTCATTGTCATTTCGTTTCCAGGTTACCAGAGTGCTTTGATTTACACCTTCTTTCACTTCTAATAAAGACAGGGTCTTTCTTTTTTCTCTGTAAGTTTGTGTTTTCAAGTCATCTGAATTAAGTTTTCCCTTCATCACCTTGGAGCAGTTCAGTTTTATCATGAAACAGAGATTGTTCCTCTAGCATATCTAACAGTTGAATTTAGAGCATTTCAGTGGTATTTGCAAAAATTGGTAATGAAACCGCGTATATCATGATTAGATCCCCCAGGTCACAAGAAAATTACCTTTTGTCCCACTGCTCACTTTTTATATAAAAATTAATGTGTATCATTCAAATGTATTTTATTATTATTGTTATATTTTGGAAGTTGACCCTCTTTTATACAGGTTCTAATAAAAGAGATTGCTGTTTCACCTCCATTGATTTTATAGAAATTCTCTTCTGTTTTCTTTATAGCGGCTTTTTAAATGTTATTAAAACTGGCAAGTAACGCGCTTGCTGGACATTCTCAGGTAAAAGTCGATATTCCAGTTTTTCTGTATTTATCAGAGTAAGTTAAAAGGGCATCCATATTCCGTACATATTTAAGGGTCAATTAAGAAAAGATTGACAGGTGAAGTCCGTCGTTTCTTTGGCTACAACCAGCTATTCTCAAGACAGTGGTTGTGAGAAGATTGAAGGAGGTGTTGCTTTTGTTGTTGTATTAAGCCAACACTTCTTGTTGGCACGGGCCTTTCCCTTGTTTGGCCCGTAGGTGATCGAAAAGATTCATTAGGTTCATGGTTAGTTTTATGAGTTTGGAAATATTTTTAGTTGTAGAGATAGAAGTGAACAGGGGAAGTATGATGGTGTCAGTAAGAGAGGGCCATCATGTCATATTGAAGTAGAAGTTTGAAAAATGTAAGGCTTTCGAATATTAGAGAAACTGTTCAGGTGGGGTTGTCCAACCCTTTACTCCCTTGGGTCCCTGCGGAAGGATTTCAGTGGTAGGTAAAGTTTAGAAGAATGGTAGTGGATGATGTGGATAGAGCCTTACATTGAGGGGATGTGATGAGGGTGATTGATGTTACTTTAGCTTATTTACCTTGGTGGAGGTAGGTGTTGAGTTCCACCCAATTTATAACTGGAGGGTCAGTGGGCGTGTCCCATGAGCTGAATTTCCATTGGCCGGGGACTCGATGCTCATCTCCCATTTGCTGCTGGGAGTTATCTTCAAGCTGCTTTCTAGAGTTGAAGATCACGCTGCCACAACCTTTAGACCTGTGGGCCTGGACTATGACGTCAACGGGCGTTGCTTCACGTTGCATGACGCCACAGCTGGCTGAATTTACATTGGCTGCTGGGCAGCTGGCATGATCAGGCATGACAGGTTCGGTATTGTCTCTTCTGGTGGTATTTCTTGTCCCGGTACTGTAGTTCAAATCGGGTATGTTCCTCCGTAGGGTCGTAGGTAGGAAAATCACTTCTTGTGCATTATTCAAAGAGAGCTTTTCTTGTTGAGTGAGAAGCGCCTCCAGCATGCATGGACGTCTTTGATCCGGGGCTCTCTTGGTTATCTTCGAGTTCAGGATAATTCCGTCACGGAAAATGGCTGTATTGTGTACCGCCGAAGTGTGGTTTCTGATGGTCCTTTCTTGTGTGTAGCAGGAGTTAAAAAGTTAAGTATATCTTAGTTTTACCAGACCACTGAGCTGATTAACAGCTCTCCTAGGGCTGGCCCGAAGGATTAGATGTTTTTACGTGACTAGGAACCAATTGATTACCTAGCAACGGGACCAACCGCTTATTGTGGGATCCGAACCACAACCACATTGTATCGAGAGATGAATTTCTATCACCAGAAATAAATTTCTCTGGTTCCGCGTTGGCCGAGCCGAGAATCGAACTTCGGACCACCAGATTGGTAGCCGAGCGCGAAATGCACTCGGTCAACGTGGAACTGAGTAGCAGGAGATCCTCTTAGACAGGCACATTGTGGTCATTCTAATATAGGCGCCAGGACATCCGCGGACAGGGCATATGAACTGGTATAGCACGTTCACGTGCTACAAAATGGGCGGGGTTGTTCATGATCAAGTCCTTCATTCAGCAGTTCTTTGATTTTGCCTTCTTCATTAGGGGAGACGTTTTCCATGACAATCTTTTTCATGGCCTTTTCCTCTTCTCGATACTGCAAGTGCATCGTTGCCTTGTAGGAGGTCTTGATCTTGACGTTGCCTTGGGGATTGGGCTGCGAGCTGTCACCTCCATTATCCCATGCGTCCAGGGCTGTTATGATAAGCTTATTTGGGTACCCGTTGTTGAAGAGCATTTGTGAGGCACAGTCGAGTTCTTAGTGAGTGTCCCGTCAGGTAGAAAAGTGGGTGAGATCCCTTCTTACGAAAGCCTTGACCGTCGTGTTCTTGAATCTGGCCGGGCACTGAACTTGACAGTAAAGTTCAGCATGCTGCAACGTTGGAACTTACGCATACAACCTCTCTTACTTGCCGAAGCCTTATGGAACGTGGACCTTACACGTATTATGTAGGAAGTCATACATGCTGTGCCAGCCACTTGTTACTGCGTACTTCTTGTGTTGGCCCGGCATATGTGTCTCAAGAAGGATGGTTGCTTGGGGGTGTGCTGGGGGGGGGGGGGGGGTGTCGTATCCCTCAAGGGCGCATTGTGTTTGGCCTTTGTGCTCACGTATTCCTTTTCTTATCACATAGGGTATGTAGCGTCGCGTCTGAAGTCACAAAAGATATTTTCACTTATATAACTTACCCGGTGGTTACATATAGCTGTTCGTCTCCTGACGTCACGGCAGAATTTGAAATTCGCGTAGCGCTAATGGTTTGACAGGTGATCCCTCTACTTTTTTTTTCCCGCCCCCTCTACGGGTACCGGGAACCATTCCAACAATAAATCAGAAGTTTCCTGCCGTCGGAACCGGTAACACGGTTCCTCTGCTGGTTGGAATTTGGATTTGATCATCTTGGTTTTCTCCTTTTGGTGATGTACCTTGAGTTTACTGATCTTTTTGATAGCGCTATAGTTATTTTGGTTTTGATATTGTTGTCCTTTTTAGGAATTATTTTGAATTCTTCACGATGTCTGACACCGGCTCTGTTCAGTATAGGGTGTGTAGTAGTGGGTGTAAGACTAGACTTCTTAAAGCTTCACTTGATCCTCATTCTACTTGTGTTAGTTGTAGGGGACGTGAATGTTCTTTTGAGAATACGTGTGAAGAATGTAAGTCTCTAACATCTCATGAGTGGAAGGCACTGGGAAAGTATATGAGAAAGTTAGAAAAGATAGAATCAGAAAGGCTTCACAGAGATCTTCTTCTAAGTTAGTGAGTAGCCAGGATATTCCTCTGAATTCTATTAATCCTGTTCCTATTAACCCCGTAGTGGTTGCTCCTGCCCTCGAATCTGTATCTCCCGATCCCGATCCGTGTCAGTATTACGAGCCGATAGGACTCGAAATTTGTCTCTTTCCTCACCACTATGCAGAAAATGGGTGAGACAGTGCAAGAAGTGGTAGTTAAGTGTGATAAATTACTTAGTGCAAGTGTAGTGGAGGAGGTGGTTGTTCGGCCCGTTCGTTCTCCTAGGTCTAGGCCCCTGTCAAACTCCCCAGATCCTGGGAGGAGGCATGCCGAAAACCGAAGGGAGGCGAGCGGGACCTGCTCCCGAGCAGCCGCCCCCTCAAGCAATCCTGTAGCCGTATCCCAGGATGCTGTCGCTCACCATTGGAAAGGTGTTGCGAGGAAGTGTTTTTCGTCAAGTGACTCTAGTTCAGATTGTTTTCCTCTTATAGAGGTTGGCGTAATAAGACTTCTAGACCGCTGAAAAAGGTCGCGCGATGTTTCGCCTGCTGCGGTTCCCAAGAAGGTGGCGGCTGCCGAACCTTCTTGTAGTTTTTGGGAGGAGCCTGAAGCCTTTTCTCCGGCGGTTTCGATTTATCGCCCTTCTCTCATAGAATTGGAGAAGCCGAACACGCACACCCCTTCGGAGCCTTCTCCAGAGCCTCCTCAAGCGATAACTCCTGCTGCTCCAGACGTGTTTGTGGATCATCCCTTCTACACCTCCCGCGCCTTCTACGTCGGTGGATCCTCAACCTTCGGTGTTTGAACAGATGAATGCCAAGTTAGGCAGTATCTTGGAGCTTTTTGGCAAGTCTCTTTCGTCCCCGAATGCGCTCCCGACCGCCTTACATCTTCCGCAGACTACTGTGCAGTCCTCTTCGCAGGCTCCTTTGCAGTCGCCTCTTCAGGCTCAGACTCTCCATGTGACTCCTCTTCAGACGCCACTTCAGGCGCCTAGTCGGACTCCTTTCCTGACTCCGTCTATGGCGCCACGTCAGGCTCTCGCTCGAGCGCCACCTCAGCCGCCAGCGCGGGCCGCCAGCTCAGCCGCCCGGATAACGTCTCAGTACAGGCTCAGACGTCTTCTCCTGCTTTCTCACCCTCCTCGGACGCGTCAGGGTGTGACTTCGCCGAACAGGATTCCTCTTCCGATGGAATGTTCGCCAGTTTCGTCGAAGGAAGCTTCGGACTTGGAGGAAGAAAAGAGAAGGACTTACAGAAAAAGACAAGCATTTGTCGGGGTATAAACTCCTTTTACGATCTTTCGTTGACAAACTTTGGAGATTCTTTTGCGCCTTCCGTTCCAGTTTCTCCTAGTTCGCAGTGGAAAAAGGACAGTAAGCCTGACTCCTCGTCCTCGTTCACGCGTCTCGTCCTCCTCGATTTCGGCTAAGAAAGCGATCAAGAAAGTTAACGCTTGGCTTTTGGAGAAGAGGGGGAACAGGGGAAAAAAGTTTTTTGTCTTCCCCCTTCGAGACTTTCGTCAAGGAGCCGTGTCTGTATGACACTGGAGAAGTTTTTTTCCCTGGGTGTGACTGCCTCCGCTCAGGGAGACTTTTCTAGTCTCGTGGACTCTTCCCGCAGAGCAGCCCTTAATACTGCTAAGATTTTCTTTTCAACAAATGAACTGGAGCATCTTTGCAAGAGTGTTTTTCCGTGTTTTCGAAGTTGTTAGCTTCCTGGATTGGGCCATTGCTTCGCTGGCCAGGAAAGTCAGTCATTTGGACTTTCGGAGGAGCAGTTGAAGGATTTTGCCTCGGTACTGGATTGTATCGATAAAGGCATCTGTGATGGAGCTTCGGAGCTCGCTGCCATTTTCGCCTCTGGAGTGTTGAAGAAGAGACAGCTTTGGTGCTCCTTCTTGTCGAAAGGGGTTTCATCGAACCAGAAGTCTGCCTTGCTCTTCTCTCCTTTGGACAAGAAACACCTATTTCCGCAAGAGATTGTGAGCGAGATCGCTCAATCTTTAACACAAAAAGGCGACCCAGGATCTTTTATCACAGTCAGTGAAGAAGCCCAGGAAGATAGCTCCGGTTCTTTCTGCTTCTCGGAGTGCTCCCTCCACGGAAGCTCCTAAACCATTTCGAGGAGAGCTCCCGTTCGATCTTCCTCCAGGTTTCGTGGGAGAGGTAGAGCCTCTTCTAAAACCACTCCCTCTTCCATCAAGAAGTAGGCCCGTAGTCCTCCACACAGCAGTAGGAGCCAGATTACCCTGTTCTGCAGACCTGGTTTCATCTCGGAGCGGATCCTTGGACGGTCCAGGTCCTGAAGGAAGGATACACCATTCCGTTCATCAAGCACCCCCCTCTCACAGAATTTCCTGTGAATTTGTCAGCCTACTCGGATAACTCCGAAAAAATTTGCTGCCCTCCATCAAGAAGTTTCTCGCCTTATACTGGCAAAGAGGGCCATAGAGTTAGTGGACTCTCCGCAGGAACCAGGATTTACAATCGCCTTTTCCTGGTAAAGAAGGCCACGGGGGGTTGGGGTGAGACCGGTGTTGGACGTCAGTGCCCTGAACGTCTTTGTCCTGAAGACGAAGTTTTCTATGGAAACGACCCAATCGGTATTAGCAGCTCTTCATCCTGGAGATTGGATGGTTTCCATAGACCTTCGGGACGCTTATTTTCATATTCCGATTCATTCGGAATCGAGAAGATTCCTGAGATTCGTGTTCCAGGGCCGCATTTATCAGTTCAGGGCCCTCTGCTTCGGCCTGTCGACAGCTCCACAAGTGTTCACCAGAGTTCTGTCGTCAGTAGCAAAGTGGCTTCATCTAGACGGATACGAATATCCATGTACTAGACGATTGGCTTCTCAGGGCAAGGTCCAGACAGAAGTGTGTGGAGGACCTACAAAAGACTTTAAGGATGACGGAAAGCCTAGGTTTGTTAGTAAACAAGGAAAAGTCATGTCTCACTCCTTCTCAGGAGATAGTTTATTTAGGAGTGAGACTGAATTCAGTTCCTTTTCAGGCTTTTCCGTCTCGCCAAACGGATCGACTCATGCCTGAACAAAATAGACGAATTTCTCGTCAGACAAACTTGCTCGGCGAATCAGTGGATGAGCCTTTTAGGAACCTTGGCTTCAATAGAGCAATTTGTAAGTCTGGGCAGGCTCAACATGAGACCACTTCAATTTTACTTGAAACAGAAGTGGCAAAGGAAGAAGTTCCCAGACTCCTTCGTGTTCCCCATCTCGGAAGGAATCAACAGGACCTACTTTGGTGGAAATCAGAAGGAAGGCTAGAGGAAGGCTTGTCTCTAAGCCAGTTGAGCCCCAACCTTACTCTTTTGTCAGACGCATCGGACAAAGGGTGGGGAGCTACTCTGGGGAGAAAGGAAGTGTCGGGACTTTGGCAGATTCATCAGAGAACCTGGCACATAAATCTAAAAGAGTTGAAGGCGATTCATTTGGCTCTAATGCACTTCAAGACAGAGGTAAGAGGAAAGTAGTGCTGGTTCAAGCAGACAACACCACGGCTCTCTCTTACATCAAAAAACAGGGGGGGACACACTCGTTCTCTCTGTGCGAGGCGGCGAGAGACCTACTCATTTGGCGAAAGAGAACAAGGTTGTCTTGAGCACAAGATTTATTCAAGGCTCGAAGAATGTAAGGCAGGACATTCTCAGCAGGAGAGGACAAGTCCATCTCCACAGAGTGGACGTTACATCCTCAAATATGCAAGAAGCTTTGGGGATTTGGGGATGTCCTCAGTTGGATCTCTTCGCCACAAACAAGACAGCTCGTCTACCACTGTATTGCTCCCCAGTTCCAGACGAGGAGGCGTTTACAGTGGATGCCATGCTTCTGGACTGGTCAAATCTGGATCTGTATGCCTTTCCACCTTTCAAAATGCTAAGATTTAGTTCTGGCAAAGTTCAGAGGTCATCAGAACGTCAGGATGACTCTGATAGCCCCCTTTTGGCCGGCCAGGGAATGGTTTCCGGATCTACTACTGCTGTTGACGGACTTTCCGAGAGAGTTACCGTTAAGGAAGGATCTACTCAGACAGCCCCACTTTCTGAGGTTCCATCACAACTTGTCCGCTCTTCGACTAGTCGCCTTCAGACTGTCGAGCATCTCCTCAGAAAGAGAGGATTTTCAAAG
This sequence comes from Macrobrachium nipponense, assembly GCF_015104395.2. Lineage (NCBI taxonomy): Eukaryota > Metazoa > Arthropoda > Malacostraca > Decapoda > Palaemonidae > Macrobrachium > Macrobrachium nipponense. Next base: position 54,205,377 of record NC_087201.1, on the reverse strand, counting down.
AGAGCTTCAAGGGCTATTGCTAGACCCAGAAGAGAATCCTCTGAATCGAGTGTACCAAGCTAAGTGGGTCCAATTCAGAGCTTGGTGCAAAGAAGAAGGAATTTCGTCTTCTAAGACCTCTATGAGCTCAGTTAGCTAACTTCCTTCTTTTTCTTCGTGAGAAGAAGAAGCTTTCTACCCAGACGATTAGGGGTTATAGAGCTATGTTGTCTTCTGTGTCAGACATCGAGGATTAGACATTTCTAATAATCAAGACCTCTCAGACCTGATTCGTTCCTTTGATACGACCAAGACAAAGGAGTCAAGAACAGTAGCTTGGAACCTGGATGTAGTTCTTAAATGGCTGATGTCAGATAGATTCGAACCGATCTCCTCTAGTTTCTTTAGAGATCTGACCAGGAAGACCCTTTTTCTTTGTGCTTTAGCATCAGCTAGAAGAAATCAGTGAGCTGCATGCTATTGATAAGAGAGTTGGATTCGCTAAGGGCAATGCCATTTGCTCATCAATGCTGGGGTTTTTGGCTAAGAATGAAAATCCCTCACGTCCTTGGCCTCGTTCTTTCTCTATAAAGAACATTTCGGAGTTAGTGGGGCCTAATGAGCCTGAATGTCTTCTCTGTCCAGTGAGAGCACTTAGACATTATGTGCAAAGGACCAAAGGTATAAGAGGTAAGAGTGGTAACCTGTGGTGTTCAGTGAAAGATCCTTCTCGTCCTCTTTCTAAAAATGCGCTCTCCTTTTTAAGGAATTTGATTTCTGAGGCACACGGACAATGTCAGGACTCAGATATCAAAGTGTTTAAAGTCAAAGCTCATGAAATTAGAGCAGTGTCTACGTCTATGGCCTTTAGACGTAATCTGTCTTTGAAAGACATTATTAAATCTACATATTGGAGAAGCAATTCTGTCTTCGCATCTCATTATCTGACAGATTTGCAAACCACATATGAAAATTGCAGTACATTGGGCCATTCATTGTGACTGACACGGTATTGGGTGAGGGAGAGAAGGATGTATCCCATCCTCACTAACTTTTCTCCTTGATTATGTTTTTTTGTATTTTTAAGGTTGTCTGAAGATACAGGGAGTTTTTTTGAGTATCTTTCAGTCTTTTAATGTCTGGTGTTTTCTTAAACGGTTGTGGTGATCCCTCGTTTTCATTGTATTTTGTGGTGATTTGTACTGCGCCCTGAGCAGGGGCATTATAGTCTTGTCCGTTACGGTCACGTCCTCAACGGCAAGTACTTATTATTGTGTCCGACGCACGGATCCATATATCCTGTCGGTACAATAAAGGCCAGCAGACTACAGAGGCAGTAACCACTGAGTCAGCGGTCTTTAAAGGTAAGGAACCTATATCTTCGGATAATTCCAACAGTTGTTATTTTAGCTGCCATTGTCCCACCACCTAAATGTGTCAATCAGCTATATGTAACCACCGGGTAAGTTATATAAGTGAAAATGACATTTTTATAATAATATAAAGTTTCACTTATACTTACCCGGTGGTTACATAACGAAGCCCGCCCTCCTACCCTCATATGGACAGGTAGGCATGAAACTTCTGATTTATTGTTGGAATGGTTCCCGGTACCCGGTAGAGGGCGGGAGTAGAGGGATCACCTGTCAAAACCACTTAGCGCTACCGCGAATTTTCAAATTCTGCCGTGACGTCAGGAGACGACAGCTATATGTAACCACCGGGTAAGTATAAGTGCAAACTTTATATTATTATAAAAATGTCATAATTCAAACAAGGGAATGAGGACTTGAATGTATTGCCCATTAAAAAAAAACCATGTTCTGTACCTATCAAAACAAAAAAAACAAAAAAAAAAAGATGTTACACTTAGTAGTGTATAATCAAACCCCAGACAGCTATTTTCTCTCCCTTAATTTGCTGTTGATTCTGGAAGACTTGATACATACATAGTCTACTCTTTATTAACATTAGTGAATAATGAATTTTGTAAGAGATTCAAATTACACAAGACACCGAGTTTAGATTAGATTTGTCTTCATCAAAATAATACCATTACTGTAATTGTAAAGGAGGGTAAGAATGGCACATGTATCCAGAGAGAAAATATACAATGGTTAATGTTTACAAGTACATACAGAAAAACGAAGAAGGAATGTGGAGTGGGAACAAACAATAGGCCTAGTGTGCCGTCTGCCGTCCGCTAGTATTTAACGCGTGAATATGAGCCATTCCATTGATCTCACCCCTGGCATCGTAGGTGAGCTTTATCCTGATTCATCTCAGGAAGACGTTAATTAGTAGTGCGACTGCTGCTGGAAGGGGTGGCGACGATTGCTGGTCCTTTCGACAATACCCTTCTCTGGATGATGCTATTGCAGCTCTGCAGTTTACTGAAGTCATTCAACATAATCTTGAATTGAACATAGTTTGGCTGTCCAACAACCCATCTTATTTGAGGAGCAGCATCCTTTGGAAAGTGCTATTAGCCTTTTCAAAACCTAACATCGATTTGATTTTAGCATCCCTGACCTTTCATGAATTCCCCCCGACTGAGCTCGCTTCTCATCATTGTTCCCACATTTGTTGGACGTGACGGTGGGATGTTTCCCTCCCACACTAGCATTGATAATAGCCCTTAAAGGCGCACGTGGCCTTCAGAAGGGCAAGGTGTTTCTGAGACAGTGACCTAGACTCCTTTGATATCCAGATTTGGATGGCTTACGAAAGGTCAAGCTGATAAAGGAATTAGAGTCTTCAGTTTAAGGAAATGAGCTTTTGAAATAATGCAAAGGAATTTGTAAAAGTAATGTAAAAAAGAAAAATGAGAATGATCGGAATAAAAAGAGAACTCAAGATATTCAGCAAGTAAAAATTGAGAAGAATGGACCAAGACCCGGAACGTCATATTCACATTTTTCTTCACCAATCCTTGATAATTTTTTCTAATTGGATCATCAACCAAACAATTAATACAGAAATCCTCCGCTCATGCTCTGATTGTTGAATTTACATCCCACTACTTAATTATCTCCGTCATGATCTGTGATTTACTAAATTAACAAATATGTATGAATTCCATCTAACATTTTCATCATTCCCCGTAGAGTAGATTGCTTCGGCATAGTTCAAAAAGAGATGTAAGAAAGTCATTTGGAACTGGCCTGGGAAGGTCAGAAAGAACACGGTGAAATTGGAATAGTTTGAAACTTATCGTCAGTCATTGTCGTGAGTACGGTGCAGATTTTTCCATGTTTCTCGAAGCGACTAGTAGATTACACACACACACACACACACACACACACACACACACACACACACCACACACATATATATATATGTGTATGTATGCATGTATGATATATAGTAATTTATTATATATATGATATATATATTTATATATTATACTTATATATATATATAATATGTAATATATATATATATATATTTGTATATAATATATATATATATATACATATATATATATATATATATATATATATATATATATTATATATATATTCCAGCATAAAAAGTTTAAACCGTTGAAAACCTCTGCTGTGATATTGACAATGGGTCTGTTCCAGCTTTAGTAAAGTATCTGAATTCGGCAGATGTCTGTATGTATGAGTGGAAATAAACTTGCATCGTTCTTCGTGCTTAAGTGGTTAACGTTAACTGATTTTGACGCATGGCCGTCAGTATTTCTTTATTTGGTTCTTCATGTGGGGCTTAGCCATTGTAGTGACAAGCGTATCCAAAAAGCGAGAACGAATCGAAAACTTTAGAAGTTATTGTGGCGATTGCAGATACATAAAGTAATGAATTTACAGATGGAAAGTATTGACAATTGTAGAACTTTTTTTTTATGAAGTCATTAGGTTTTGAACGTGCAAAAATTGTGGGACTGGTTAATTTTTTTTATATTAATATCAAAAGCAATTTTGAATTAGAAAGAGCCCAAACAATCTGTTTGTGTGCGTGTCTTGTGTGTCTTACCCGTAGGTGTGTTTATACTGCACTGTTTATTCACAAATTAAAAATTCATCTGTTTCATTTCGAAATGAAACGGATGCATTTCAGGTGTTAGTAATCAGAATTTCACAATTAGAATATGTACCTTGAGTCTGAGATTTAATGATCTTGTTTAAAAGAGATAGAGAGAGAGAGATGGATTCGTATAAATATATTTTTTTTATTTAATTAAAGCTGCGTGGAAAATAGTGTTTGATAAAGTTTATGATCCCCCTGCTTAGTTGAAGGTGAAACCACTAATTTGAGCTAATAAATACTCATTCGTGTAGCAGTCCCCCTAGTTTTTGGTGGGGGGAGAGACAAATTGTTTGGGATTATGAGATGTATGAGACTTTTGATATTGAGAAACTCAAATGGTGAGAGAGAGAGAGAGAGAGAGAGAGAGAGAGAGAGAGAGAGATTTTATAACATTACCGTGTAACGCAAGACATCTTTAATCCAAGCAGTCAGATATTGACTTTTGAAGACGCCATTTTTCTTCCTAAAACTTTGCAGGGTCCATCAACTTCGGGGATATTGACTGCCACCAATCCAGATTTTTCATGCAGAAGTTCCAGGTGATTTCAGGAATTTTCTCGCTCTCTGTTGTCATGACTTCTTTTGAATGATAGTAACTAATTTCATATTCATTCCTCTAACCGTGATAGTTGTCGAAAGTTCCTTCCGAAGACGGTTTCTTACTTGTTTCACCTTCTGAAGACGTTTTCAGAATGTTCCTAATTGCTTTTCGAATCGCCGAATACATTCCAGATGAATACCAGCTGGTCCGCTGCTATAGTGGTTAGTGTCGTGGTGTGCCACTGAGATGTCGCTCGTTTGCGTCTCGCTCTCATGGCGATGAAAAATCACTAACTCTGTATTATGATCAGTTTCTGGTGCAATGCGGGGTCTGTGGCGGGAAATTGAAACCAACATTCTTTGGAAGCTTGAATTTTAAGCCAATGGCCCCTGTGTGCTTGTTCCATGTGATTAGGTTTCATCAACTGAATTGATAGATAGTAATAGTGCATTTAAGTGTAGAGAGAACAACGAGCCTTTTTATTTTTATTTTTTTTACCTTCTTCTACCTGAAAGACCACGGAAGGTTTTTTTTTTTTTTTATTTGTCTGTCTGTTTGTATGTGGCGTTTACTTTTTTATGTTTTCAGCTTCTTTTAAGGAATTAAGCACATAGATCAGTCGCAATCATATCCCATAAAGAGAGGTTTGCCGCAAGTGCTAATCTTCATTTTTTTGAGCAAATTCATGGGATTACAATTGCCAGCCTTATATCCTACCTCGGTGGCAAGTGACAAGAGGCACAAGAATTTAAGGAGCGCTTTACCTGGCAACCGAACCTTGGTGATGCAGATATGTTGACTACTACACCACTTGGTCGTGGAAAGAAAAATCGATCTTCGAGCAGGGGAGGAGACAAATTTTAGATGAGGAGGAAACAAAACATGATGCTTAAGGTAAAGGTAAAGCAGGGAGATAGGATCTAAAACTAGTCATATCTGCTTCAAGCAGTTAATGAATTCCTGACGTTCTCCATCATCAGCTATGCTTCCCGTCTCCTAAGCCTTAAGTAGACATCGCTGTTACTTAGTAGATTCACATCAACCGTGCATCTAATGTCTAGGCCAGTCCCTTACGACGCTCCTGATTGGCTGTTGATAAGCCAGTCACAGGGCTGAAACTCTGAGTCTCTCGAGAGTTCATATAAGCAGAATGTATGTTCCACTTCTCCTGATGGATACTTTTGAAAGACGGTTAATGTAAATCTACTATAGTTGTTACATTGGAAGATTCTGTAGTTACAGTTTCTGAATTATCTTCATGCTCACGCTTCCCTTGATCTGCACTTTGGTGACTGTGATCCGTAACTACGTCAGATTTCCGTATTTTTAGAGGATTAAGCTTTATTGTGGTTTTCTTACTGATTTAATCCCAGTGAAGACCCTCTTTCAGTTCCAAATTTAAGTCCATATTTAATTGATAGGTTCTTGCTTATTGACCAAAACCCCCTTTTTATAACGATACCATTTTTCTTCTTTATTGATAACAAATATATTATAGAATTCCTCTCTCTCTCTCTCTCTCTCTCTCTCTCTCTCTCTCTCTCTCTCTCTCTCTCTCTCTCTCTCTCTCTCTCTCTCTCTCTCTCCTTTCCTTGACCTGTGTGAAGTCTCGTTGAAAAAATATTAACAAATATCTTGATCTCGAATTCTCCTTATGTCAGATGGGATGTCATGATCACCTAATAAAAAAAAAAAAAGACCAATATTGGCTGGCAGATTTGCTTCTTTTGCTCTTCCTTTGACGAACAATGCAAGTTCTGATACCACACGCTGTTTTTTTTTAAGAATTGTTCTATGTATATCCTATGTTGATTTTTATTCAAATATATAGAAAAGCTGTGCCTATCAAAGTACTTTTTCGTTTCTTATAACTTCGTTTTTTTTTTTTTTTTTTTACATTTTCGAAGACTTAAGGTGAATGTCCATAATCAGAGGGCATTTGACTTGGAATTTATCTGTTTATCGGAGCTGTCTGTTCATAGTCAATTTGTATTAGAATTTTTAAAACTAGTGTATTAACACATGGCATCATTTCTTATCATGATTATATATCTCGGTTTCTCTTCATCAATCTTAGGATCTTCATAAGACTGCTCTTTATTTTGTATTTAAGTTTGTCTCTTTAGTGGAACAGTCACGGATCAAATAATGAAAAAGGCCGCTCTCTTAGAAGTAAGTGGCCTGAGTTTTTAAATATTTACGGGACGAAGTGATGGGTAAGGAAACGGAAGAATATCTGCCAGAAACCATCTTGTTAAAGACACAGGTAAGAACTTATACACATTAAACATTTTTTGTGAATTTACTTTTAAAGCCTTGGTCATGATGTGTAGGCGTTATAATTTTATATATTAATTTTTTTATTTTAAGAAAAACATGTAAAAATCCTTCGCATTTTCTTCCGCGCAATCGAGTTTTCTGTACAAAGCATAATGCTGTATGAAATTCTCGATGTACTGCAGTATGAAACTCTCAGCTCAACGACCGGGGAGTGCTCAGTTGCTTCCCAGATGCGGTTATGGGAAGGAGCGTCGGCAACGTCCTCCGGAATTGGACTCGGTGGTGCTAGATGTATGATCATGGCTAACCTTCAATAAAATAAAAACTACAGAGGATTGAGGGCGGCAATTTGGTGTGTTTGATGGTTGGAGTGTGGACGATGAACGTGGTAATTTTCAGCCTGTTAGCCTATGTAGTTTTTAAGATCTAAGCCTGGACAGAAAATCACAGACGGACAAATAAATAACCATCCCAATACTTTTCTTTTACAGACAACTAAAAAATCAAAGGCTTTCTCATTATTAACTGTGATAAAACTAAACGTCACGTTTCCCAAGCCAGCAGAAATATGCAGTACACGAATGTATCATCCGCAAGATTGGAAATCCATATCGCCGAAGTACGATGGCTAATGGTCTGCCGCTCTATTCAATCGCTCAACCTCATGAATACGCGTCGGCTGCAGTTGAATTGTGTAGTCGTTACGTGAACGGTAATGATTTCATGTGTTGCTCAACAATTGACCCCTTAATTGTGTTCTCTTTCACTAAACGAGCCAAAGCAATTTGGGAGACTTGAACGGTCACAAAGGCAGTAACGAGAATTTATATATATTATAATATAATACTTATTATATATATATATTATAATATATCTATATATCTATAATATATTTCTATATCTTATATAGTTAGATTATAAATTATATATAGATATATAATATTATATACATATATTGTATATATTCTATAATATATATATATTATATATATATTATATATATATAATATATACGTATATGTGTGTGTATGTATGTATGTGTAGGTGTAGGTGTCTGTCTTTGTATGTGTATATATAAATACATACACTTGTAATGGAATAATCGCAATTGCCTTACCTTATCTTCTCTATTCCATGCATTTTGGATGTGACTTTCACTGACACTTTTGAAATCCGAAGTGAACCTGAATGGAGTAATTCTTTTCCAGGCCTTAGCAAATGCAAAGGATTGATAAGTTATAAAACGTCAAATATGTATAATTGACGGCTCTTACAAGTCTTTGTACATCCGTTTTTGCAACCTGGATATTCAACCCAGGGTTTTAGATAGTTAAACCTGTGTTGATGGTGCAGATTTCCCATATGGTGAGTTTCATGGAAGTGGAGACATTTTGGAAGAAAATGTTGCTTGCAACTTGGCCTCGGTCAAAGTGCCACAACTATATGGAGTGGAAAGGATGTGTCCAGATCTTAAGGAGCATATCATAGATTACAGCGTCAGTACTGACTCTGGCATTCAAAATAAATTATGTATATTTGAAATCCTGCTCCCAAGACGAAATGGTACTTTTTGATAATCCCCGTATTTTCTGAGATGAGTATCAGCACATTTGTTTATGTAGTGATTGTGGTTGAAAGGATAGCCCACACTTATGTCGCTTTAAAATGTTGTAGATCTAGAATTTAGAGACACCATATGTGATATGTGTAGTAATATTTATGGAAATAAAACAATAAATTGAACAAAACTTGGAAGGATCACGTTATGTTTTGTTTTATATTCTTAGCAAAGGTAAGGCTGCTGAATTCATCTGAAGCTTGAAGTGTGTGATGTGAGATTTCCTTGATCCTGAACTTCAATTAAGGATAGTCTCTGCTCGATCGTAAGGTTGCCTTCCTTGCTTAAATCTCTCTTCTCTCTTCTCTCTCTCTCTCTCTCTCTTCTCTCTCTCTCTGCTTCACGAAGTTACGCACGTTAGATTTGGCTAATACTCTTTCAAAGCCAGAGACCCTTTGAATTCTTTAGAGTGCTTACTGTATGTCCAGATATATATCAAATATTTATGGGTAATCAACACGGACAGGACCTGTTGGTATAATTTGAAGAAGAGTAACTTTTTGGGAGTGTGCGTTGTTATTAATGATCCTAGAAATACGGGCAGTAGAGGAGCTACTCTCAAATTACAATGTGTTTATAAATTGCATTTTTTATATTTTTCACCTTTCGTCATTTCTGTCGATGTTTTCTGCAGCTGTTAGGAGCTTTCCGCTCCTCTGGAAATTGAATTTTGTAGTTTTGAGTTTTCTGTCAAAGAAAGCTGTTGAGATGGCTATTTGTCTGTCCGTCCGCACTTTTTCTGAGGCTAGAAGGTTGCAAATTGGTATGTTGATCATCCAGCCTCCAATCATCAAACATTCCAATTTGCAGCCCTCTAGCCTCAGTAGTTTTTATTTCATTTAAGGTTAAAGTAGCGTTTGGTACAGCATTATACGATTATCGATTACCTCGGCGCATTTTATATTTGTCTCCTCGTGCGAATAGTATTTTTGGGATTTTTTTTTTTTTTTAAGGAAAATTCATTTTGATCTTATATTCGTTTTTCATGGTTAATGCGATTTGCTATTGTGGCATATTTCTTATGAAAATCGTCACCACCCTCTCCCAATGCTTTTCCGCACGGAAAAGGTACGCAGTAATCCTTATTCATCAACGCGAATGCTTAAGTTGTTGAGTCATTGAAATAGGTGGTATTATGCTGACTACAATATGGTATGATTATGATTTCTGCAGTCAAAGGTATTGCAGGTATTAAATCTGAACTGCATACAATTCATTCGTAATTTAGTTAGTGGTTGCGAAATGTCAGCTGTTAAGAACGAGTCTCATTAATTTACACTGTTAAGTCATTTGAATTAGTTGTTGACATTCCTGCGATTGTATTCCCAAGCTGTCATATCTTTGTGTGTTGTTTCATGTCTCCATAATAATAGTATTTACATCGTATTTCTCCAACTCTTACATTTTAGGAGAAATAGAATTCTGCGACATGTCACACCAATGATATAAGTCATGTTTTAGTATTATGCCTCTTGTCTAGTTTGTATATGGTTAACAATTGTTGTCACTCACATTAGATTCAAAAATTTTTCATCGTTGTTTTAATTGAAGAGTTTCACGGCAATTACCTATATTTATTGTAACAGTCCGAATGCACTGTAAATGCGTGGATGCAGAATATGCTTTGCGATTTTTCTATATTAAATTTTAAAGTGTTCCATAATCATATCATGATATAATGACCTATAAAAGGTATTCAGGTTGATGTTCTCCGAGAACTTTTGATTGCCTTTTTCATGATTTCAATCATCATAGTGAAAGCGCTTTTAATATCAGAGCTTTGGAGATTTTTTCGAGGGTAATTAACAAATCATACTGGATAGATCTGCCATGGGTCATTTGGCACCATTCACTCTCCCAGATAGTCTAAAAGCTCTCATGTCAAAGGCGTTTTGCTTTCATGAGAGTCCAGTATGAAAATTAATCTTACTGATGGTATGTCTGTAAGCCAAATAATGCTAATCCACTTTGGAAATATTTTCCGCATTCTATAAAATGTTAGAGACAGGGTTCGAAAGGTCTGCTGGCATGGTCTCCAGTCCATCTGAAAATTCTGTTCTCTGGGTGGGATTTATCTAACTTCATATAGATTTGTATTTTAGTAATTGATTGAATATGTTTAAAAATGGAGAAGAATCCAGTACAGGTTGATTAAACGTTATGAAGTAAATCTAAATGTATATGCCATACAAACGTTCGTGCACTGGGTTGAACCGGTCTGATAATTATATTCGGTTTGTTGCACCTCAAATAACAGATTGCCGATGTTTCACTTTTGAATCGGAAGTTAAAACATATTCATCATTGTTCCCTTCATGCGAAGTATCGCATATATTGTTCACAATTGTTGACCTGTATTTCGGGTACAAAGAGAGACCGTCACGTTAACCTTGTCCTCTAGAGCATTTCAGGCTCAGATTTTCAGAATTCGCCTAAGTAGGTGCTTGGGATTGGCGCATTGCATGATATTCGAAACTGATGAATAAAAATGAGGATTTATATATATATATATATATATATATATATATATATATATATATATATATATATTATATATATATATACACATATATATATAATTTATTTTTTGCAAAGTTCGTAACGACACACTGACATTGAGTCAGCGACGTTCCAAAAGAGCTAGTGCAATTGAGCTAATGCGAGAAACTGGCTAGCATTATAAAAGCTAATGCCAAAATCGCATTTGTGACAAAATAGCTGGTAGTACATTTTGGCTGGCACTGAACCCAAATAGCTCATTCAATACAATTAAAACTGAAATATCAAAATGCATTTTGTTCTTTATCATTATATTCAGTCTTTCCTTTTCGTTGTCTTGTTTTAGTAGAAAAAATAATTTACAATGCATAAAAATTTATAAAACCTTTCTATAATAGTTTTGAAAAAATGCTTTATTAGAAAAATTGAGTATAAAATACTTGATAATGATAAATAACAAATAAAGCTTTAATATGTTATGTTATAGCAGATCCTCTGCAAAAATCTTTTGTAGGTATATCATTATATGAGTAGTTGTTAATCAAGTTCTTTAGTCTCTCATTAATTTATTTAGTTCTCTTTTAGACAGGTGCTTGCTGTCGACTGATATACTACACATTGAGATTACTTCTCTTTAAAACTTTCTCTTTCTGAATTTCACGAAGAAAGCGTCGCACGGTTGGATGAACAGAGTCAAACATTGCCTGAATAGCACGATGGCATCCATTAGCTTAGTACATGTCCTTGTTATACCGTTTTCTGTTCTTTGGGGAACTTTCCAAAATTCGATAGGAAATATGGGTGTGCTCCTTCCTTTTGTCTGACGTCTCCCAATGTATATTTCTTCAAAATAGCCATACAAAGGTTGCATTTCTTTATCCAACTGCAAATATTCGAGGTTTTCATTTAGCTCTTCATAATGCATCCCTCACTTGATCAGGATTTAGGAACGCCAAGGCTGCAAGCATCTTGCAATAAAGACGGAAGTTGGCATCAGATATATAGCTATATGTTAATCCAAGTTCTATAGCTTGCTCTATATTGACTGGGAAAGATGGAAGAAAACATCCGTTTATGTTTGCATCAGGAAATACTTTCAGAAAGCATTAATAGCAGATTTTTCAAAATCTAATGCTACGAGTTCAGAGTTACAATCTGGACGTTTGTATTTCAGGATCTTAAATGCTCTTTCATATGTTAACTGAGTTTTATCTGACTTCAAAATGTAAACACAAGCAAACAGAGTCTTCCCTAACACGGATTGTATATTATTGATAAAACAATTTAGGTACAACTACGAAAAGTACCATCCAGACTTTCGGATTGGCAAGTTGAGTGAGCATTAGCTCACTGGTAAATATGGCTATTCGCTTTGAATCACTAACTACATCACTTAATAAGAAGGGTTCCGTGATTCCGTTTATGGCAACTATTTTAAATTCTTCAGGAAGTATTAATTCATCAATTGATGCAGGGTCACGAAGGTAACCTTCATTTTTACAACGTTTACATTGAATGCATTTCTGGAAAGACCGTTTTAGAGACTTTCGCCATTGCTTCGTCATCCAGCTCTTGTACTGCACTGGCAGTAATTCTTCGTGGCGGTACAATAAAATTAAAGGCTTCTTCATTCATTTTACTTCCAGCAATTCTTACATTTTGCCGTGTAGGATCTGGAGCATGGTTATGTTTTTGTAAAAGTGTTACTTCAAAAATTCTTTGTAGTTCAACTGTGTTTTTTCAGTGTACCCTTAGAAAAGGCTCCCGTACACGCTCACACCAAATGTTCGTTTAGCTGTCAAATTAGAAGTTTGCAAGCCGCTTTGAGTTTGTATGATGATTATTTTGTACTGAATGACTGGCTTGCGTTGTGAAATGATAGATTGGCGCGATTACCGAAAAACTTGCCTTCAGTACCGTGGTAGTGACAGCCTACTTCATCGTGTGTTGGGAGGTGTGAAGTGAAGTATCAGTTTAGCATAAACTGAGAAGAGTGCAGTTGTCTGTATTGGCTAATGATGTCGACGTCACAGGGAGAGATAGCCTTTCGGTTGCACTTTACTGAACTATGTAGAGGACAGGATTCATTATGGAAGATAAAAAGTGCGGGTTATTCTGCCCGACATAAAAAGGCACCGTCTTATGACCTTTGATTTTTAAAATTACGAGAAAGAGATAGCTCGGCTACTAATGACACAATAACCACAAAAATTGGCAGCATGCGTTCTGCACTTAGAAATGAATACAAAAAAGTAATAAACTCGCAGAAGGCAGCTGCCGGTAGCGGGGATTTATGCCATCCAGCATTATGGTATTTTCAATCACTGATGTTCCTCAAGAACCAGGAAACTCAAAGAGAAGCAGTGAACAAAATTGATGGGGAAAGGAAAAGTTCACATTCCATATACAGTCAATTTTGAACCACCAACAACAGCTTTCTTAGAACAATCAGGACCATCATCAGGTTAAAAATGTTTTGTGTTATATATATATATATATATATATATATATATTATATATATATATATATATATATATATGCATATATGTGTGTGTGTGTCTGTGTGTGTATCATGTATGTATGTACTAGGTGAAATATATATGTTTTATATGTAGATTATCAATTAGAATTAATTTTTTTTTTTTTTTTTTTTTTTTTTTTTTTTTTTTTTTTTTTTTTTTGTAGCATGTTAACCTTCAGATGATATTACTTCCTCAGTAGAGTCCATATTGCTTTGGAAGTTTCAGGTAAGGCCGAGCAAAAAGACGGTAGTAAATTGCAAATCCTCGTGACTTCCTCCTGTTGCTATCAATCTTTCATGGGCTGATATGGATTTTCTCATACAAGCGTCTTGTTTTTTAGTTAATAGTCCTATGACTGAGAGCATCTCCAAAAAAGTTTCAAGATCCATTCGAAGACAACTGTGTTTCGTTTTGGTTAACATTATTACCAACACACCAGCTGTACTCAGACAGTGTCCGTATCTTCTGGCGTAAGAGGAGTGACCATGGGTGTCTCTAACACCACATAATCTCAAGATGAACCGAGACATTGCTTGCAATCCGAAGTGAATAGCGTGTGATTGAGACTGAAGTTCCCAAGTCTTTCAGTTCACTCCAACTGACAGTCAGGAGTGAGCATGTATGGGGCCCTTTATAGTCTATAATTACACAAATCCAGTTCTTGGTTGTTTTGTATGTTGTGTTTTTACGATGCAAAAAATTCTTCATAGCTAACCATACCACTTCCTTTCCAGTACTTAATGTCATCAATATATTGCCAACAATAACTATAACCTAACCTTAGCCTCATATTAAAGGTGTCAAGTTTAGATGCAGCCTTGCCATAAGTTTTACGGGTGTTTTCACTCATAAAACTACTTCTTCTAGAAGGCTCAATATCAACAGTAGGTCTTTGTGATGCTTGTTTGGTCAAGTTGTCAGCAACTTCATCCAGTGGAATACCAATATGAAAAGGGATCCCAAGAATTTTAACGAAAAGTCCCTTCTCTTTAAGATCACAAACCAATGTCTTGCAGTGAAAAACAATGTCATTATTAGTAGGAGTTTTCTTGTTCAGAGCAAATAATGGACTCTGAGAGTCAACGGAAACAAACATATTTTTACTTTGACATACCACCACTTGCAATCCCTTGAGAATGGCATGCAACTCAGCTGCCGTAGAGGAAGTGATTTCTAAGGATTGAATATAGGCTAATAGCTAAGATCAAATATATATTTTGCTCTACTAACTACTTTAGTATTTATCGTAAACCATTTTAACACTCAAATAAACTTGCAGTTTCTTGAAATTAGTTAGTTTGGGTAACAGCTCTTGCAGCACCAGTTAAAAAGTGTACTATAGTAGATTCACATCAACCATGCATCTTATGTCTAGGCCAGTCCCTTACGACGCTCTTGATTGGCTGTTGATAAGCCAATCCAAAGGTTGGAAACTCAGTCTCTCGAGAAGGATGTGTGTTCCACCTCCCCTGAGGGATACGTCTTTCAAAAGTACTCCTCAGGAGAGGTGGAACATACATGCTGCCTATGTGAACTCTCTCGAGAGACTGAGAGCGTCCAGCCTTGTTACTGGATTATCAACAGCCAATCAAGAGCGTCGTGAAGGACTGGCCTAGACATCAGGTGCACGGTTGATGTGAATTTAGTATAGCTAATTGGTCACAATAGCGATTTTCGCACTAGGTATTATAATACTAGCCATCTTGTCGCCCTCGCAAGTCATGCCAAGACGAGCTGAACCAAGCCCTATTCAAGTCAGGGAAAACCAGTCTCTCTGCAATTCAAGCCAAGTCAAGGCTTTTACAATTCACGCCATGCCAAGCCCTCTGCAAACCAAGCCAAGCCCAGTTAAGCCATTTCAATCCCTATGAAAGCCAAGCCACGCTGAGGCATCTGCTATTTATGCCAAGCCAGGCCAAGTCCTCTGCAAGGCTCGGCAATGGCAGCTAGGTCAAGACAAGCCCTCTGCGAGTCAACCCAAGCCAAACCAAGCAGCCATGCCCAATCAACCTCTTTGCAAGTCATGCGAACCCAGTCCCTCTGCAATTCAAGCCAGGCCAAGCCAAACCAGGTTGCTGCAATTCAAGCCAAGCCTAGACAAGCCCACCTCTCAGTAAGCCAAGCTGGCCAAGCCTAGCTTTGAGCAAGCCAAGCCAAGCCCTCTGCAAGCCATGTCATGCCCAGTCAACCCCTTTTGCGATCAGAAGGTTATGAATTGGTGTTTGATATGAAGCTCAGCTCCAGCAGAATATTTACTAAATTGACTAATGATTTCACACATCTTGCATTACCTTTAAATTAGTTTTCTATTTACTGCAAGTTAAATATATCTTATGATACTGAAAGATAACAATGTACTGTTTCAGGAATTGTTACTACAGAGGTGATTTCGGAAAAATCACTTGTTCTGGATCTGTAATTTGATCAGTGTGCCTATACTGTTTTGCAGTCTGGCATTCACAGACATGCGGAGATCCTTGCTTTCTAGACAAAACAGCTAGAAGTGTTGCTTTTCGTTTTTCCAGAAATGATACTGTACTTTACACCACCAAAAGAAGACACCCTATCTGAACAGAAAAATTCTGCTTCCGCCTTTAATGCCTTTGCCTCTGGAGAAAGTTCTTGTTCCAGCGTCCATATTCTCTCATTCTCTTTACTGCAATATTAGGGAACTTTATCACTACTGTATTTATGTTTTATTTGTTTGGTTTCTTACCATATTTCATAGGTCATTTTTATCTGCATTTTACTGAATTCCTGATTTACTGGCTATATTTGCTCATTTTTTAATATAAGAATACTCCGGGAAACCTTACGTGCCACATTAGTATGCTTTTGGGTTTGTTCTGTACAAGAATGTGTATCTCACGAATAATAATAATAATAATAATAATAATAATAATAATAATAATAATAATAATAATAATAATATGTAGGTGAAGGTAGTAGTGGATCAAAGTTTGTGTTAATAAAAATAATGGTTTTGATCCCTTCATACGTATAGAAATTATAATGAATTTAAATAAATGTAAAAGAATTAGAATGATTTGCTGTATTCGTCTTTCAACGTGTTTTTAATTAGGTAAATTCATTATTTGTTGGCAGTCCATAAGAAAAATTTATAAAGCTCAAATATTTATAAAAGAATAGCAGATATATTTGCATCATATGCTTCATACAAAAATCAAATTGACAGAAGGAAGCATACAAGTTTTAACGAGTAAAAAAAATTTATACATTTCTTGTGTAATGTCTAACTTCCATCATGCACAAACATGACGAGCACAAAGATATCGTGCCGCACCTCAGGCAAATCATAAATGCAAACATGTTTCGTGGCTTTAATCAGTAACTCCCTCCGCGCTTAATTAATTTTCTCGTTGTATAAATAAACAACGAAAAAGGGAAAATAAATTTACACAGATCCTGACCTCTCAGAATATCTGTAGAGCTATTTATCATACGCAAGGTTAAAAAAATTCAATAGCAAAAACAATGTAAGTCATCACTACTATTTATCTCTTTATGTTTTCCCCTTGCATCTTACCTATATGTTGCATAAACAAATAGGTTTAATTATGAATATACCTATAAGTTTATTAACAATATACTTACAAGTTTCAGCCGATATCTCATTTTTCATTGAACAATGCCCAAGGGGACTCCACCATGTTTCATTCTCTACAGATATATGTTAAACATTCAACCTCTGTGGAACAGAAACACATTATAATTTAAGAATTCTCGGTATATGCCCAGGAAGTCTAACTAAGCTTTTAAATTCGTAAGGAATAATACAAATCAAACAGTCTCAATAATTCTGCAGCTGATTGCACAACTTTAATATATAAAATATAATATATATATATATATATATATATATATATATATATATATATATATATATATATATATATATATATTATATATATCTAATATTTGATCTATATATATATATCATATATATAGACTATATATATATATATAGATCTATATATATAGATAGATATATATATAGATATATATATATATATATATATATATATATATTATATATATATAGAGAGGAGAGAGAGAGAAGAGAGAGAGAGAGAGAGAGAGAGAGAGAGAGAGAGAGAGAGAGAGAGATATATATATATATTATATATATATATATATATATATATATATATATAATATATCTATATATTATATATTATATAGATATATATATATATCTATTATATACGTATATATATATTATATATATATATATATATATATATCTATATATATATATTATATATCTATATATATATATATATATATATATATATATAATTATATATAGTATGTATGTATATATTATTCTTGCATTGCTTTGCTCAGTCACGAAAAGATGAATTAGGATCTTTTCCCTCCACCGCGAGTTTTTCTGTATTTAAGTGGTACCCGCCCATTTTTTTTTTTAATCCTTTGGTCGTCCGACCCGTCGTTTGGTCATCGACAACATCAACTGCGGGTTCGGAATACTACAGTCTGATGTGAAAGGTTTAATGTCGACAAAACCTTACGAATGTTACGAAATTGATAGAACTTAAGAGTTCAAATTACCTGAAGAAGTTTAATATCTTTCCCAGTGTTATTGTAAAAAACATGCCTTTTTCGGTATGAAAATGGGGATATTTTGAATATTGTCGAAGACACTTATGACAAGTCGATATCACTTGTAAATAATCCTCCGTTTTCATTTCCCCAGAACCCTAAAATAAAACTGTCGAAGAAAAAGTCTCTCGCCAAATACATCGAAAAATATTAAATGTTGACACTTTCATCCCGAAACTTTCCCGTCAGATGTCGCTGAGAAGCATTTCAGCCGTATAGCTTTAGGAAAGGAAGAAACCATATGAGTATTTGTGTGCGATAGAGTTGGCATTTCAGTTACTTACAGCACAGTGCTTATATTTTTGGGTACATTATTTCAGTTGAATTGAGATGGCGAGTGGTTTTTGGAATGAAATTTAAGGTTGGCTGTCTGATTCCACGATACTGCTTGTTGCAAGTGAAAAGGTTTTGTTGATCTTGTTCTTGCTTTGCACATTTCGTATAATGTCCTTGTTGAAGAATCGAAAAGTTAATTAGTTTTTTTTTTCTTTTTGGGCGAGTAGGGGAATTGTGTGGAAAATACGCAAAATTTTATCCCTACAATAACATTCATAAGGAAATTTTCCCAACAGTATGAGAAAATAAT
The DNA here is from genome assembly GCF_015104395.2 of Macrobrachium nipponense. Lineage (NCBI taxonomy): Eukaryota > Metazoa > Arthropoda > Malacostraca > Decapoda > Palaemonidae > Macrobrachium > Macrobrachium nipponense. The sequence goes on along the minus strand of NC_087201.1, from coordinate 54,186,654 downwards.
GCTACTTACATATATATATATATATATGTGTGTGTGTGTGTGTGTGTGTGTGTGTGTGATATTTGAGCATATTTTCTCTCATAAAATTCTTATTGAAGTCAATGGCATTTTCTGCAGCTACTATCTTCTTATCAGGATTCTCAAATAGCCTACACTTCTTTTTCTCTACTGGTAAGCTTCTTAGGAATAAGGCAAATTCATTTTGGATTCCTTCCGTTTACTTTATTTTCTATTTATTAGTCGACGGACCGTTTCGTCGACTCCCAAGTATAACTTCCTCGTGACTGAATTACAGATTTGCATGTTGTTAGTTCTTGTTTTTGATGAATCTGGCTTTGTGCCAGCACGGCCTCTTGCCCATAGAGTGTCCCTGAAGTCATTTTTTGAAGGTGAATACTTTATTTGTTATTTATGGGCATGTCAGGGAAATGGTATGAAATGAAAGGCGCTCGTCAGTAAGAGAAAGAAGGGCAATAGTAGTGAATCCTGGCGATGAGATGGTTAATAAGGAAAAGTGAATTATTTCAATATTTATCATTGGAGGAAATCGGAAAAAATGTAATACCGTATTTAACTTACTTTGAGAGACAGAAAAGGAAGCATCGATTTTAGAAGTAGGGGTCGATGGAGGAAAATTAAGAATTTTTTAGTTTGGAAAAAGCAGCACAATAGAAGTAACGGCTTAAGCGGTAGTTAGAGATATAGTTAAAAAATTTGGCCGTTAGACGTGAGGCGGCCGAAAGAGGGGAAATGAAAGGTTTCGGTGGGAGAAACGAGATGATTGCCATCAAAATGATCATCAACTATCGACGTACTTGGAGAGCTTCTCGGAGATGGACAGGCCATATTGGTCGCAAGTTTGTCTGACCGCAGTGTTTAAAAATTGCTTCATGTTGTAACTTCAGGAGGTGGTACATGTGTGGGTAAATCAAACTTCCATAAGTCTCTTCATGATGTCGCTGATGTCTTTGTTAGTGATTGCCCCGTTTGGCTCTTGAGCTGCTGCTGGCTGAAGAGGCGACCTTGAGCCTTGACGGTTGGCATCTGGGTTGGGTGGGAATAGGTTGAGGTGGAATTGAGGACCATTGAGGTTTAGGTTTTGGAGTGGGTTGAGGAGTAGGGGTTGAGGGTGTTAGGTGCTCAGTCTGAGTACCTTTCTAATGGCACAAAACAGGCGCTGCTCCACCACTTTTTTGGCTGTTTTGACTCGTTACGCTGTGTTGTCGTTGGTCTGGATGCAGGTGATGGTGTAGGTATTGGTCTTGCTTGATTGGTTCTTGCTTTCAGCTGTACAATGAGGGCAATTCGGGCACTGCATCGTTTAAACCACGCATGATATCGTTTAGAACAGTTTGGGCACTTGGGTGTCGTAGGTTCCCCAACATAACTTTGTCTCGCGTTTTTGCTACAGATGGTGTAGATTGCAGGACCTCTGCAACGGTCCTGGTGATGACCATATCGCTGACATCTGTAGCACCTGAGAGGTTCTGGTGTGTATTCCTCTGTTGGGTAGGGGGAAGTATCCTTATATCCTAAGCCAAACTTGCCTCAGGATTTGTCCGCTGAAGGTGGCAAGGACCTTCCGTGAAAGTGCTTTGTACAAAATTTGTTTAAACACCACTTAAAGTGGATTTCAGCTGAGGGGATTTTATCCAGGCAGATTTCCAGTCTCCAGAAACCAGAAACAGTAAAAAGAGAAATTTGTTCATAAAAACAGTCAAACTTCCTGTGGTGTTTCCTGACCTGGGAAGCCTTTAGTTTTAGATTGATACACATACTTTGATAAAATAATTTTTGAATTGTTTATTTTGATATTGTAGCTTTTTTTTATTAGAAAACAGGATATCCTAATAAATAATACTCTAGATAAAAGACTGGCTTGCCCGAGTTTAGAGTTGACCTTGCATATCTAATATTAACTCCATATACCAGGTTCTAGTTCCAGGATGTAAAAGTTATCATTGTTGATAATAGATTCCCTACAGACACGAGGTGATAGTCTTCAGAACCTACAGTGAACTAAAATGGTGAAAGGGGTAATATAAACATCCGGATTTTGTAGGTTGGAGTGTTTTCCGAACTTGCTTTGGTATTGGGTCATCTATGTTCAAGTAGCTATTACGTAGACTTTAATTCACCTGATTGCTATGTTATTCATAGTTCCCGAAGGACGATTTCATGTGCTCTTTATTTCACTGGTTTTCCCTCGCCTTATTTGGCGCTTAGTAGAGCGTGCTGATAGGCGTCTTTTTGTAGATATATATCTTTTGCTCATGTATTTTTTGCTGTTACACAGTTCATTTCCAAGTTTCCCAGTTTTGCACGGGAGTTGAGTTGTTAAATATGTTTGTTGTCCTTAAATGAATTGATTTTCTTGCATGCATTTAAATTCATTTCCGACTAATACAAGGACACACACGTAGACTGATAAACACTTTATCGTTCCTTCTTCGATTGACTGATACGAAAGAATTTCCCGCTCGACGAGGTCTTTTCCATTGAGTCTTCGCAAAAATTGACGAAACCAGGAGTGTGTTCTCATTTCAGCGGAACCCTCTTTTGGCCAGTCAAGAAAATATGCTTTTCATTTCCTCAAATTCTTTGGTGGTTGTTCTCCCCTCTGCCGGTGAAAAATACCTGACGGACGAGTTATTTGACGTTCTTGCGTTCTAATTAACGAAAGATGGGCGCCTTTTTCATTCGTGCTCAATTACACGGTCATTTTTATTGGGTCAATTAATTAAATTAATTCCAATATTTTTATCAACTCATTTCATTACTCTCGTCATTTTTAGTTTGTCTGATATACGAAAAATGGTTCCTATATTTTTAATTGCCATTCGAAAGAAAGTATTAAATCTTCCGTCCTCTTTATGTAGCTTACGTGAGAGTTAAAAAAAAGAATGACGTAAGAATAATCAAGACAACAGGTCAGCTGAAACCTTCTTCTGGATCGGGGTTACAGCTGACAAATATACTTAGAGTCAATATTAGCATGAAAACCAACTAGAAAAGATTGGAATTAATTCAGATATGAACTTTATACAAACCAGAAGTTGTGGACGTAATGAAATGAACCATTATGAAAGATCTTTATACAGTAGAAATGATTTAGTGTTTTAACGCTTAATAGCAACTTGGACGAACTAGCCTGGTCTGAGGCTGGGGTGTGCGGGGGGGGGGGGGGGGGGGGGTTTTTTTTGATGTGGTAGGCCCGATCTCACCACTGTTTGATTCTATAGACTCTGGAAAAAGGAGACTATCAGAGGTTTCTTGTTTTTGTTCTGAAGTAGTAAAATCCGACTAGGATCTTGTTTTTCTTCCCCCAGGTGACAGTAGGGGAGACATGACAGCCACCCACCCTCTGCAAACCGGTTTGTCCGCTCCAGGTGGGAGCAGGGTAGGTAGAGGCTAGCCTGCCAACAAGCTCGTTTGGAGATATTTTTTAGTTAAGTTCTGCTTTATTTAAACATTTATAAAATGCTTCACTTGACAGCGATGAGTGAACGACACAGGGCATGTATGGATTTAAAATGCTGCTGGTGAGCCTTGGTATTCCTTGTAAAAGTCCTTCCTACTACAGTGGTGAAAATATTTGCTATAAACGCGTTCTCACTTTAAGATTGAACTGTGTTCCTGGATTCAGCACACTTTAGCAACAAGCGTATCCAAGAAGCGTGAGGTAATCGATAAGTTAAAAGCTTCATTTGTCAACTGTAAATAATTAAAAAAGTATAAAGGAATGTTTAAGGCATTGATTTGCAAGACAAAAAATGTTTTATGAATTAGTTGTAATTTGGTTGAGTTTTTAGTGTGACTTATCAATAAAAGGATGAGCTGCTCCCAGGGGAATGAATATCATCCATTGCCCTCAGGAGCAATACTTAGCTCTGAAATAAGAATTAGTATCTAAAATGACGTTCTTTGCCATTCCTATGTTAACTCAACGGCCTGCAAGACGCTTGCAAATTATGCTGCATGGTGAATGTTTATGGTGTAAGGTAGGATAAGAACATACAATGAGGGAAGAGATGAAATGTAGGTGCTCCATTCAGTTATTTTAGCCCAGTATATCTGAAAACAGACACCCACAGAATACTAAAAATAATATTTGTATTTGAAGTGTTAGAATACTGGAAGGCAGATGGCGTTTGTATTACAATATCTCTCGCTTTTTCCTTTTTGGGAGTAAAAAATATTCAAATGTATGTAAATAAATTATATACAAATGGAACACTGGCAAGTCTAAGGCCCCCTGCTGTAAAAGGAAATGACTTTTAGATTAGTATTTCTATTTGAAATGCACTGTATGTATGTATTAATACGAATTTACCGTTGGGGGGGGGGGGGGGGGGTGGGGGGGGGAGGGGGGGGGGGGGAATCTTTGTAAACCAATGGGATACACTGAAGATCCATGCAACTTACTGGACAACGCGAGATTATCAATCTCTGGCCTCAGGCAAAAACATGTTTAAATAAATTCGGCTGAAGGCCTTCTTCAGAGGGAAGTGATTTAAACTAATATAAGACCGGATAATATAACTGGGACAAAAGACAATAGTCCTCACTACACGATAAAGAAGCAATGTGGTATATTCTTGAAGGAAAAACACAATAGAACCCCGCTTCAAGGGCCGCCGTAAGATAGTAAGGAAAGCCAATATTGCACACAAATTGATGCAGAGAAGCCACAGCAGACTAACTCCTAATCTGTAATCGAATACTCCTATGATTACTTCTCTGGAATAAGGCATCTGATTAAAAAAGCGAGGAGTTCCACAGAGGGTACCTCGAAATGAACTCGATTCTGGTAATTCACAATTTAACAAATTACCATACTTTACTTAAATGCTTTGCAATTTTAAACAGCACAAATACAAAGAGCAATAAGGGTTTCCCTGCAGGTGTATCGCGCAATGAAAGGAAACAGAAAAACATTAACAGACTGACAGCGATGTGACTGACTAACAATCTCAAGACTTGTCACTTTACCGTGTCAGGAGAGTTGTTCCTCATACTTCAGGGGCCAGCGAGGGGCCGGGGGTTGCCTAGTGGAAGAGCACCCTAAAATATATACGAGGCCCATAGCCCCGTGCTTGAGGTGGGACACTCCGGTTCCAGAGAACAAAGGGAAAGGACTGGTGTGTCTTGGACAGCGTCCGACGAATTCTAAGAGCGAGTCTGTTGTTGTTTAAGATTAAGTCAGCCTTGTGCTGGCGCGGACTCTTGCTCCTGAAGCAGCCCGTAGCGAGGCTTTAAAACCTTTGGGATTATCAGGATTTTACATCCAGATAGCATTAGTGGGCATCTCGACCAAGCATGGGTACCTCATGGCTCAAATTCAAGATGGCAGCACCCACATGATTGATCCTGTGTCCCAGCTGGCTTTGCCTTGGGCGAGGATTAGCGCTTCTCCCAGGTTTGCACCTGGAGTTAAGTTTTGTTGGCAGTTCGTTCGAACAAGGAAAGAGGATTAAAGTAGTTTACCCAGAGAGAGAGAGAGAGAGACTTGGTGGTAAGGGCGAATCAGTAGAATGAATTTCTGTTAAAATAAAATTACTAAAGGATGGAGACTTTTCCTAGAGAAAAGGATTTATCCTTAGCACCTCCTCAACCAAGTTAGTGTTCGCGCCCTAGACCAGGTAGGAATGGTTACCAGCAAGAAAACTCATTTAAAGACTTTCCTTATTTCCTCTTTCCCTTCCCTTTTTGGGTATCCTAGGCTCTAATGTAAATTTCTGCGGACTATAAATTGCAAGAGACAAAATACCAATTATGGCATCTACGTTTATCGCAGAATTAATTCTATGCTGCTGACACAAGATAATTTTATCATTTAAGAAGAAAACAAAGTGACATTATGCAGCATATAAAGAATTAACGTAAAGTAAGGTGCTTCATTAATTGATAATAAAGTTAGCCTAGTATAAAGAGGTTTATATTGTTATAATTAAAAGTACTCCATGCATTTATTAGTAAAAGACCTTTTTAGTCACAAAGTCATGTGGTTAACATTGCCTTGAGGAGGCATTACAACGGAAGTATTTGCGACTGTTGGACACTATAACTCCGAGGTCCAATTGGCACTGTAGTATTCAATACATGAGTTTATTGTACATAGGCTTATATCATGAGGAGCCAGGGGCTCGTAAATTAAAAATGAAGAGTCAGGGACTCGGAATTATTTTTGCAAGTACATGAAAATAAATTTTAACAAATTTCAAATGACATGTAAGAGTAAGTAATAATTATACAGGGAAATTTACACTCAGTATGCGTAGGAATTTAAACTCAGTATGCGTAGAATTTCTGCTTTTATTCAGCAGCCTCTGTGATGGTTATATTTGCTCTTTAGCCCTCAAAGGGCTAAAAAACATGAGTATTCTAAAATGAAGTCAGAGGGCGTGACCCCTCTGACTGATGCATCTGCAGATACCTAGAAATATAGCACTGGGTCAAAGGTGACACTCTTATAGTAAAAGCCTTGGGGCTCTGAGGCATAAAATTTTCAACTTTACCATTCCCTGTGATGGCAAGACAGAGTCAAAGGACTAATAGTGCCAGAACAATGGCATTTGGCATTCCGCATAGGTAGAGCTCGGCTTAGAAGGACAGTACCTTACTAAGTCGTAAAATTAAGGGGAAAGGTAACTCTAAAGTAAAAGAAAACAGTACAAGAAGAATTAATTAAAAGGTGATACGAAGCAAGTAATAAAAGGAGAAACCTGGCAAGTTCTCAAGATAAAAGGGAGGCACTGTGCCATGAGCACGAGTGCCAGGAGAGTTCATCAACTCTCTCCTAGGCTTACTTGGAGCTTCTATGCCTTTGACCTCTCTTCCATTAATTTCTTGGAGGTTGATGTGTCGACTTCGGATTTTGACTCAGTGGATCTAAGTTCAAGGAAGTTAGGGGAGTGTCCGCTGCTGCGGCTGTTGCTACAGCTGGAACAGAGGCATTCCTTATAACATCCAGCACCAGTCCTTGGAGCTCCTTAAGTTCATCAGCCAGTTGAGATATGACAGAATCCTGGCTCAAGGACGTGGCTATTGAGGACTGGGAAGAAGAGGAAGAGATCGTTATTGATAGGAGTGGCTTGTAGGTGGAGATGACTACCCCAGGCACGGGTTGCGAGGCCGCACTTTTGGGTGAGCGTTCACTGTGGTCATGGGAATCTGGGAAGTTCCTCTTTCGCTGGTAGTGATAGAGGAGCCAAACTGGGTGGGGAGAGGCGGCCCGGACTTGGATCTCTGGGAAGGAGATTCTAGGTGTGTTCTGGCATTGGCGTTAATGCAGTGTCAGGCAGGAATCGGGTTTAATGGCTGGACTGGGAATGGACTTTGTCTTCCCTTATGAGGAAAATTTGTGCACCGGTGTCATCGAGTGCAGTGACCTGATTGGTGGGGTAGTTGCCTGTCAGAGGTACTGCAGGAATGGGACTCTTGCCTGGAGGGCCTAAGGTTTCTGTGTTTGTCACTACCAAAGCAATGGCTGAGGTACTAGTTTTGTTAGGGCACTTTACCCATTGAGCTAAGTGGGCATAAACCTTGCAAGTAGCGCAATAGTTTCAGCTAAAACCTTTATGTGGCACTGCCCCAGTGGAGGGTGGAGGATGGTGATTACTGTTTTTGGGTGCAACAGGTGCCCTATGCTGCAGTGCAGCGCGTATGCGCCTCTGTTCTATGAGGTGCCCTACCTTTTTGCAATGCACACACACTGATTTCTTAGTGAGTTGTCCATTCTTGATTTGCGGTTGAGAGTTTGTCGAGGCTTGTGAGGATGAGTCTATTTTCCTTTCGTGGGAACTAAGATAAGGATGATCAAGTGTCCCAAGTTTCAGCCCAACGACAACACTCGACCACCATCGTAGGTGCTTTATCATATAGATGGGTGACGAGGGCTGGCAGGGTATAAAGGAAGAAATCCTGAGCTGTAAAAGTTAGAGGATGTCCTCCATTTTAAAGGCTTAGAGAGAGTCTAGCCATCGTTTCAGTGCTTAATTCTTGAAGATAAACTCAGAACAGGTTTGGCCTACCTCCTTGGGCATGTCTATCCACCATCTTCTCCACCGGTAAGGGTTATTTCGAAAGCCTTTACGATGGCTTGGCGGACAAGGGTGAGATCTCCTTGCTACTCGATTGGAGGAGCCTTGAATGCAATGGCACCCTTGCCTTCAAGGTGTTAACCCAAGGTCAGAGATGCTTCTTCAGGAGAGAACGTGTACGTATGTCTTCTGGAGCTTCTCGATATGATCGATCCAGGCTTCAGGCTTGGCCTTATCCCATTTTCTTATGACGGAGTGTACACTGCTGGGGATTGCATGTGTAGTAGGAGTGGCTATGTTGCGCGCTTCTTGGGCTGCCATTGCAAGTTGATGCACCCTTTCTTTCCCCCACTCTGCTCTTCATGCCTTTATCTCTTCTCTCTTGGGCTATTCTTTCTTTCTCCTTCACTGCTCTTTATGTTTCTTCCCTTTTATCCTGGGCTAGTCGTTCGGCCTCTCTCCAGCCGAGCGTAATTTACTCTTGGACCCGCTCTTTTAGCTCCCTGCCCGTCGTTTCTGGTTTCTTTCCCATCTCCACATAGAACTTGAAGTCCTCATTTTCCGAGGGTCGGGTCGACTGAGCCATTTTGAGATTATTTTTGTACGGGCGTGACTCTTGGTTTGGTTATAACGGTAAGATCTTAGGGCACAGAGAAGAATTTAAACTAAAGCAAATATTAAACACAATTATTGGCTCGCATGGCCTGAACAAAGTTTTACGCCTTAATGAGATTTACTCGACAAAACAGAATAGTATATTGGCCTAACGAATTCCTAATCTCTATGTGTGTGGTGTGTGAGAGAGAGAGAGAGAGAGAGAGAGAGAGAGAGAGAGAGAGAGAGAGAGAGAGAGGATAACTCCAGGGAGACGAAAATTCCTGGTTTTAAGGTCGGCTGATTTCCGCCTCTAAAATGTACCTAAGAGTTTAGGACCTTCAAATTTTGTGTCTAACACGTATACGAAGGAATAAGGGCACTATTCCTATTATTAATTCTGACTTCACTTTTTATGTACTTGACGTCAAGGAGAAATGTACTGCCTCACTCTCTCTCTCTCTCTCTCTCTCTCTCTCTCTCTCTCTCTCTCTCTCTCTCATGATGTCTTATATGTTTGTTCATTAATGTACCCTGTGGTTGCTATTGGTTTTAGTCTTTTATGATAGCAAGTCAGTTATAATTGTAATTTTGCAAATAAAAGTGCAAAAAAAAATTATTTGAAAAGACATGTATAATCCAAAAAAGTTATTGCATCTTTGATCTCAATAAATTTACGTAAATAGTCTACAACAGATATGATCAGAATTTGTTACCGATAATAGTTCTTTTCCGTTTCGATATTGTGTGAGCTGTAATTATAATTTTACAAAATAGCATTAAATTGTTTATTGGAAAAAACATCTATAACTTTGTAAAATTTACAATTGTCTTGGACATGAGGCCCCACAGGGGGTTGTAAATAGTTATTTTTAACTTGTCGTGGAAGGTAGGGATAATTTTGAATAATTTTATTACTACACCTTGTGCATTTGCATATCTTTTTCTTTTTATTGATGTGTCTACTTTTTTTTATTATATTGGCCGACCAATTAATTAACAAATAGCAACTCTTGTTCCTCCAGTAACTATAGAGGTGCACAAAACAAGAACAACACGTCAATTCATAACTTTCGTTGATGTAATCCCATCATTTAGGAAAACAAAATTCTTGTTTATGGTTATATATTAGAATGATATATGTTCATTTCTATCTTTTATCAAAGCGAATTTATTCAGAACAATAAATAACCGATTGCCTAACATTCCTCCAAGAAGGGAAAGATTTCGTTTGATTCATGATTACGTTATTGTACGAATTGACTAAGTTCTTAGATGCTGTATATATGTATATTTATACACAATTCTACGTTAATGATTTGATGTCAATATAAAGATAATGACTCTTAATCTGCTATGTTATGTTAAAAACGTCCCTAAAACCAATATAAAAAACCCGTATCACGTTTTTTTTTATTGGTTTTGCCACTTTCTTTCTTAATATGATGAGGAGTTGGAAGGCTAACGCTTGCAGCAATTCCCTTAATAATAAGAACGAATTAAAAAGGCGTAACAGAGTATTGACTAGACATTTCTTATTTTAAAAAAGACGTCTATTCTCATGAAATATTAATGAATGAGTTTAAATTAGAACTGAGGGGTTGGTTCAGTTTTTTTTATGAAATTGGATAGTGAAGGTCGTAACACATAAAAAGACATCATTGGCATAGGCCTATACCAAATTGTCTGTATCAATTGGAAATATAGTTTTAGATTTTTATTGTATGATTTGGACTTACAAATAACCCCTCATACATATGGTTGAAGACGTAATATGGTTTAATAAGTAAATAAACACATTCCCTTTTTACGCACGGTGTTAAAATGGTCCTACACATGACATAGGATCGTGTAGGAAGCCCATTTCCTCGGGAAACACGCAGCTATTATATAGCAAAATCATTCATTCACCATCCAGCATTCAAGGTTACAACTACCAAGACCTGTTCAAAGGAATCGTCTAAAATTGGCTATTACGTGCGTGGCATGAGAATTCTCTCTCTCTCTCTCTCTCTCTCTCTGCTTAGGGCAACAAATGCGAATTTCCTCGGGAATTCGTTCTTTAATATTCGGAATTCGTATAGTGACCTCTTCGTGACATTACTGTCACTTATTTCGTTATACAGACGGTTTGATGGGAAATTGTTTACCTAAAAAGTTTTTTTTTCCAGTGATGGAAATCTTAGTAAAATAATAATGGCCTATGGCAGAAAACTAAGGTATATGAAGAATTCAGAAAAAATATTACAGAAATACCAAAGGAACAGCATTAGCAATTTAAATCCTAAAGATAAATACAGAACCATACGTTAAAAAGACAGATTATATATATAAAAACGGGGGTTACGAGTATGCATATGCTGAACATTTCTCCGATAATGAATACAGTCTGACTTGCCGTCTAAATGGAAACTGGAGCCACGATGTGCAAGAATATAAGCAAGTTGAATGTACATGACTTTCTTTGGGGCAATGAGGCGTACAAGGTTGGCGATTTTATTTGTTAGTGAGGTTTCTGTGCACACACTAATGTACCACGTTCATTAAAACTATAAACTCTATATACATTTAGTTTTCCCGGGCAGCGAAGTGTTGGTCATCATATATATATATATATATATATATATATATATATATATATATATATATATGTGTGTGTGTGTGTGTGTGTGTGTGTGTGTGTGTGTGTGTGTGTGTGTGTGTATGCGAGTGTAAGCTGCTGAAAGTATTCTGCTCCATTTAATTTTTTCATAAACTTCGTGAAGTGAAAAGAATATATATATATTTTTCTAATTAGAATACATGGGATGAAAAAATCCTACCATTTATGTTCCTGAAAACTCGGGGCATCAGCTTTAAGCCCTAGACTCCAGAAATTAGAACATAAAGTGTTTTCATGGCGACCTGAAGCTGCCTTAATGTTACGCTATTTATCATGACTTGAGTGAATTAAAACCCCCCTTGCAAAGCATAATGGGCTAATATTACTCCTCCTCCTCCTCCTCATCCCCCTCCCCCTTCTCCTCCTCCTTTCCTCTTTTCTTCTCTCTCTCGCTTTGTGTTTGCGTATAGTACATCATATAATGTGTGTGTGCATGTTTTTATACACACACGTACATAGTGTATATATATATATATATATATATATATATTATATTATATATATATATATATATGTATATTATATATATATATATATATGTATATATATATATTATATATATATATATATAATATATATATATTATATATATATGTATATATATATATGACCATGGATATGCTGAATAAACCAGAAATTGATCTTTTATTTTCCCTGAACCTCAGAACTGTTCATTTTCAAAGTTATGGAAAGTTTTTATGTAGAGGGCAAAGGAACTGCCAGTGCAAATAACTTAACCAGAAGGGAGACTGGACAAATGTTAGTTATAAACAGATACCCTCCAGATAGTGGTAGCGGTAGGCGGCTCTCGGGACCCCCCAAGTAAGGTACAGTTTCAGTTCGACTCGGCGTACGAAAACCTGCGAGGAAAAAGCTTAAATATCTATAAAGTCAGTAGCTCTGACTTCGCTTATATACACGTAAATTATGTTCATATATTGCTAATATCTTAGGTACCAGGAGTAGTCATTATGCATCAGATGGATGAAATGAACATCAAAACAAAGTATTAAAGAGGCAGTCCCAGGTTTATGGCTGGGTTCCTTACCTAGAGACACACTGTAACCCAAAAATACGCTGTTAACTGGAACATAATAAACCGGGTTACAGCACTATGAAACCTAGTACAGTGCCGTAAAACTGCTTACAGTGACATGAGCTAAGCACTGTAAAATCAGAACACTGTAACCCAAGGACTGCCTGTATAAAGGAAGCATGACAGGTCGTTAAGAGATTGCCCAATGCCCAGAGACGTGATGTCATCCCAAAACATGCCGGATCAAAATCGTGGAAACTGGTAACAAGCAAATCTTATATAGTGCAAGAAGGAAGGGCTTAACAAGAAAATTAATTCCAATTTGAAATGCGTTATCATATTAGAACCAGTCTCTTGGAAGGAAGATAAATGCAAGATGTGCATTATTGTGGAATGGTAAGTGACCTAGCAAGGCGACTAGGTAGACGTGACCAAATTCCTTTCACTGCAAGAGTGTTCTTGGATGGCGGCGAAATTGTCCCCTTAACTCTAAATTCACATAAACAGAACTTTTGTGAACTATGCCCCCCTGTCTCAGGCGTTGTAATCTCTACCTCATACTGATTATACAGGTTATACTATTTTTGCAAATTGATTACGTTTGAATTTGATAAAAAATTACAGTATCTCATTTGAGGTGCATAAAGAAAATCCTAGAATTTGCACTGTGCCGCGGGTCAGGATGTGAGCTACATCATTGTTTTCCAAAAACTAATGATTTTCTTTATATGAAATTATTGTTCACTCGTTGCATAAAATATTCCATGACGTTAGGATTGTACAAGTCCATATTCAGGCAAATAAGGATGGGTAGAGAATGCGGGATTGACTTTTACTTTAAAGCTGTTTATTAGGAATCCTGTTAATCTGTGTCAGATTGATTGGCTTTGTTTTCCCTGAGCATTCAAGGCCCATAATGCTCTAAGAATCGGTATTGTCAAACTCGTGTTTGTTAGAATAGCGAATTCGCTTATTGCTTTACAACATTTTCAGGTATTCAGGGCTGTTGTTAATATTCTATACAGACATACACACGCGCGCACACATACACACATGCATTCAGGATAACATAAAAAAGATGGAATTGTGAATGATGTAGTTGATGGAAGACTGGAAGCAATTGATATTTATCAGTATTTAGGAGTAAATATAATGGGTGATGGTGAGACGATAGAGGAGGTTCGTCCCATAGAGTTATGTCATTTTATTGTTTAGATACTGTGAAATTGATATTATACTGTGGCTTAATACATATTAATATTTAAAAAGGTCATGCGTTTAAAAGTGACAGCAATTCATAAGTAGAAAACTTACCAAGCGGCTAATCATGGTAGAGATTGGCTGATACCGATTATACTGAATTAAACAGGAATAACTACAGCAAAGTTGATTCTATAAGCATCATTTGATAGCCGAGTGGTCAAAGTCGATTGTTCATCCTTGTTTCTGAACCGAAGGCGTAGGCTGGAATCCTTCTAGTAGGTATAGAAGCTTGTATCAATTACTGTACTTAGTGTGTAAAAGAAAAGTTAGCGGCTTGATGTCTTGGGAATATAATCATAGTTTCCTGTCTACCCGATAGCTACAAGGTTTGGTCTCTTGATTGTTATCTGCAGCATATTTGCGTGAATATAAATGACTGGAAAGGGTTATTTTCTCTTAATGGTTTATTGAATGAAGGTCATCGTTATTGTAGGTGTCTCCACTTCAAGACGTGGGCTCGGTCGAGTGTATCGACTTTATGAAGTTTCCTTTTGAGTTGCTGCAGGATCTAGGCTCAGCAAGTTTGTTTTGAAAGGGATGACTTTGAAAAATCTGTAATCAATAACAATCTTGAGACGATATGCAGCCAACTCTGTCTTAAGTGTGATTGTATAGCGCGAATGAGAAATGAACGAATTCATGGCCAATTGACAGTTTAGTATTTTCAACTTGGGATGAGTAGCAAAAAAAAAAAAACAAAAAAAAAGATATATATATATATATAATATATATATATATATATATATATATATATCTGTGTGTGTGTATTATAATGGTTAATGACGTACTAAATAACAAGTTTACAGATTAATAGAGAGGCATGAAAATAATGGGAGAAAGAAAGCCAAAAGGTTAATAGAAGATATTTATCAGATCGTTTGAAGGTAAACGACCTGTTGCAACTGGGTTTGCAGTGAATAAATATGCCTTTATTGCAGCACCCTCAGAGATAGTTACCTCCTCACCGGAGTGCGGTAGAAATAATCGTTTATTGTTATTATCAGAAACATCGTTTAGACAAAAAAAAAAAAAAAAGTTGAATAATAATCTTTTATACTAAATAGATGTTGTAGACATATTTTTGTCCGGAATCGAAAGAAATAAGCGCAATTGTGTTTTCCTTTAGGGGAAAGAAATTCTCTGGAAAAAAAATCTTTATTACCTTTATATTCAGTCTTTCCCTTCCCTACCAGGTTTCTTTTATTCACGTACAACCTTTTAATTAAAAGACCCTCTGAGCTTTCATCTCCATTCCCTGGTACCATTAGGTCTAATTACGGAAAGAAAGGCCACAAAGACATTTTATTAAATTCTAATACCAAAAAAAAAGGTGGGCTTATGAATTTTAGTTAAGTATGCATACATATGATTGATTTAGACTTTTATCTCAGTCCTTGTAATAATACTCTCTCTCTCTCTCTCTCTCTCTCTCTCTCTCTCTCTCTCTCTCTCTCTCTCTCTCGGTCGATCGATCGATTTTATATTTGTGTGTGTGTATTATTATAAGAAAAATATTTAAGTCGAAGTGACGCGTATCTATACATAAATAACTAAAATATGCATTAAGCTGCAAATGTCCTTTAATATCTAATTCGCTTTACCTCGAAATTAATATATTTCCATATATATTAACCGAAGAGGAATTGTTTAGCTGATAAGAAATTCGTATCAACTAAAATAATTCCCCTTCGGTTAACATATATGTTTCCGAGGTAGAGCACATTAGATATTAATGGACATTCCTAGCTCAATGCGTATGTGTAAATCACGGTGATGTGATAAGACACACACACATTATATATATATATATATATATATAATATATATATATATATATATATATATAAAGTATTTCTCACGTGAACTAAGGTTTTTTATTTGACGGAGAAAGGTTTTGTTAGTGTATGTAAAAGTAGGGATTATCATTCACTCGTGTTTTTCAACAATTATTGCAAATAATTTTTTTTATATAAATATGCACATATCTACAGCGTCGTGTTTTCGTTGTAATAAGTATAAGAAGAAACGTTTATTTTCATATATTTCTCTTCTATTCTTCATTACTATTTTATATTAGTTTTCTGTAAAAGAAAACTATTGAGATGGCTATTCGTCTGTCGTCCCCACTTTTTCTATCCGCCCTCAGATCTTAAAAACTAGTGAGGCTAGAGGGCTGCAAATTGGTATATTGATCCTCCACCCTCCAATCATCAAACATGCCAAATTGCAGCCCTGTAGCCTCTGCAGTCTGTATTTTATTTAAGGTTGAAGTTAGCTATGATCGTGCGTCTGGCAACGCTATAGGATAGGCTACCACTGGCCGTGGCTGAAAGTTCGCGTCCGCGGCTCATGCAGAATTATATGCTGTATAGAAAACTCGATTGTGCAGAAAAGCCTTTGGCGTATTTTTTACTTTCTTACTTTCGCTGGCTTCTTCTATATTTGAACTCCATCCCAGCAGTTGCAACGCCACCCACGCCGGCAAAGGTCCGGCTAACTCGAACAAAGGCAGAAGGCGTTGTTGTGGTCATGGATTTTAATGACGTCCCCAGCTGGATCCCTCCAGGCACAGGACCCTTGAAAATTTCATGCCTATTTCAAAGGAAGCACCTTCGTCTTGTTCGACACCTGCTGCTGCCTTCAGTATTAACTACTTCACTGATATGTTTTGACCTCAGTTCTCCTCTTATTCGTATTACACCGTCTGGTTGCAGTATTGAAAAATATATTTGTTATATCATTTGTTGTTCGTTAGTATGATTTGTAATGTGTGGTGCTTTTTCATCACTATTTTCCCAACTCATACGACTACCGTTGCTTCTACGACGGCGTTGGCTCATGTTGAAAGCAATTACATTCGTTATGGAACCATTAAATTGTTCTGAATGCCAAGAGAAGGTTGTAACATTTTCAGAATTCTAAAATGTCGTACTCACGCCCTACAAATTGTTTCACTTTAAACTGTGTACTTGAGTCGAGCTGTGATAAAACAGTAGACGTTATTTTTAGCTTAGGTGCAATTTGTCTTCTGTACAGCTACCGTTTAAAGATAAATGATATTGCTTGTTAATGCTATTCAAATTAATGAATGGTATTAGCTTTTTTATTAGAGATACCTCGTAAGTGTTTGGAAGAATTAGTGTTCGACAAGGGCCTTTGAAGAAAGAACAACCATTAGTGCATCAGAGATATTCAAAGAGTAATAAAGTATTTTGTTTACGTATTTATCCATTGGTAGTAAAAAAATATACTTGTGCTTACAGTAGAGTCCAATTATATTTCCATCGAATTACAGTAAGCGCGTAAAATGTATGAAACTCATAAGTTTGGCTAATATTGTGTCATTTTTATCCATTGGGTATGACTTACGGGCCATTTAATTTTTAAGAAAAATCGTAAAATAAATTTCTTTCAATATGCCTATAACTGGTTCACTTAGAGTAGATTCTTGGAAGAGCCCCTATGCCTACGAGACGTTAGTTTGGCGGCCGCTGATTGGCTGGGAGCTGGCTACTACCCGGTACCAGCCAATCAGCGGCCGCCAAACAAACGTCTCATAAGAATAGGGCTCATCCAAGAATCTACCTTAAGTGAACCAGCTATAGTGTCAGACCTTAGGGAGGGCTAGACGCAGTATATTAAAATTTGGAGATGATGTTTATCCCATATGATTAATATGAGTTTTCAACATATCGCTCCTCGGCCTTTTGGCTAAGATCAAAGTGTAGTATCTGTTCGTATCAGCTTAATATCTGATACGATCCCCTTGTGGATCTACGATATTAAACTGATTTTGGGGTCTTGGCGAAATGAGAGGTCCTTGCTCCACCTTTGCCGCAAATGGGTCCGGTCTTGCAGTACGTCCAGCATCGGTCTACTCCCACAGGGGAGATTTTTACTGGTCCGCTGGTATAGTGGTTAGTGTCGTGGTATGCCACTCAGATGTAGCGGGTTGTCGTCTCACCTTGGGTGATGATAAATCACTGACTCTGCATCATGATCAGTCACTGCTTCAGTGTGGGGTCTGCGGTGGGAGCCTGAAAGTTTCAACTTGAAACCAACATTCTTCGGAAGCTTGAATTTCAAGTCAAGTCAATGGGCCCTTTGGTGTGTTTCCTCTACTGAAATAATAATAAGTATATAATAATTTCAATTGAAGATGCTGTACTAGTACAAGAGACCAGTTACGGCAGTTCTAACTTGACCTCGTTTATGAAAGTTAATTAGCTTGAGAGTGCACCTAAAAGGTCCCCAGGGAGTTTTTGTACTTGAATAACCTGAGTTTGCAATGACCCAGCGTTGAATTTATCCAGTGACGCCTAATTTATTTAAAAGAGCTTTGTTCATATTCATATTCACGTTTACTTCCGTCCTTTTAACTCGCCTGATATGTTTTCTTACTGAGTTGCGTTGGTCACTGGAAATGACAAGCCGCCATGTGTTCTCCAGTAGAAGCCTTTGGCCTAGATTTCGTAGCCTTTCCCTCATAAATGTTATTGTGTTTTGCTTCCCCTTCTTTATGGTCATCCTGCATGCAGAGGTGTCATATAACTTGCCCTTTCCCCTCGTGAGAGAGAGAGAGAGAGAGAGAAAACGAACTTGTTATAATTAAATGTCGTTGGTATTACATTTCTTCACGCGTGCGTGTGCCATATTCGTATCCGTGTAGTAAAGATAAACTTATATTAAACTGTATCACTTTTGCAGAAATACCGCCAGAGATAAGCAAGTAACTTCGACTCGAAAATTTCCTTCGGAGTACTACCATTAAACAGGGTATAGTTTAATTATCTCGACTCTACATATTCAGGGTAATTTAAGGATGAAACAAGACCTGGGGGAGAATGGTGTGTGTTCGGGTCTGGACAGGAGAATAATCATGTTGGATAGAGACCTGCAGCCTACTGCCGCGCATCATACATATTCAAATACTTCATTGAAGAACGCGTGGTTACCCCGTTCTGGAGTTATATCATTCGTGGGTTGTTGAAAGAAACGAACAGTAAGTAATGTTTTTTTTATTATTTCCTGTAGTTTTAATTGAAAACAAATGTGAATAAATGCACCCACATTGCAGTCTTCCTATAAGAAATTATACATTTTATCAAGAGCACAATTTCGTCCAAATTTTTAGTGCATGGTAAGTTGAGAGGTGTTCATGCCAAAATTTTATGTGGGGGGCGAGATGTTCACTCATACGCTAATGAAACCACGCCCTCAGTAGTGGCTGCATTTATAAGAGAGGATCGAGATGATAGGTTTAGACACGGAATACGTTACGTACCGTCCAGAAGCATGGGATGAGGGACATCCGTCTGCTAAAATAAAAACCAAGATTTAGTTATGGAATATAAACATATGTTTATATTCATTTACATTCAAGAAACGTATTTTTGAGGTCGGTCCTTCTACAATTATGCTGGCAGATGTAATGTTAGTCAACATGTTTTTCACTCGTTTCTTCCAAGTTTTCATATATATATATATATATATATATATATATATATATATATATATATATATATATATATATATATATATATATATATATCGGCAATCAGCAGGGTCCATCAAACACATAAAAAAGTCCATGGTTTACTACAAAAACGTTTCGCACATAACTCAGTGCATCTTCAGTCTGTAAAATTAAAACATACTCATTAAAAATATTATAAATAACATTAAAAAGTAAATAAAAATATCAAAAAATTGAAAAAAACTTAAGAATTAACTTTACTTTAAAAAACCATCACAGAATGTGTCAAAAGTAAAAGAGAGACCCAGTGCCTAACAACCTGTTAGAGTGGAGAAGGAAGAACGAATGACCAAGACTGCAGACCCCCACCCAAGACTTCAGTTATGCTAGATATAGAGGAGCAGCAGATACGTGGGAGTTTAAAGACGGAACCAGCCGTTTAATGTATAAAGACTCAAGGGTGGTGAGGTAGTTACTGTGGCTTGTCCACCAATAATAGAAAAATGTTTTCTTATCAACTTGAATCTGCATATGGAACGCATGGTTCCTAATATTAGAGAATTCAGGTTTGCTAATTCTCTGTCCGTTCTGAAACTATATCCCAGGTGACTGCAATATCTCTCTGCAACAACCTTCGGCAAGAACCAACATAAATACCGGGACATCCCGGGCACTTAAATTTGTAAATAATGTTGGATCTCATGAAGGTCGGCAGTTTTATCTTTGTGGTTGAAAAAATGTGCAAGTCTTTAAGAGGATTGATAGGGATAAGATGCATATTAAGGCAGCCAAACTCTAGTTCAATAATGCGTTTCACTTCACTTAAGAAATTATTATCTGAGATAAAAGGGATGGTAGCGAAATAGCTTCTTCTTTTTCTACGTTGTAAGAGCGAGTTGGCTTAAAAAATGTTTTTGAAAGCAGTCTGTTAATAATCTTATAAACCAAATTTTCTGGATAAGAGTTCTGCGAAAAGAACTTACTAAAAACTCTATTTCATTGTGAAAAAGTGACCAGCTTGAAGAGTATCGGATAGCCCTGTAAACCATATTGTAAATGGAATTCAATTTAAAATTCTTAAAACATGTACTATAAAAATTATTGGCAAGTCCCGTGTACGATTTTTTCCTGTATACCGACGTGGTAAATTCACCATTATCTCTACTGACTCTAATGTCTAAGAAAGGCAGAGAGTTGTTACTTTCATTTTCCATAGTAAATTTCATATTTTGATGTTGTGTGTTTATGTAATCAAGGAACATCTACTTTGCCAGGGCTCTTTGAATAACACGAAAGTGTCATCGACATATCTCTATAGTATGTGGGCTTACACACATCTGGGCAGTTTGTTAAAAAAGTTTCCTCCAAAGAAGACATAAAAATGTTCGCAAAAACAGGTCCCAAAGGAGAACCCATAGCAACTCCCATCGCCACCTGCGAGAAAAGTTGACCGTTAAAAATAAACATAGAGTCTTGCACAGCAAGCTCAAGAAGCGTCTTGAAGAGTTGTCTGTTAAAACCATTAAAAGTTACATGATCTTCGTAAAAAATTTTATCTAAAATAATTTTAATAGTTTCGTTTTAAAGGAACATTTGTAAAGAGAGATTCTACATCAAAACTGGTCATATGAAGATCACCATCCTGTAAAACTATTTGTTCTTGAAACTCATATCCATTTTTTAGTGTGAACTGGTTATAAGCAAAATCGTTAAGTACAGTAACAAGATATTGATATTGAATAAGCTGGACTATTGTACGCTGCCATAATAGGTTCTAATGGGAAACACCATCCTTGTGTATTTTAGGGAGACCATATAAAATACTAAATGAAGAGCCTGTTACTAATAGTCTTTGGTAGGTGGCTTCATCTAAAATACCTCATTTTTCAATTTTCTTAGGAATCTGTTAATTTTATCCTCCCTCTTATAAATTTCTAAAATTTGGTTCACCGAGAGACTGAAATTTGGAGTATCTGCAAGGATGAGATTAACCTTATCAATATATTCCTGCTTATTAAGCAGTACAACACCTTTACCCTTATCAGGTCTGCAAATGATCAGATCTTCACGTTTACCAAGATTCTTTAGTATATTCAGATCCTCTTTTTTTAAAGAACGGGGTTCCAAGACACTTTCAACTTCGTAATAGGTCTTATGCAGCAAGAAAGATAATTTATGATTCTCCATGAAGGTCGGCAGTTCCAACCACAAGATAAACTGGGCCGACCTTTCATGAGA
This sequence comes from Macrobrachium nipponense, assembly GCF_015104395.2. NCBI lineage: Eukaryota > Metazoa > Arthropoda > Malacostraca > Decapoda > Palaemonidae > Macrobrachium > Macrobrachium nipponense. The sequence continues at coordinate 54,165,343 of NC_087201.1, read as the reverse complement.
TCCAACATTATTTACAAATTTAAGGTGCCCGGGTATGTTCCCTGTGATTTATGTTGGTTCTTGCCGAAATGTTAGTTGCAGATGAGATATTGCAGTCCCACCTGGGATTATAGTTTCAGAACGGGACCCAGAGAATTAGCAAACCGTGAATTCTCTAATATTAGGTGAACCATGGGCGTCCATATGCAGGAATTCAAGTTTGATAAAAAAAAGAAATTTGTTTTTTCTGCGTTATTGGGTGGTACAAGCCACAGTAACTACCTCACGCACCCTTGAGTCTTTTTATAATTAAATTAACGGCTGGTTCAGTCTTTAAAAGTCCCACGTATCTGCTGCTGCCTCTTATATCTAGCATTTAAAACCTGCAAGTCCTTGGGGTGGGTCTGCAGTCTTCTTCCCTTCTCCACTCTAACAGGTTGTTAGGGGCACTGGGAAGGGTCTCTCTTTTATCTTTTGACTACATTCTTGGTGATGGTTTTTTAAAGTAAAGTTAATTTCTTAACGTTTTTTTCAATTTTTTTTGATATTTTTATTTACTTTTTAATGTTATTTCTAATTATTTTTAATGAGTTATGTTTTTAAATTTTACAGACTGAAGATTGCCATTGCGTTATGTGCGAAACGTTTTTGTTAATAAAGACCATGGACTTTTTTATGTGTTTGAATTGGACCCTGCTGATTGCCGATACAATATCTCGTCTGGAAAACCTTTTTAATTCGTCTCGATGATATATTCGACTTTTTTTTCGCCTTCCCTCCTTCGGTCTTCAGACTTCGACTTCGCCGCAGATTCGGCACTTCTCGTCCAGATCCTTAGACAGACCGTTATCCGCCAGTGACCTTATCCCACCTTCGAGGAAGTTGGAGAAGCTAACCCGCTTGGTTTGGAGGTAAAGCCAAGTGGGTGAATTTAGATTTTCTGCAGTTACTGTCTCTTAAACAGCGTAATACCCGCTAAGTTTTGTGATATTCAAACTCTATCAAGCGATCGCCTTTATCCACCACCTGAATTCTACAAAATCCCGCCTTAGACTAACTATTGAAGAAGGAGATTCGGACGAACCGAAACAGCGATTTATTTGAAAATACTCGTACCCACTGACCTCTGTCAATTATGTAAACTGTTGTTTCAACGATCTGTCTTTTTGTTGATCGCTTTTTGTACCGAAGCTTTATTCCAATGGATTTTGTTAATGACTTTGTTTCATCTGTACAAACCACGACATCAAAAAAAACTAAAAGCGCTAGGTGTTTTGTTATTCCTAACTTTAATAATAGAAATTGTAACTGTCTCGTTTTAATTTTTTCCAATTATGTTGCTTTCTAACGAGGGAACAAGAATTTTTGTTGCTTTCCATTTGGCCTTGAACTTTTTGTTTGCCTTCCTACAGACCTAACGTAATGCTGATTTTACTTTCCTTTTTGAAATGCCTGTTTCAAAGACTCAAGGGTTTGAATGCTGGTTAACGACTTAAGTTGCTTACAACATAAATTATCTTTTCTTTGCTGCATAAGACCTATACGAATTTGAAAGTTTAAAGGGTCCTTTGGACCCCCGTTCTTTAAAAAGAGGATCTGAATAATAACTAAAGAATCTTGGTAACGTGAAAGATCTGATCATTTGCAAGACCTTGTATAAGGGTAAAGGTGTTGTACTGCTTAATAAGCAGGAATATATTGATAAGGTTAATCTCATCCTTTGCAGATAACTTCCAAATTTACAGTCTCTCTCTTCGGTGAACCGCAAATTTTTTAGAAATTTAATAAGAGGAGGTAATAAAAATTAACAGATTCCCTAAGAAAATTGAAAAATGATGGGTATTTGTAGATGAAGCCACCTACCAAACTACTTGTTAGTCAACATCCTCTTCATTTAGTATTTTATATGGGTCTCCCTAAAACTACACAATGGATGGGTGTTTCCCATTAGGACCTATTATTTGGCAGCGTACAATAGTCCCAGCTTTTCAATTCCAATCTAATATACTTTGTTACTGTACTTAACCGATTTTGCTTATAACCAATTTCACACTAAAAAATGGATATGAGTTTTCAAGAACAAATAGTTTTTTACAGGATGGTGATCTTCATATGAACCAGTTTTGATGTAAAGAAATCTCTCTTTACAATTGTTCCTTTAAAACGAAACTGATTAAAATTCTTTTAGATAAAATTTTTTACGAAAGATCATTTGTTAACTTTTAATGGTTTTGTAACCAGAGCAACTCCTTCAAGACGCTTCTTGAGCTTTGCTGTGCAAGACTCTATGTTTAATTTTTAAAACGGTCAAGCTTTTCTCGCAGGTCGATGGCGTTGCTATGGGTTCTCCTTTTGGGTGGACCTCTGTTTTTTGCGAACATTTTTAACTGTCCTTTGGAGGAAACTTTTTAATTTTAACGAAACTGCCCCAGATGTTGTTGTAAGCCCGCCCACATACATAAGAAGATGTGTTCGAAATGACAACTTTTCGTGTTATTCAAAGAGCCCTGGCAAAGTAAGATGTTCCCTTGATTTAACATCAACATACCCAACATCAAAATATGAATTTTTAACCTATGGGAAAATGAAAGTAACCTAACTCTCCTTCTGCCTTTCTTAAGAACATTAGAGTTCATTAGAGGATAAGAAATGGTGAAGTTTACCACGTCGGTATACAATGAAAAAATCGTAACACAGGGATTGGACTTACCAATAATTTTTATAGTACATGTTTTAAGAATTTTAAATTGAATTCCCAATTTGTACAACTATGGTTTTACAGGGCTATCCGAATACTCCTTCAAGCTCTGGTCACTTTTTCACAATTGAAACTAGTAGTTTTTTGTTTTTATAAAGTTTTCTTTTTCGCAGAACTCTTATCCGAAAATTTGGTTTATAACTGATTATTAACAGACTGCTTTTCAAAAACATTTTTTTAAGCCAACCTCTCTCTTACCGAACGTAGAAAGAAAAAGAACTATTCGCTACCATCCCTTTTATTCTTCATGATAATTTCAGTCGGGGCTTAACGTGAAGTGAAACGCATTATTGAACTAGAGTTTGGCTGCCCTTAAATATTGCATCTTATTGGCCCTATCAATCCTGCTTAAGACTTGCCCACATTTTTCCAACCACAAAGATAAACTGCCAGACCTTCATGAGGATCCTAACTTGATTTACAAATTTAAGTGGCCCGGGATGTCCCTCCGGTATTTATGTTGGTTCTTGCCGAAGGTTGTTGCAGATGAGATATTGCAGTCACCTGGGATATAGTTTCAGAACGGGGACAGAGAATTAGCAAACCTGAATTCTCTAATATTAGGAACCATGCGTCCATATGCAGGATTCAAGTTGATAAGACATTTTTCTATTATTGGTGGTACAAGCCACAGTAACTACCTCACCACCCTTGAGTCTTTATACATTAAACGGCTGGTTCCGTCTTTAAACTCCCACGTATCTGCTGCTCCTCTATATCTAGCATAACTGAAGTCTTGGGTGGTCTGCAGTCTTGGTCATTCGTTCTTCCTTCTCCACTCTAACAGGTTGTTAGGCACTGGGTCTCTCTTTTACTTTTGACACATTCTTGTGATGGTTTTTAAAGTAAAGTTAATTCTTAAGTTTTTTCAATTTTTTGATATTTCTATTTACGTTTTAATGTTAGTTTATAATATTTTTAATGAGTATGTTTTAATTTTACAGACTGAAGATGCACTGAGTTATGGTGCGAAACGTTTTTTTTGTAATAAAACCATGGACTTTTTTATGTGTTTGATGGACCCTGCTGATTGCCGATACAATATCTCGTCTGGAACCTTTATATATATATATATATATATATATATATATATATATATATATATATATATATATATATATATATGTATATATATATATATAGTATATATATATATATATATGTAATGAATACATTTTTAGAATTACATTATCTGTAAATAAAAAACCCATGACCTGAGGTCATGGCATTAGGAGGGTCCTACGTGACCAATGCAGATCTAGATTACGCTATGCGCTGTCTGCAGTAGCCTGGTTTAAATCTGTTTAGATATGTCATCGTTTTACATTACTGATAACTTTGCACAACAACTTCCATGGGAAGCGGTTGACCTGTTAACCTCACGCCGGAAACTTGTAACTTCCGAGCCGGCGGACATACGTATGTTTTATATGAATCGCTGAGATAGCTAATGTTTCGCTATCGACGTGATGCTCTAGAAGTTCAGTTCTTTACCAGCGATCAAACATATCGGTCTCCCGACCGAACTGTCTCTCTTATTATGGAGTTACAGAATAAAGTTGTTATACCTTTTTCAACTTATCTGTTTGAATCCTCTCCTTTAGTTTAAGAAGAACCACTCTACTAAGATATCACATAGGAGAAGGAAAGAACCAGAAATACTTACAAATGACAGTCGTAAGAGAAACAAACAGTCTTCGCAAAAGCGAAGAGACTAAAATTGGTGGCAGCTTTAGACGAAGAATAAGATTAACAAGACCCATATCAGCCGACCGAAAGAACTACAATAACCAACTTCCACCTACAAAATCAATACTAAACAGAGGAAACGGGATCTTCAATCAACGCAACATTTTATGAAGACGAAGATATGTCCTTCATCGAGAAGAATACAAGCATCAACATCGACGTTTGAGTGACTGTTGTCACTTATCTCCGAGAATCAACACCGGACAAGAGCAGCATCGAACATCAACAGAAAGAAGAAAACACATAAAGGAAACACAAAGGAAACAACGCGCGATCACTAGCAAGGACGCAAAGAGTAGGCAAGAGGAAGCAATGCGAGGAAGGAGGCTGTGACGTCATCAATCTTGGACTTCTTCATGCAACGTGAGCCAGAGAGGAGACCGTGACGTCATCACGACTTCCGACGCGAAGACGACAGGAACTGTGACGTCATCCCATGTCAACAATCCTTCAGCATATAATCCTGGAGCTAAGTACCATTTTATCTATTCAGGTTTTTTCCTCAGTGAAGTGTTGTTCATCAGGAGTTGATCGTCCAGTATTCTGGGGGTGAGTTGTTCGCAATCTTAATCTTCCTTCATTACAGAATCAATCTTCAACTACGAGTTCTCGCCCGCAGATTATTTTTTTTTCTTCTCGTTGTTGCTAATCGTTTCTTGCAGGAATTCTCCGTATAATATTTTTATCAAATTATCTGTATTTTTGTATCTTTTAGGGGATTTTCCTATTACTATAACACATTTATACAGTATATTGCATATGCGTTTACGTAGTGGTCGAGTGTACTCTTATAGATATTTTGATAGGACCGCAAGGAATAGAAGTGATAAGAAAAAAGTAAAAGTGAACATGGCAACTACTCCGGCTGGCAACCCCAATGTGGTGACTCTCGTGAGCGCGAGGTCAGCAATTGTCCCTTTTCAAGGTCGGGTCAGAATCTAAGAAAGGTAGATGGAGTGAGGTAAAAAATGGTTGTATTTATGAAACGAATTGTGTAATAATTTATATATATATATATTAATCATATTTGTATGTAAAACCTATTCTTTTACACGAGTTTATTACATATATTTTACTCATTGCAGGTTTTCAAAAATGAATCTGTTATTGTTAGGAGTGATATTGTGTGTTCAGAACAATCTTTGTGTATGGAAAGAGCGCTAATAAGACGAAAGAAATAGAATTTAATCATGGCTCGATTATCGAGAGAACGGGCGACATTTTTATAGTAGTCAAGTAATTATAGTCATAGAAGTGGATATGCAGGCCATATTTTTGCCTGAAGATGACGTCCTTCAACTTAAAGAATGACCTGACGAGGTTTGCCATTTCGCTTAAGGAAATGCACCAACGTAATTTTCATGCTAATTCAGAGATTTCCGCTAGCTCAAACCCTAAGCGTCTCGGAAATGTTGTCTTATGACATACAAAATAAAACCGCCGAGGCAGAGGAACTTGCTCGTGACTTGCTGATGTGGTCTGTGCGGCACAATAATCTCGAACGCCGCAACCCGCTTATTCTGGCTGGACTAAACATCTTAGGGTCTGTTGCGAATCTAGGCTTAGGAATTTCAAATCGCCTTAAGATAAATAATCAAAATAAAAGAATTGAGTTTTTTGCAACACAAAACCGAATTAGCTTTGTCTGAACTTCGCAGTCAGTTATCTTCAATCAATCAAATAATGAGTATAGTAAACGCAACATTCAAATAATATCGATCAGGTTATGGAAGTTCAACATTTGCTGCGTACGTTAGCTTACTATAGTTCGAAAATAGATATATCCGTGTGAAAATATCACATTTTATTGAGAAATCAAAGATTATGTAGAAGCTATTACGTTAGCGACAAAGGGTGTGTTAACTCCACACCTCATGCCTATTAAAGATCTGACGTTAACTTTGGAAAACGGAACGGGAGAACTAGGTTTATATTCCTTATTAGACGCCCATAAAGTAGAGTTCTATTAGCCTAATATCAGTCAGCGTTGAAAATTACAGGATTATGATCACTATACCTTTTGATTCTTCCGATGCTTGGCAATCATACAAAATAGCACCGTTTCCTACTTTCAGGACGAATAACTCAAGTCCAGTAATATCCAATTTGACGGGGCATGTTCTGATTTCTTCTGATAGGAAATCATTTACAGTCATTAAAGACTTAGATAAACTCACTCACTGTTCAGAAGCCATGAATAATAAAATTTGTACAGCTGACTCTTTTGAATTCTATCCTATATCACGGATTCATGTGAGTTAGGCATAGTGCTAACGGCTCTCTCTCTCATACAAGCGAAGGTTGTCTGGGGAAACTTTATCCCTTTTACAGTAATAAATTCAATTACAGAATGAATAATGGCTCCTGGATGCGTTACGACAAAGCCGGTTTCCACGTCGTATGCCCGGATGGGACCACTGCCCATTCCCCAATCTTTGTAGCAGCTGATGGTTGTACGGGGACATCTACAAACTACACCGTCAGAGGGGTCAACACGATAATACGTGAGAAGCGTATTTTGCGAACTATACTTGGGCGTCTACAATTATCCCATCACTACCTCTCCCATACAACGCGCGGGTGGGCTCATCGTTTGACGCAACTGGCTGAGATGAACCACAGGTCACCGACTTATGCAGGTGGAGAAAATCTTCGTTACTACATTCTGCTGGCCGTGTTGTCAGCGTGACGGCCATATTGGTTATCGCCGTCAATATCTTTGCTTGGCGTGGGCTGAGGCGTACACAGAAGGATCTCCAAGGGAAACGTATTGTCCCGTCCAGATGAGTACCCGTTAAACTCAAGTCGTTTGAGTTTAGGGCCGCCTGAAACTGGCCATTTCGTTTTGTGCCTAGGGAAATTGTCTGATTGTGTTGTTGTGTGTGAAAAGCGGTCTGTATGCTGGCAAAAATGTAGGACAAGAAAGACTCACGCCTTTGCATTTGAACAGTTAAAGTATCTCCCGGGCACCTAATAAAATATTATAGCCCAATCTTATACATTAATATACTCCTAAAGGTATTTTCGGGCACATAATAAATATACCAGCCCTATATATTAAATCTGTACCATTATTTGCCTATTACAAAGAGTGACAAGTACTCTTTAACAATTATCCATGATCATGTTGTAATCTGTCAGTAACCACTATTCTTAATCAGGTTACCTATTACCATAATCTATCAGTAACCACTAATCTTAATCAGGTTACCTATTATCATATTAATCATGTATACATGTTAATCTTTTGATTTTTACCTTTTTATTATTTTTGGGTACCTAATCATTATTATTACCAAACATGGATCTAGATTTTCCATGCATTTATCTTTGTTTATGAATATGTCAAAAAGGGTATGTAAACAGGACCTTTTTTATGCATTTAATCACTTGTTATGTTTATACCTAAACATATGTTACGAGCACGCTCCTAAGGAACAATGTTTAAAGTAACTTTTGTTATTCAAGGCTTGAATGGTAGCTGTCCGAGCCTAATGTAATAAATACATTTTTAGAATTACATTATCTGTAAATAAAAACCCATGACCTGAGGTCATGGCGTTAGGAGGGTCCTACGTGACCAATGCAGATCTAGATTACGCTATGCGCTGTCTGCAGTAGGCTGGTTTAAATCTGTTTAGATATGTCATCGTTTTGCATTACTGATAACTTTGCACAACAACTTCCATGGGAAGCGGTTGACCTGTTAACCTACGCCGGAAACTTGTAACTTCCGAGCCGGGCGGACTACGTATGTTTTTTATATGAATCGCTGAGATAGCTAATGTTTCGCTATCGACGTGATGCTCTAGAAGTTCAGTTCTTTACCAGCGATCAAACATATCGGTCTCCCGACCGAACTGTCTCTCTTATTATGGAGTTACAGAATAAAGTTGTTATACCTTTTTCAACTTATCTGTTTGAATCCTCTCCTTTAGTTTAAGAAGAACCACTCTACTAAGATATCACATAGGAGAAGGAAGGAACCAGAAATACTTACGAATGACAGTCGTAAGGAGAAACAAACAGTCTTTCGCAAAAGCGAAGAGACTAAAATATATATATATATATATATACACATATATATATATATATATATATATATATATATATATACATATATATATATATATATATATATATTTATATATATATATATATATATATATATCTCTCGATAGCAATTACTGGAAGCGGAGAACATGCAACTTGTCCAAAATTGTGGCAGCCAAGACTTTTATGATTTTTCATCTTCTTTTTTTTTTTTTTTTAACAAGCCTGAGAATGACTGAGAATCCACTATGGATATAAACCTAATTCCGAAGTCAGTTTTCTCAGTCTGCTCTGAATACATTTGACGTGGCTAGACGCAAAGTGAATTGATAGTGTTTGTTGCGTGAAATGTAGTACAACAACAAACATCCTCTGCACTCTTCTTTGCCTGACTTCCTGTTTTTTGCTCGCAACACTCGGAGGCTGCTGCCACAAAGTGTGTAGTTTTTTGTGAGCAGGTTTAATACTATTAGGTTTGCTGGGAGTTTTATCTTGGATACAGATAAAATGTGGAATAGTTTGCCTCGTGAAGTTGTGGGGTCCTCTGATCTCCAAATGTTTGAGCGAGGAACAAATTCATTCCTGCTTTCTGCTAGTGTCTCATGAATTCATGTTTATCGGTTTTATTTTATATTCCTTCATATTTATTGACATATCCCATTTTCCTATGATTTGTCTTTCTCAGCAGGCTGATTTCCCTTTGGAGCCATCTTGAGTTTATATTGATTGTGTTGACACTCTTGATAAGGGGTTTCAGCTGGAGATTTTAAAAAAATGCGAGCCTTATTCCCTGCCATGATTAAGGTCATCAGGTAAAGTGAAAGCCTCGAATGTTATGAAAACCATCATACAGATTACCGGACCGATTCTCCTTAGTGATTGTCGTTTCCTGTCATGGTCATCGATTCGGTAAAGAAAACGGGATCGGACATTTGTAAAAGAAAACGCACAAGCGTAGGTTACCTGAATTGGAATTGTGCCTCGTGAGAGGCTAGTAAAAAGGACACCTCCTCCCATCCTGTGAAAGGCGCAGCAAAGCAGGTAGCCTGAGTGGGTATGATTATCCCAATTCTATTTGATGACGAGACGTCTTCAGGAGATCTGCTCTGAAGAGGAAATTCAGTAACGGAGACTGTAGTAGGTGTGTCGTTCACGTTTTGATTTACAACCTTCCTTTCTTTTATATAGTCTCCATTCATCGACGGATTTGTTTCTTCGAACCTCGCAAAGTTCATGGAGTCTCTTGAAGAAGTTATAATTAGAAAAAAAAAAAAAAAAAAAAAAAAAAAAAAAAAAAAAAAAAAAAAAAAAAATTAAATCCCCCCCATTTTATACATGGTTGGTTTGTACACTTTGATGGTTCATTTTCAAAGATTTTGGATTTAATAATTACGATATTTCAAACAAGTCGTGCTCATGTTCGTTTGCAAGGCGGTTCTTTGATGACTTGTTCCTGAAATCGACTGGACATAAGCCTAGGAAAAAAAATGGAAATAAGGCTTAGAGAAGAGTGAGGAAAGTACCCAATACGGCTTCAGTGAGATCTTGAAAATTATTCCAACTGACGAAAGAAAGTTAGAGGAAAGGGAAAGGTAATGTAAGAAGTAAATGCCACATCACTGCCTTCGCCCTTTAACGATATTAATAGTTGAATCGTTTTAGTTTCCCAGGTTTTGTTGGAAGTAGCCAGGTAACTTCGGCATTGTTGATGATTAATCCCATAAAATTTTTTAACCCTCGACTATTGTTCAAGTGCATAGTTAAAATCTGTAAAAAGTCATATTTTATTTTCTCAGTCTCAGTAAGTAATAGTTAAAGATGCCTAAAGTGTGTTTCTCAGTCTCAGTTACCACATAGCATCATAATTTTGTTCCCAGTTCCGAGGCTATTTGGCGTCAAAGGAGCGTCGAAATATTATGCATAAAATACTGTAAATCTTCTATTTTTTTTACATTTTAAATATAATGCAATTGCATCGCTGTATACTAATACAGCAACTTACTTGTATTATATTTAAAATGTCGTTTTACAAATTGAAGAGCTATAAAAACTCATTCGTAGATTTGAAAACTTCAAGTAACTAGTGACACTTTAAAAACTGAGGTTAATAATGCGCTCTCAAGTAAAGAAGTTCCAAAACGATTTTCCTCAGATTCTGTGGGCGTGGGAGAGTGCGTGAAGTTGCTTTATAAGTCCAGTATATCTCATAGCTGGCGTTTTTTTTTTTTTTTTTTTTTTTTTTTGTTTTTTTTTTTTTTTTTTTTTTTTTTTTAAATTGCAAAGCCTGCCTCGCGAACATGTCTACAGAACTTGGACGAATATATGGTTAGTTTTCCGCAGAATTTGAAAAGGATCATTCTTGGGCTAAGGTTCCCTGGTTGATTGATTTCTCTTCTGAAATATATTTTCCTCTTGATTCAGTCTTCAGCTCCAGGTGTCCAGCTTGACAGTTGTCACTAACTGTTACAACTGACAGTTCAAGGAGATATGTCGCTAAATAAAAATTTTTCTTCATCCATTTTAGGAAAATATCGGAAGAATTCATTATCCTACACCATATGAATAGGTGCAAAATGTACTTTTTTGTGTGCAAATTCAACCATCTTTCATACTGATGTTAGACTTCTGTTGGATTTTTTTTAAGACAAAATATTATGCTAGCTTATGGCTGTGGATTCACGAAGGTCAGAAAACTTCAATATTTGTTTCCGCAACGAATATCTTCCGTGATTTTCAAAAGGAAAATTATTGTGAGCAATTATTTAAGACTATTGATGAACTCATATTATTAGTCGAATTTCAAGGAAAATGTTTTTCCCTTGATGATTGATAAGAAATGGATCGTGCATCGTGTCTCTGAGGATGAATTCGTGAACAACTCATTGTCAGATTCGAGGAAGGAAGAAATGCAAACGTCATACAACTCCCTGATTCCTTGGAAGCTTTCTTGAGAGAGCTGAAAAATGGGAGAGATTGATCACGATGAAATATGTTGCAATATTTGCTCTTCACCGCCAGTAATAAGATTGATGTTTTGGCGGGTGTGTTTTCTTCAAAATCCAGTATGCTAAAATCCTTTTGTTCGATAACTTCGCAAAAATCCCTTCTTTCTTGCCTTAACAGCAATTACTTATGATTATTTTTTCAGCAAAATTTTAATATCCACAATGCCCTCTTAACTTTTCTAATTATTTATTTTTGTCGCTGCAAAGTCTTAAGATCCAAGTGCAAGAAATTTGAAGGAGTTAAGATGCCCGGTAACGGGAAACGAACCCTCATCCCACAGTCAGCGAGGTCACGATGCCGACCTGACCACGAGAGGGATAAAAGTCTGTTGCCTCTCTTACATACGTAGACCTGTCAGATTCAGATATATTTATTAGAGCTTGAATAAGACCCATCCTCACCATTGTAGCCAAGTGGGCAATCGTTTTTAATACTTTTAGGCTAACATATATATGCAGGATGCATGGTCACTCTTTACTAGATAAATTATATGTATCTGGTGAAAGTGATCAGTAGATTCTCTATATATATATATATATATATATATATTATATATATATATATAATATATATATATATATATAGATATATTGGAGATTGTATCAAATATCTGCATCCGCATTCACAATTCCTTAACATTCGCATCCACATTTGCATCCGTATTAGCATTGCAAGCAACATCTGCATCCGCATCCGCATACACAATTTGAGAAAGTGTAGTATATGCAATATTACCCCCTGCTCAGTGTTAAATAGTTCATACTCATACATACATTGTTGCTAAAAGTAGATGTTTTTGTTTTGTATTTGGTTTTGCTAAATTTGTCCTCCTCTTTTTTTTTATACAGAATACATGATACACAATTACACATTTTATACTGTATATACTTTATAAGTAGCTCTGTTATGGTCATTAAATATCCGCATCTGCATCCGCCTCCGCAGATTTCAATGATTGATATCCGCATCCGCATATCGGAAAAAATTGATAGCCGCATCCGCAAATCACATTTTCAGACACCTGATACATCTCTGATGCATATGTGTGTTTGTATGTGTGTATCTGTGTGTAGTTTGATGAGTTACAGATTTTGGCAGAAGGGCATTTCTTTAAACAAAAGAAAATGATAGATTGTTGCGTAACAGAAAATGTACTTTCGCGAATGTTAAGATTTTTTTTTTTTTTTCTCCCAAAGTGTCAGAAACAGAAATTGAATTGCACTGGGGGCACTTTTATGTTATTTAGACAGGGCGAAGGTACGGTAGGTAGAGTTAGGAAACCAGGGAAGCTTTCAATAAGGATATTTTAAATTACCCTGAAAATCTGAAACTACACTATGGGGAATGTGAAGGAGATTAGACAAACTCAGAAGTATGTGTGCCATTATTCGATTTTGGTTTTGTATGGTAAGGCATTTATAATCCCACGATTGTGAAGGTGGGGCGTCATAGCGCGACTTATAAAAACCCACAAACGTGTGATTTTTATTTAAAGATGTCTCGAATTGGTCTAATATTGCAGAATATAAAGTTATTATTATTATTATCATTGTCTAACTAAAATAAAGAAAAAAGTAAGCTTTAATACTATCACACGGAAAAAAGGCATACACTCGCCTGTGGAATGCGGTATTATTCTGTGTTTAGCTTTAAACGGCATATCATCTTCGAGAAGTTTCAGATGACCAGAGTCAGAAAGTTTTATCAAGAGTTACAACTTTATGTTTCCACTGGATCGGATGACTTTACGACAGCTCCATATTTTTGCTTCTCTAAGCAGAATTTCCCCTCCATTGCACATAACGTTAATATTATTTAAAAGAAGAAAAACTAAACCGAGGTATAGGGAGCAGCATTGCCGGGGACATTACGAGAACAGAAGTAACCAAAACATTAGACAATAAAGTTTAAAATGCTAGAAACCACAAATTTTGCAGCAAAACAGTTCAAATTAATTATTTTGCCTCCTTCTGATCTTCATTCTAGCTTGTAGAATTACACCCAAAGATACGTTTGTAGATAAGCAAGCTCATCATTTTTAATCCAGACAGAATATCGCCTATAATTGGTCATTCCTATGTAAATTTTAATAAATAGCACTTATAATGGAAACCTGTAACTATGTGATGCAGCAGAACGCTTAGCTGGTCTTTATGATTGTAAAGTTCGGTCTTGTGGTACAATTTCTAAGAGGATTCTGGCAGCCAGTTCCAGGATGGTGAGGTTTGTCGTTAAATCAATATAATAGCACGTTTCTGTAGTCATGTCTACACTCATCGTCACAGGCACTTAGAAATAAGCTTTATGCAGCCATCAAGGCAACATTACCCTCCAGCAGGGAATTCCCAAAGTGAAGCAGTTGTCAGTTTCAAGAAGTATATCATATAGTATATGCCCAGACTCATATATCCCTTTTATTTCGAATTAGATTTTTTAAAGACTCTTAAACGTCTTGGTTTAGGTCGTTTTTGGCTCTTGTGAACTTTCTGAATTTTGACTCATTCAGTATGCTTTTTTTTTTATTTCTGAAGGTAGTTATTAGGGGATAAGACGACATACACAGTGTTAAATCTTTCTTGCATAGTGCTTTCATGACATAACAATGCAAAATTGCATTTATAATGCAGACCGTGATTACCTTTGCGCTCTGCTTCATTTGTGTTTTTCTTAACAAAGTACATACCATGAGTCGGACTTCATTTGTGATATTTGACTTTTACAAAACATGTTTCCTTTAATCTTTAGTTCAACATATTTTCATTAATCTTTATTTCAAGTACCTTATATTCACTCCCGACGGAGGAGAAGCAGCTGGGTGTTAAACAAGAAAACACCCCTTTTGGCAATATGATGATCTGACATAGATTAGAAAATAATTAATCGAGAAGCAAGTGGTAGATAAACGACAGTCTTACAGAGAGAGAGCTAGAAAGATCCGCTTTGTAGATCTGTGGGAGAATCTGTTGTCTTTAGGTCGAGAGGGTCGGGGCGATTTATGTCTGACCCAGAAATATCTGTTTCATGCTCACCTCAACTTTAGTATGCAATAATTTTCTGCTATAGATTGCTGTGAAATACGTCACTGTTCCCGTTTTGATACTTAGTCTAGTGTTATTTTCAAGTATGTTGAAACGCACCAAGGCAAATTAACGAGTTAAAGTAAGTTCTATATATGTACTTTACATATATATATATATATATATATATATATATATATATATATATATATATATATATATACACACACATTAAGCCACAAATGTCCTATAATGTCCAATTCACTCTGCCTCGGCATTCATATATTTTCATGTTTGTTAACCGAAGGGGAATTTGTATTTGATAATAATTTCCTCCTCTCGTGGGTTCGAACCAACGCACAGAGGAGAAATCAGGACTTCAGTGACGTCTTTACCAACTAGGCCAACAAGTGAGGTATAAGTTGATACCGATTCCGACCTTACAAATCAATGTCTAACTCAGGTAGTTGGTATTAGAATCGATATTCACCCACTTCTGTCATGTTAAACAAACTGCACCTACGTAGCCATATTATGAATTTTTATCACATCACCGTGATACATATGCATGCATTAAGCTACATATTGGATATTAAAGGACATTTGCACCTTATTGCATGTATATGAATAACGGTGATGTGATAAAAATTCATATATATATATATATATGCATAAATCCAAGAAAAATGTACTTAAATTTTTATGACATATAAATGGTAAATTCTTTTGTTCCATGGGACATTCCTTTGTGACAATGTAGATTTTACCGATCTTCACCCCGTTCA
This sequence comes from Macrobrachium nipponense, assembly GCF_015104395.2. Classification (NCBI taxonomy): domain Eukaryota; kingdom Metazoa; phylum Arthropoda; class Malacostraca; order Decapoda; family Palaemonidae; genus Macrobrachium; species Macrobrachium nipponense. The sequence continues at coordinate 54,149,996 of NC_087201.1, read as the reverse complement.
TTGTGCGATAGATCTTGAAGGAATACTTGTAGATACCACTTTCCGGTCTCGTGCGGGAAGATTAGCGAGCAACAGTACCATCGCTCAGTTGCTCCATGTAACGTTCTGACTGATTTTGTCTAAATAAATTAGCTCGCATTTCATGTTGAATAATTGGAAGCAAATGTAGTCGTTTGCAGATAGCCGAAGTAATATAATGAAAATATAAAATTACGAGGGAAATCCAGGAAAAAAAAACTTTCCTCTTATTTTGATGTAAAAAACGCTACTCATAAAGCTAGGAATGGGTAATTGCTATTTACGTTTGGGCCATGCAGTATTACGATAATGTAGGTATCGATTCATATTTAATATTATTATAGTCACGCTAACGGCCACATAGGGAAGCGTGAATAAATATTCCGTGGTCAAATTACTGGACAGCATGCAATACACAATTCTTTCTATTTTGTCTGTTTGTTAGACTTTCAGTATTAAATAAGATAAGGATTATCGTACTTTCAGTAGAAAATTAATATTTTTAATTTGGATGCTCAAAAGTGTAAAAAATGAAATGAATTAAAATTGGAGTGTGAAAGTTAGCTGTAAAGTGAATATTACATAATATCCATAAAGAAATAAATATTCCCCCATGCAAAAGGGCGATAAATTTTCTATCAGAGTTGATATTGCAATTTTCCTGTTATATATGCCAGCTATTGCACTTCAAACCATCTGGAAAAATAACCAAATGTTTATTGGTATCGGGTGGACAGTCGGCCTTCAAATATGAGAGAGCAAGAAAGGGAAATGTATTAGAATAAAATTTGTGTATATATATATATATATATATATATATATATATATAGATATATATATATATATAAATAATATGAATAATTATCACATCGAACCGTGATTCATTTATATATCATTCGAGCTACAAATGTCCTTTAATATCTAAATTCCCATGGGGGCACGAACTTTTTTATATTTTCGAACTAAAAATTCCCCTTCGGTACATATATGAAAATATATCAATTCCGAGGCAGAGCGAATTTAGATATTAAAGGACATTTGTAGCTGGAATGATATATATATATATATATATATATATATATATATATATATATATATATATACGTGCATGTCACTTAACACACTAATGAACACACGCTTGTCCATTCTCATGTAATCGGTAACCTTTCCCGTGGTTATCTCATGTCTCTGGAATGTATTCACAATCTTGTTTATGTACGCGGCGTGTTTTTTATTTGTTGCTGATCTCAGCATTCCGAGGAATCCAGCGTTTTGCACCAGTCTCTAACCGGCAAGAGCTCAGGTTATCAACCCCCACTTATTTTAGTATATACGATGTCTGTTTCTTCCCTCTACCAGTGCCTTACGATATATATAGTATATATATATATATATATATATATATATATATATATATATATATATATATGCGTGTGTGTGTGTGTGTAAATATAGGTTTTATCAAATATTTATTCGCAGATAACCCACTAATGTCCATTGTATTTCATAGACATCGAATTATACCCTGAACTAGGATTCGAAGGTATGCCTTGGTGGCGTTCACATGCGGATGACACTGAGATTATCTTCATAATATTCCCGTCAGTGATGGTTCAGTAACATTTCATGAGCAGTTTGAAATCGATATTCATTGCTGTTGCTGTCCCTGTCGCCCAATGTTAATTTTGAAGCATGGGCATTATTATATTGAGAACGAGTGATAATGATGAACTGAATGCTTCGTATTATATGTGCCTGGTGAGGCAAATAAAGTGCACGAGTGGAATGGAAGTATTCATGCAACTCTTAAACCCTTTTAGGAATGACTCGGAAAAGTCATGTTGACAAAGTTATCCGTGTCAGGAAAGAAAGACTTGATGATAGTTCACAATATTCTAATTTGGCCTTTGCTGGTACAAAGCTCCTGCTGAAGGAAGGCCGATACAAAGAAGCTTTCTGACCTTTTCCAATAAAACTGCGATTTCATGCTGCACCGTTGACCTTTTGACCTTTTTGTACAATATAGTATTATTTATTTGTATTTTACCTGAAGATATAAATGAGAACAGATTTTTCAAATTATATGTTTCACAAAGACCGAGTTTCGTCACGAGTTGAAAAAATATGTGAAAATAATATTAACATCCTGAGGCATGTCATGTTGCAATAACAGTGTTTTAATATTAATTAAATTGTATGTTTTGTAGGTCGCAAAATCGTCAATGTTACGGGTTTTTTTCTTTTTTTATGCTTTAAATCATAATTATTAGTCACTAGAGATCCCTTGAGCGCCACTGGATACCTGCTTTTTGGGTTACCGTTTACCACCCACGTTTGCTTGATGTATGTATGTATGTGTGTGTGTGTGTGTGTGTGGAATTAAAAGAAAGGTGCGCGTGTAGTTGCCTAGAGTGCGTCCATAACCTAGATATTGTCTACTTAGGGGGTGGGGGAGAGGGGATAGTGCCGTCAGTGCACCTCTTGTGGTAGCACTGCTTCATGTTCTTAGCAGCATGCCTTCGGCCCCTAGCTGCAACCCCTTTCGTTCCTTTCACTGTACCTCTTTATATATTCTCTTTTTTCCATCTTACTTTCCACCGTCCCCTAACACTTAATTCATAGTGCAGATGCGAGGCTTTCCTCCTGTTACGCCTTTCAAACCTCTTACTGTTCATTTCCGTTGCAGAGCTGAATGATCTCACTGATCCCAGTGCTTGGCTTTGGCGGAAATTATATATTCAGTGCAATTCAGTAACCTAGATGTTGTCAATCCAGGCGTAGTAACCATAAATCAATCAGCGCTTGACAGTTAATCCCTGATTCGTAACTCGCTGATTTTCCCTTTCTAACATATCGTAGTAGTTTTCTGGCCGGTTTGAGTATGAATAACTTAATACAAGAATTATTATAGTCGTTTTGTGGTATGACGCGAACAGGTCTAAAATCTTTAAAAATGTCCAAAGAGCTTTTAACTTATATAGTGATGTTTCTTCGACTTATGCAGGAGTAGATGCTTAGTAGAGATTTTGTGGTGAAAGAGAAGACTATGCAAGCATTGCAAAATTGAAAAGTAAAAGGAAGGTTATTATTCTATCAGAGTTTATTCTCTGGTTAAGAAGCTTTCTTTCATCAGAATCATTCAAAATGTTCAGTGTATCAGGATAGAAATGCATGAAGTCATGGAGCATGAACAAACAACTCTCATTTTCCATATCATAATGGTAGAAAGAGAGAGAGAGAGAGAGAGAGAGAGAGAGAGAGAGAGAGAGAGAGAGAGAGAGAGAGTTCTCTGTCTCTGAGTTTCATGAGAAATTATGCACATTATATGATTCTTATACCTATATATATATATATATATATATATATATATATATATATATATACCTATATGAGTTTTATCACATCACCGTAATTCACATACTTGCATCAAGCTACAAAAGTCCTTTAATATCCAATTCGCTCTACCTCGGAATTAATACATTTTCATTTATGTTAATCGAAGGGGAATTTTTTAGTTTACATTAATTTCGTCCTCTCGTGGATTCAAACCAGCGCACAGAGGAGAAATCAGGAATTCAGTGACGTCTTTACCGACTCGGTCATGTAGCTGTACTGAAAGGCAAGCGAGTAGGCAGGAGGGAAAGTAGGTTAGCATTCTTTTGTTATGAAGTAATGAGCACATCAGATATGCTTTTCTGGTTCTAGGTCTGCATTAAGGTCCTTAACTTTAATCAAACCCAGAGTCTTGCAAAGAATATCGCCTTATGAATAGATCACTAAGCAGTTATGAAATTCTTTGGAGAAGCAAGTTTTTACCCATGGAAAAAATATAGCACACAAAAAATCTGTAATTGCCTAATATTAAATGCACTTAATAACATTTGACTAGATTTTTAATTAATCACGAATCTTTTTCATTTTCGCTTTTATATATGTAGTCCCTATTGATGCTATTGAAACAGTTGCACTTGTCTGAAGAGGCTGAACCCACGCAATCAACGTGTTCAGTTTGGACTCACTTAGAACTGAAACGACTTTCGATCGTCCTCGAGTTTATTCACTTGGAATCGTTGGAAGGGAGAGTATGTAGGTGCAGCTTATGCTAAGCGTTCCAGGGATGCGAGATTTGCAGCGGATTACAGTGGGTGTATTACGTCACAACATCACAATAGATGGATTTCGCTGTAGGGTTTGCCCTTATTCTTATCTTTCTTTTGATGCGTCCTTCACCTTTGTGGTGTAGGTCTCGCAACTATGGTTGACCTTCATGTTTTGCTCTGGTCTTCCTAGGAACACATCCCTCTCATGTTCCACGTTGCTGTTTGTACATGTTTTAAAGTCTGTCTGGTTTTTTCCTGTCTATTTTTTTTTCTCGGTAAACTCTTTTAAGTATTGTAAATTGAAATTAACTTTTCATAATTTGTAAATCCCAATAGATGTAAGCTACATAGATTACGTCAACTCTGACCTTTCCTCTTTTAACGTTTTATATTTAACTTATATATGTGTGTGTGTATTTATATAACACATATATTTACACATATATGTATATATATGTGTGTGTGTGTGTGTTTGTGTGTGTTATATAAATACACACACACACACATAAGTTGGAAAGCTAGGTAAACTCCTCCTTCAGCTTTCTTTCACAAGTTCCTACGCAAAGACGTCACCCCAGTCACGTGACCAGTGTCATTTTTAGGCTTTGTAGCCTTATAAATCAGTCGTAAGAGCTGGGAAACAAAGAAATGCTTTTTAGCTTTGCTTGCCGAGCCCCAATCTTCTTCCCACCCGGAGTCCTGAATGGTCATGACGTCAGTCTTGCATTAGATTCATGAACTGATGTCTGCTCTGCTTTGTTAAAGACTGCCCGTGTTCATGTTGTATGGTCTACGTGTCTAGAACATCTTTATATGGCAGCTTTAGCGAGGAGGTGTCGCTGGGGAATGGAGGCGAATCCCTACTTTAAAGGTATTAAAAGGCAAATTGTCAGCATTGGATTGAAATTTATTTGATTTTTTACAATGGTGTTTACAAATATCGAAAGTAAGAGGTTCGCAGTGATGAGACTGGCACCTTCCATTTTCCTCCGTTGAAGTGGTTATGTATGTGTTGCACTTTGTTCGATTTCTGTCATCATTACATGAAGAGAATTAACCGAGTTCGAAGACTTTCTGTGGGCGACTCAATCGATATGACTCGCTTCTCCGCCGTATACTCAATACCTACTATGAAAATCCGTTTGCACTCAAACAAACAAACAGGTTGAAAACAGAGGTTCTTCTGTTGGCGTTGGCTGAGCTGTCTGCTCCCTTGGCGACTTCCTTTTTTTTTTCCTACAGATAACAGTTTATCGTCAATCAAGTCAGTCGTGATTGCTTTAAATTTATTTGTTCAAACACGTGAAGGCCGCACCCTACACTCTCCGATCAATAGTCGCTCATTAGTTCACTGTATACATTCGCCTGGTCCTCTTGGATTTTCACCTTCTTGAAATTCAGTTCTCGCCATATGCTATGACTCTTCGTTCTCCACAGATGTAGGAGGTTTTCAAACGTATCCCTCATCATTTTTACTTCAAATGTAATGAAGAATTATTATCATGATAGTTGCCGGCTTCTACAATAGCATGCTTTATCGGCGTACGATAGCCAAAAATAAAAAAAATTGAATTAAAAAAAGCCGCTTTGTTGGACTTCAAGACTGAAATGGAAAATGTTTTTTTTTTTTCCCATTTTAAACTGATGCCTGAATAATTTGCACTTTCGAGAGCATTCTGGAGCACATTGAATTCGATTCTCGTGAATTTTGTCGAAAAAAAAATCCTTTTCATTACGACACTTCAGCGACTGTAATGGAACTCTCACTTTTCTTGTGTCTCATGGCATCCGTTTCAGTTTTGTGAATTTAATAGAGCGCTAATGTTTCACACTCTCAGTTACTCGGTTTCACGACGAAGTTTCAATTTTGGGGAGGGTGGGCCGGAATTCGTATAATCACACTATTCCTATTCTAAATTTATAGTTTCGTTTTGTAAGGCAACCATACGTAAATACGATATTCTCAGGTAATCGTATATTTGTTAAAAAAAAAAATGTTTCTGTACATAGCGGGAAGAAAAAACTGCCATGGTATATACTTAATTTTGACCAAAAAGATAATGTCTTCGGGAAGATCATCTCACCATGATGACGATTTTTCGTGTTATTAGTGACTATGCTGAGAAAGAGGTTAATCTAGCCAGCCAACCAATGAGTGGCTGGTTATATGATAATTATGCATAACCCCACCTGAGAAATATTAATTAAGCTGGATTAATTGATGCAGCAGACTTGGGTAACTCACAGCCTCTCATAACTTGCCTACGTTAGCTCCACAGCGTGAGATCTGCTCGGCTCGATGGAAGCGTTGCGCCAAGACTAAGCCTATGTGGAGGTGTGGTCCAGATTTGTAATATATCTTAACAGGAAGGATTCTGGTGTGAACTTCAGCTCTGTGTGATTGTGGACTGAATTTCGGTCGTGGAAGCGGACTTTGAAACATGGGAGGATGATGAAATAATTGTTAAAACCAGAGGATTCCCCAGTTAGACAGAGTTGTGCATGATTTGCAGTATGAGAAGAAAAGAAGCTTGCATCAGTTGAAGTGTTTTGACCAGTTGCATGATATTTATGATTTCAGTGTCTTTGTCGGGAACGAATATCAGTCCCTCTATGAAGTCAGGTTTCTAACAGCTTTAGCTAAAGTCATTTATATCTGCATATTTCTAATGACATAAGTATAGTACGATTCGTTCCACTCCTGATGGCCTGATTGGTTATGAGAAGTAATCCGAAGAGGCCAAGGAAGGGGGAGGGGGGATGTCAAACGCCCTTGCTTGTATATTACTGTACAGAATGGATGATTAAAATACTTTCTTTGGAAGGCTCTAGAAATAGAATCGCGAGGAGTATTATCGAGAAACGATCATTTCTTTCAGCAGGTGAAAGGCATTTCTTGGAAAAAAGAAGAGCACTTGTATCTAACGAGAATTTGAATAGAGTTCAGGTCAAATAAGAGAAAGAGACAGAAGACGAGAATTCCATTAGGGATCACAAATACGCCTGGAGTTGGATCCCGGCAGAGAGAAGGAAGACGAAAATAACTTCAGCGAGAAAAAAAAAACGGAGAAAAAGATGTGCAGACATTTAGCGTTTCTGAATCGGTACGAAAATGAGTTAATTAAAAGAATTGTCGTTTGCTGTAGGTCACAAACAATCATGAAAAGAAAATCTGCAAAAAATGTTAATATATTAAAATTAATTATTTTAGAAGGGAAATTAAATTTAATTAGTTTTCCTTTTAAGAGCTCGGTATAAAACGTTTAATGCGAACTAATATCGTTAGGTCTGTTCAGTAAGCACTTTTCGGATTATATTTCAAGGTATATCAGAATTTTCAGTGAGGATAAAAGATTAATTTAATGTTCTGCTCATACCGTTACCATGTATACTCCTGGAATAATACTTCTTGAGCAAATGCAGTCTTCATGATATTTGAAAGAACATAATACAGTCCAAAGCTAAAGCATCAACTTTAACGTTTTTAAGAATAAAGCGGAAAATCTGTTCTTTTACGAGAAGTTAGGTTTTCGGAAGCCGTTTGTGAGACTGCATAGGAAAGGCAGAATATGGAACGCTTGCACGATAATGCCAAAGGCATGTGTACCAAGTTAATGCATAAAAAATACATAAAAGCGTAAAATAGAGAGGATGCTATCTCCTAATTACATTAGTGATAAAGGTACATTTAAATAACATTTTTTGCTGACACAGCTAGCTGATCCGTTCTTTTGCTTCACTTCCATAAACATTTAAATGGGATGGTACCTAACAAACTTTATCTTCCTTGGCGCTGGCGTAATATAAGCATAAACATTTTTTTTAATCAAAATATATTGAATCGTCACAAAAAAAAAAAAAAAAAAAAAAACCATCGCCATTGCCAACGTTGGACTGACCATCATCATGATGTAATTAGTATCGTAAAAAAAGAAAGCAACTTGTCTAGTTGTCAGGCTGGGTCGTTATTTTGTTTGAACGATCCTGGTTAGGTAGTTTCCCTGCAAGACAGTAGCTGCATAGTTTTCTTGATTTGAATAGCAGGTATTGGTCACCTGTTGTCTTCGGTAGTTGCAGCATGGTTACAGGATTTGAACATCAGGTGTTGGTCACCTGTTGTCTTCGGCAGCTGTAAGGATGCAGTTTTGTATGGAGCAGTGTGTTTCCTGTGAGACATTCAACCGGTTGTCTTTTCAACTTCGTCACAGTGATGTATATTTTTGGACATGTTCCTGTCAGCAGTCAGGGGCTGTTTTGGTGGCTCGACGGTGATTGTCTGATTATGTACCACATCCTCTTTGATAGCATTGTCTGGCTTGACGTCTCTACGGAGATTGTTATTTTTGTGTGTGGCGCTGCCTGAAGTATTTGTAATACCGCTGGGGTATTGTTGACAATATTTACGCTGTGTATTGCTGTATGTTTTATTATTGGTGCTACGTGATTTTATTTTTATGATGCTTTAGTGACTTGTCACTTATTGTTATGCTGCCTAATTTTGTTTTACAATTTAACTCGTTGAAAATGTTATTGTTCATTAATGTTTATTTCTTGTAGTGGTTGGTGTGGAGCAAGTGCATGGTTCTCGAATTTCATGTTTACATATTTTGGATTAGATGTTCATTCCTTTTTCACTACCGCTGTTAATCATTTGTAATTGTTGTCTGGTAACTGTTATTTAATTATTCATTTATTTTGTTAATGGAATTATGCTATTGATCACTTAGTATTTTCGCCACTTAGAACCTGTTCTCGGTTGTAATTATCTACATATAGGTAGATAATAAAATAGTTTTTTTTTTCACGTCCTCCTGTGTTGTTTTTTCTGTCCCTCCGGCCATTTCAGTCCCATATCATTAAATTTTCATTTAGAACGTGTGGAACCGTAGATGATTCATGACCCTACTACTCTGATTTAGCACTTTTATCAATATTAAAAGTGCCTAAAAGATTTTACCATAGGTAATTTCCAAGCACGCAACACTGAATTTGTTAAAGCACATAGAATTGCTTAATACGTATTTCTTAAATCTCCTAAATTCTAATCTCTCATTCATTGTCGATGACTCTGGTAAGTATCATTTCCGCGTGAATGAGACACAAATGATAAAATGATTGTAAGTCTTCGCTTTATATCAGGAACAGTAGTTATGCACAACCTGAGCACATTGTTACAAATATTCAATGGTGATTGGTTAAACTTCTACGATTGAATCTTTGATAAATGCTCTTCAGTATTGACACCTATTCAATAACAATCCAAAAGTTAATAACCAGCCAATAAAATTCTCTGGCAATTAACCTAGAATTGAAATTCTTAGTTTTATCTCTCTATTTTTTTTAAGCATAACTGTATTTGTTTTCATTTTAAAAGTTCGTGTAATGATGCAGTAAAGATGAAATAGAGAAAAAAAGCAAATTCATAATTAACGATGAAACTAAGAATCATAACCTAAAAGCTTTAGCAATAGTATGCCTTGCATACTTCTACCTCAGGTTGTAAGCTGCAGTTCAGATTCTTGAGCGTGAAGCTTATGTATTTAGTCGAAATATAATGGTTATATTACATTTCCGCTTTATTAACAGGTTTCGTCCTGCAAATGAATAATTTCAGTCCACAACATTTCTGAGTCTGGTTGATGGTGCTGGCGAAATACCTATATAGTCAGTCGCTGTTGTGCCTGTACTGGTTTATGGCACAAAAACTGTTCCAATCTTGGTAGATTTAGAACTGAGAAGAATTAAGAAAAGATCTATATATAAAGTAATCTTAAATGCATTAACATATGTAGTTTCCAAGCACGCAACACTGAATAAGGTAAAATTTTGTGGGTTCTTGAATATGAATAAAAGGGATAAATCTTAGTAGTAGGCAAGGTGCTTTCTCTTAATATACTGGCACCTGTAAGTACATCAGTCATTTTTATTGATGATCAGTCCAACGTTGACAATAGCAATGGAGTTTTTAGTGAAGATTCACTGTATTATTTTTAAACATTTTGGTATGGTTATTTTGCGCCAGTGCCGAGAAAGCATAATAAAGTTTGTTGGGTACCATCCCATGTAAATATTTATAGAAGTAAAAGGATCGATCAGCTGGCAGTGTCTTTAAAAATGTGATTTTAATTTTAGATGTACCATTATTCTGAATGCAATTATGTAATGGTCTAATAGTCTCCTGTCTATTTTACGGTTTTATGTATTTTTATTATGGAGAATGGTAGATTATTTTATGTATCAAATTAGCACACACGCCTTTTGATATGTTTTTAAGTTTGTTTATAATGTATGCGAGGTTAAGGTAATACGTTTTAATTTACAATTATTAACGTGGGTTATAAAAATTCGGCGTCAGTGACCTTGATAGTTTTAATACAACTAACTTAAAGTGAGTCAGTTACATACTGATTGCTCAGTCTTTGGCAATATACTACTGCTCCTACTGTATTTGCCAAGAGCGAAGCCTTCACGACGAAAAATGCATGACTGAGAAAACAC